>NC_143436.1:13958863-14261893 GCF_987193195.1 Phasianus colchicus
GAATGATTGTCTAAGTACTATTTTCTGTAAGACTTAATGAGGATGTTCCACACATATAGTTCCAGTTCAACACAAAATCAATCATATTACTTGTTAAAATGCACCTCTGTGCAACAAAATGTTAATATGAGAGTTTGTAGCATGACATAACAGCCAGACACATACACTGCAATAGTATGTGAATGATGGTTGGACTTAAATAATTATGACACATATTTTGCCAGTAATAACACATTATTTCAGTTACCCAGTGCTCCAGTGGCAGCTGGGAAGCTCACCAGGATCATTCCTAGACATCCTGACCTACAAAGGGTGACACTGGTCAGGAGCTCAGCCCAAGCTACTCCTAGGGCAGAGGGGCTGGAGGTGGTGCATCATACCAGTGGCCACAGGCAGCCTCTCTGGAGCATCCAACTGAAAGCCACTGCTTTGAGTTCTCTAAATGTTGAAAGTGGCTTGATGATTTTAAAATATAAATCAGATTCTAAAAAATTTTTCTGTCAGCTTTCAATGTGAAACTAGTTTTTCAATAGAATTACAGGAACAGAAGGACAATTCTTCACTGACACCTAATTACATCCATGGGAATAGGAACAACAGACTTCCATGACGCTGGTGCAGTTTGTGTAGGCAAAAATATGCTAATCAAGATAAATCTTCTGGAGATGATAACACCTTCTGCATAACAAATGGTAGGTCTATGTTGGAAGAGTTCTGTGCCCTTATTCAGGAGCCACTTATCTCCTTAGTAAGTATTGAATTCAGATTTTGTCATGATTCTACAAAATATGCCAACTTAAGGCATTAACACATTAAAAATTATCTTTTTTTTTTTTTTTTTTACCTTAGCTTGGGAATTTTAACCTCTGTTTTGAAGCATAATCTTATTTTTCATGCCTTTCAAGTTTACGTGAGATTGCCTGTTTGATACTCACACATGAAAATTTCATATTGTTGGCTGTGCTCTCAATAAATAATTTAAAAGGTCTGAATATTACTGCAGCATTCAGATTTTCAGAGAGTTTGGTAAATCCCTTTATTCTGCTATTTTCAAAAGAAAAAACAATCATTCAATACACAACTAATATTGGCATTAAAAAAAAAATTCAGGTTTGTTTGAAAAAGAGCGAGTATTCTTTTCTAATGGGAAATTATTATAACTCAGTGGTGTTTGAGCATTTACAAGAATTTTCATCTTAGTTTTAGCTAAGGAGGCACACCAACTAAAACTAATCTGTTGAAAATGTTTACCTTAGGCTAAAAGAGTACAAATCCTCTTATAGACCAGAAATTATGATTATCATAAGCAAATAATAGGGAAGTGCATGAGTTTGAATGACACTGGAGAATCAGGAAATATCTTTAAATTAAAATATATACACGCAGTGTTCTTTCTTAAATACTCATCTGTAATATAAAATGTAATCATAGATGAATATGACAGAGCTCTCTTATCCTGAACATCCTGAAAGAAATTCTCTTCTGATAGTCTCCTCCAATTACGTATTCTTAAGGATTTAAAAGCAATAAAATGCCAATTTCATCCTTGCTTTAGAGCTTTGTTAACCTGCTCTAGAAACATATTGAGACCTTAGACATAACCCTCGTAAGGCCTGCCTGCTTAAAGCACGTAAATAATATTTATGCAAGTCCTAATATACTGAAAAATTACATTGGCACATTATAACTTTTAATAACTGCTGTCTGGAGCCAGTGAAAATGTGACAGTGGTTGTAAATCTGTGAAAACTCTTCCAGCCATTTTTAGTTTTGTCCAACACTAGGTTTTTGGAAGATACTTTACAGAGCAGAAGTTCTGAACATCAGTGCATCTTTAGCCAGTGAGAAAAACCAAGCTAGTATGCCAAAGTTTGCTTCAGCTGCAGAAAGAGAGGTGCCTTTGAGGCACTTTGAGGAGAACACAGAAAGGCAGCAAGTACAACACAAGCCATCTGGCCATGCAGGGTTTCTGTATGGACACTATAGTATCACAAATGGCATCTTCATTTTTAGGGAAATGAACTGTCTCACTGAGCTGGCCAAAAGTCCCTTCTAGCTCGTTGTCCTGGCCCCATCCAGCTAGCTGCTCGTACTCCCCTCCATGTGCGCTCCCATACCCTGGTAAGTGGGTTGTGATGTATTAGAGTCACCATCTCTAGGATGGAACCATCAAACTGTCCATTTAAATAATAGTATTTGTACTTTTACAGCTGCAGATACCAAGGAGCTCCATTATTTAGCTGCGTAATACATGAAGATGTTTATCTCTTTATTTTTTATGCTCTCTGATCTTTAAATTCCTGCAATTTCAGTAATGGCAAAATGTTTTCATTCTAACAACAGCGTTTAACATTTATGGACATCATTCATCTTATCTTTAATCATTTCTTTTCATAAGTTGAGGAAACTGCAGTTCTGCATGACAAGGAAAGTTGTTCCCTCTATCCCAGCTCTTAGTTTTAGGCAAATAGATCTGCCCATAACAGCAAAATATGATTATATCATTTATTCCTTTCCTCATCGTTCTGAAGATTTTACTTTTTTTTTTTTTTTTTTTTACTTTTTTTTTACTTGTGCTCAGCTCTGAGGTAATATGTTTTGAGATTCACTCCCAGAATGCTGTCCCATCTGCTCAGCACTATTTTTCACTGTGTCCTCACCATTTTTGCAGTAACAGTGAGCTTTATATTTGAGAGCCCTGGGCAGTGTAGTACATAATGTTGTTACCGTGCTACTAAGCTTCCATGATTGCTTTGACCACGCTTAGCGTCAGACACCAGAGGCCATGATGAGGACAGTTCTGACATCAGCCTCAGTTCTCTCTCCTCACACAGGATTCCTTGAGTGCAGTAACCCATGTGAAACCTGGCATACTGTTATAATTAGATTGTCAGCGAGACTGAGAGATAGCATTTCTGTTTATCTTCTTTAAAACAGAGCAATGACTGAAAATGCAGTTAGAGTTGCTGAAATTCATAAGCATGAGTAGGACCTAAATACGTGATGTTGATTATTAAGGGCAATAGGTACAAGAGTTTAAAAATATGGTTTAATTTTATGTGTGATTTATACAACAAAATAACTCCGCTTAAGCAGAATCTCCCGCTCAGTTGGCTATTCAAGGAGGACAAATAAAAGACAGACAGTCCCCATCTGCAGCTACAGACTGGAGCGATACTACAGAACAACCTAGAGGTTGATTAGCATTTTAACTTAGCACAGACAGGATGAAGCAAATGCGGATTCATGAAGGGAAAAGATATAGCATAGCACTAAATAGACAGTGGTATTTACACTGAATTTTGGCAGACAAGTGATTAATGGAGTGTAACAAACAGTTATGTAATCCTTTGACTATATATGGCACATCAATTTTGCCAGCTCAAATCAATTAAAAATATTTACTTCTAAAAGTTCAAATCAGAACAACATTGAGAAGAATCTGAAACATAACAAATTAGTCCCTTGACACCTAAAAATGTATCTAAATGAAAATTGGGTCAAAGTGACAAAAATAATGTAATTAAGAAATAAAATTCCTAAATTGAGAGCAATATTAAAGCTTAATGGCTTTAATATCCGTTTCTCTTAGCTTTATGAATATGTGGCTAAATGGGTCAGAGGCAGACATGGTCACTGTAATATAGTACATATGCCTGTCCCTCACAGTATAAGTCACAATGTTTCTTGCTAAAGCTGGGCATGCCAAGCAATTAATGGCTGCCTCATGAATGGCAGGATTGTAGGTATATCATTTTACAGGGGTATTTTGTTCTTTGTGTTAGGTTTGTTACAATGGTCAACTACTGAGCAAGAAAGAGCAGGGCCAGAAGAGCGGGGCTGTGGCAGGTTGTGATTAGGAAGCAGCTGTCAGGGCTCTGGGGGAAAATCCACAAAGTGCCTTCCCTCTAGTTTTCTTGGGCAAAGGGTTGGATCTGAAGATAAAAGGGGTCCTTTCCAAGCTCCTGTTTCTAGACAGTTTCTAACATGTTTTATCACCTTTAAACACTCATAAAAACCTGAGCCCAGCACTCTGGAAAAATAACCAGTCAAGCCATCCACACAAAGAAGATGAGGTGCAGCATGACTTTTGTTGGATGAACTTGTCATTATCATTTACTTGTTTGCTAATACTTTACATACACAGCTAATTCCCAAATGGTCATTTTAAATTCGTAAAAAAAACCACCACCAACAAAAAGTAAAAAATAACGGCACAAGATGGTTCTTGTCCCTATTGTACACAACCGTTCTACGTAACACCCGTACAAATTCCCCAAGCAACTAACAGATTTTTAACAAATCAGTTCATGCTCTCTTTCCATGCTGAAATTCTTTCTGCTCTGCGCATCCCTGTGAAACAGATAAGTATTCACAGCCATGTCCCTGCTATGACTCATATCTTGTTAGAACAGAGACAGGCTCTTGGCTCTGTGGAAAAAAAATTCCCACAGCCGCCTGGCTTGGTTTTCTGCACGCCTGCAGCTCCCCGGGTTGTGCCACTGAGGTCTTCATGTCCCACAGGAGACAATTACTAAGAAGTACCTCCAGAATAAGTGATGTTCTGCATATTATTACAGGAGAACAGCAAGGGCCGAAGCCATAAATAAGCCAACGCTAACGTTTCAGTGTAGCCTTGATAGTTTTCCTGCAAGAAATCAGCTGCAAGATAGTATGTTGTAATGATATTACTCAGAGTACACACATTTTAGGTAGAAACATGAGTCAAAGGGGTTGAATGGACCTATGGTATACCTCATATTTAAGGGCTTTGTGTTGGAAGGGTTTGGCATAAAGTGTGTACTTTGACAGTAGAGAGTTTGAGGATGACTGACAAATGTGGCAAATGGGTGGGACATCCTCTGTTACCATGCTGACCAATGTTTATTTGAGATTAAAAACTTCATTCTTTCAACTCAGTTTGAAAAAGCTCAATAAGCACAACTACTCCATGTCAAAGTCAGCAACCGGTCAAACTCAGATGTACGCCTACCACAGCTGCTCTCCTAGAGGAGAGGTGGTTCATAAGAGAAGGAACTGAAGTGCCAAGATAACTTGTACTGGTCTCCTAAACAAGACGCCAAGATAGCTAAGAGCCACAAGAGCTAGCAGAGTTGTGCCAGAAAAAACATGAACAGCTTTTTGTTTTCCTAGCCTTTCTTCTGTTTGGCAATGAAAATTTTAACAGTAGAGAGAGCTTACTCTTTAAAGAGTGACAGTTCTTCCTCAAATGTGGCAGAGTTGCTCAAAAGTATTTTTCACAAATATCACTGATAAAATAAATGCAGTATACTGGGAATGCAGTTAAATCAGTCCTAATCAGTCCTTCTTTGTTCCTTGTTCCATTAAGTGATATCTCTTTACATCATTAAATAACCATCAGAAAAAGCTCCCAGGGACACCAGCCACACACTCAGATAAGTGGTAATGCAGGCATGCTATCTGGTCCATATCTCAGCTAAATGTTGACATCCTTCTTCCAATCCTCTGTTCCAGTGTAAAAACATAAAAAGGCATTCTAGTCATCATCATCTCAGGGATTATTAGAGTTCAGATAGAAGGGTCGCCACTAGGCTGCAGTGACTCTAAGCCCCAACATCTCTTTCCACAAAACAACCACACTGCTTAGGTAGAAGGGAAGAAGAGAAAATAACAGTCTCTAAACATAATGGGTTTAAGGGGGGGGTTCAGATTGGGTATTAGGAAAAATTTATTCTCTGAAAGAGTGGTGAGGCATTGTCACAGACTACCCAGAGGCAGTGGAGTTGCCATCCCTGGAGGCGTTCAGGAAACTGTGGATGTGACATTGAGGGATATGGTTAGTGAGCATGGTGGGGATGGGCTGATGGTTGGACTAGATGACCTCAGAGATCTTTTCCAACCTTAATGATGCTGTGATCCCAATGAACCAGGAAGAAATACCCTGATGTACCGTCATCGGCAAATACTGAGCAATTTATCAGTAGGAACATGTTGTTGAATATGGAAGAGAAACCAGTCTCTCCAGTCTTGGCTCAGCAAACAAGGTCTCTTTGAATTTGTATTACCTTGAGTAAAATCAAAAATTTTCTACTTATGTGAAGACTGTTCTTACCACAGATGCCTGAGGCCGGAACATTAGAGAAGTCACATGTTCTGAGAAAAAGAAATCCCTGGGACATCTTCAAAGTGTCCTTCTAATTCAATAGTTAAAGCATACAGAAATGGCAGACCATTAAAAGTAGTTATACTATTTCATAGATCAAAGAGCTATCTATAAAGGAATTAATTATAGATAGATGTAAGTAGCCTGCATACTGGAAACCACAAATTCAATATTTTCTTCCACTTTTGTCTTTGAATTCTCCAGTTGATTAAAGGAATAACTGACATATGACTAATCCTGTCAGTGCTGCACAGGAAGGATGCAGAAGGAGAATCAGATAAGCAGAGGTTAGTATAGAAAGAGATATCTGGATTTGAGTGTGGCCTATTCATCAGTTGGGATCCTTTCTACACTTTACATGCCAAATATGTAATAGATGTCAAGAACAGTCCACTGAAATAAATTTCAAAAAATAAGGTGCTCTAGTAATCATCAAAGACAAATGCATTCTTCTGTCTAAACAATCTAAGAAATTTGGACTTTGAACTTCTGATAAGTAAAACTTGTCCATAATCATTAGCAATAATTATGAAAATGCTAATACTATTTCAACATTTATTATCTCAGATATGTAGAGTTGAAATACTGAAAGATTTTTAAAGACTGAAATGTTTAAAAATTCATAAATGATAAAGTGTTCTTATTTTGTTCTATGGAAATTAAATACTTTGATCTTCCAAAGTATTATTTCAGCTTGGCAATGAATATTTCAGTTGGGTTTTTTTGTTTGTTTGTTTTTTTTAACCGAGCAAAAAACCTTAGGTTTAATTTATATCAACATTTAATTGTCCTTTCCAAACATTTTGTGCTGAGTTCCCCCATCTCTACTGCTGTGTATCATGCTTTACAGTCTAGTTAATGTGTCCAACCAACTGAAAGCATAAAAGCAACAAGATCCTAACTGCAGCCTTTGTAATACTATATGCTGAAGCAAGATAATGCAATTTAATCTTGAAGTTTCAAAGAACAAAATAACTATATTTTTAATGAAAAAATTATTCTTTCTTGAGTCAAATTCTCCCTTTTGAAAACTGTTTTACAAAATAAAAACAAAGAATCAAGAAAAACTGGGGATTTCTTTGCACTAAAAGTTTTCATTCTGCAAAAGCTGTATGTTCTGATATAAATTATTCCTGCTGGAGTTGTTTTTATTTCATTTCTTAGAGGGCACATGTACACTTTTTCTCCACTGTAATAAGTCTTTGTTTTTTTTTCCTCTCTTATGTCTGACATATTTTTCCTTATTGCCAATGATCAAATAAACATGACCAAACACAGCTTTCCTGTGAGCGCACTTGCAAAAGTAGGTTGGGCAATGTATTCATTTTGTTGTTTATATTAGTCTATTGAAAACCAGGAGGAGTTGGCACTTTCTCAAGTCCAGAAGAATAAAGTCAAAATGAAAGTGAGCTGCCATTGGCAACATCACTGAGCAGACTTGTGTAGAGCTGCAGGGCTCACCTGCAGTTATAGAGGCAATTTTCTCCAAATTTCCTGGCAAAAAGTTAAGCTATGTGTTTTACAGTGTGCTTTGGACTACTACTTTCTCACCAAAGGACAACTTCTAAAGGTGCAAACCATGCCCTTGTCCTTGTTATAAGATGGACAGTGTGCAGTCTCTCCATTAGTAAAGAGAAATATACTCTATGGAGCCAGATTACATCTAGCTACTTCAGAAACTATGACAGGAGAATAGCCCATGGATGTAATTTAAGCAAGGGATCTTGCAACTGGTATTTATAGATGCAGAGTAGCCTATCAACCTGTAACATTACTCATGCTCATTCTCTTCTCCATTAAACTTCGTGTTTGCTTTTTGCAGCAGCCAGAATTATGCACTGTGCAGGAGAAAGGCTCTCTTCAAAAGGGAGAAAAAAAAGCCTGCATCAAAGCAAGATTCCTACCTTGGACCACAGAAAATTGCTCAGCCAGGATGTTATTATTCTCAAGGCATTCTCAGACAGCTGGGCCTCATTATAGGCAACAGAGCTTTAGCCATTAACTTTGGAGAGAGGATGATAAAGCACTAAATGCAACGAAGATAATTTAAAGCATGTTAAGCAAGAAAATGAAACAGTATAGAGTATTGCTAGAGCTGTATGCTAGGCATGCTTTCAATGGATGCTCGAAGATCATGTAAGAATTGGGACAGTCTCTCCTACGGGCTTTTGCTTACCTTCCAGCCCAGCAGAAGGAGGAACTGCTAACAGGATGAAGAATCAGGAAGAAGTTGGCAGCCCTAGGGCTTTGTGGGCCAGAAAGAACAAGGATGCCCTGTGAGGGCATGGCATCTATTCCACAACCCCCTGCTGACTCCCACTGCCATTTGTTCTGCCAAAGAACAAACCAGCAAGGCAGGAACTTTCGCAAAACTGAACAGTAAGCAATATTCAGCTTTATAAAGTAAAACTCAACCTGGGGTGGTTGCCACTTTTAGCCCCACCAGTTGGCAGTGCTGCACTATCAATTCATTTCCCAGGACTCTGGACATGGTAAGTCTGTTTTCTCTGGGATGACAGATTATTCACATGTGAGGCATAACCAAACTTAAAGAACAGAATCCTTTCGAAAATTCTGAACTTTTTCATAGTCTTAGAAAAGAAACTCTCCATCATCAGTTGCTTGTCTTGCCCACCACTACAGCTATGTTTTGGAATTTATCTCAGGCTCAGCAGTCCCATTGCAACAGGCCTGTCAGGACTATCTCACCTTTCCCAAAGATTGTAAGACTGTTCATGAGATCTTTAGTTTAATTTATTCATTGTAAAATAACACAGCTCCAAGATAATTCAAGTTAAACCTCAGACTAAATCCAGGTCTAAGTCCCAATCATTTGTCAACATATCTCTGCACTTCTACAGACATACATCATTCTTGGAAATACAAAATTTCAACTGTCAGCCTCCTGAGTTTGCGCAAGTTTCAGCTTGAGTGTATTATTGTGAAATGTTGTCTTAAAGACCTTTGACAGCCCTGCCAAGACTTTAAGTGATTAGTTCTGAAGTAGGTTTTATGAAAGAATGAACAATAACAGCAGAAGGTCCAGACATTAATATTAACCTGTAATAAAAGGAATGATGTTCAAACGATTCCTAGAAATAAAAGATGAGTACCTGGTCCTGCAGTGCTGGAAGAGCCACATAGCTTAAATTACATCCAATCAGGCAAAATGCAGATATTAAACATTTATGAACAGCTCTGATATATTCTGAATTAATCAGTTCTGCACATTTAAAAGTTTTAATATTTAATGCCACTACCTCAACAGTCCTGCAGAAATATTAAACTTTTTAGAAATCTTTTACGAGGAATAGCTGTAACATCTGAATTGATGTTGTAGGGTTTGCACTAGGCTGTGTTGTGTGGAGAACCACAACTATAACATATTGAAATGCAACTGAAATTCTCAACACTTTCACCACACCATGAAACAGGAATAAGGGCAGTCATAATGAAAATAACAATTACTAAGCTAGGGGTAAGTACATCTGGAATCTGATTAAGTCTCCTAGGCATGATGGATTACTCATGAAGGCTTACTAATACTGTACTTCCATGAAATCGCTCAGATGAGCATAAATGGCACGCTAAAGGCATTTCAGATATTGCAGAGTATTAGTGTTAGTGTGTTAGTGTAGTAAATCTCGAAAACACCAGCTGTGGTAAGCAAAAATATTTATAGATATTTATCTGACCACAAATTCCCTGACTGTAAGGAGCAAGCACAATGAAATCTGTCTTCACTTCCAGCAATGGTGGTAATTTTAAAAACAATATGAGAGATGTTTTAGTCATTTGCCTGTGGTTTTAAAATAAAGTGCTTAAAACATTAAAATTGGAAATGCAGGCATAAAGACTTTATCTAGAAGAGGCTGAGACATATAAAATGCTGATTCAATTATTAAGATGCATGTTTCGATCATAAATTTAATTATGAGATTCCCTCTCTGTTCTCAATGAATAAAATCAAAATTCCTTGGAAAAATCCTACTTAAAAGAGAAAGGAGTAACAACCACCCCAAACTAAAAAACTCGATGTTGGCTAGAAATTGTAGGAGGATAGCAAGCCCGAGGTTAGAAACATACGCTCATTTTCATATCACTTTGGACTATGTATGCCTAGAAAGAGAAACTCTGACATGGACTTGAAAAGGTAAGAAATTGCTTTAAGAAATAGATTATTAATAGATTACAAACCACAAGGACACCAGCCACCTGGGTGTTGAACTGGATCATCCAGAAGATTTCTCTAACAGCAAACATATAATAGAATGGCTTACGTTGGAAGGAAAATTAAAGATCCTTGAGCTCCAACCCCTTCTGTGGACAAGGTTGCTGCCCACAGTCGCATCCAACCTGGCCACACGTCCACCACATTTTTCTACCCTGACTGCATATCTAGCTGTCCCAGAATGGGAAACTCAGTGTGTTCCATATAAAGCCCAGAAAAATTTTTAGAGGGACACTCATGAAACAGGGACAATTTGAATCAGTTCAAAATAATGTCTAATAATGTAAAGATAAATTGAAAGAAACAACATCCCAAAGCTTCCAAAACACGCAGAAGCAGTTGTTTTATGAAAAAAATATCCCCATATATGAATATCATTCTATTTCACCTACGTACATCTTACTTCTTTTTTTTTTTTCTTTCAGTAAATAGAAGAAAAATGCTGAAAAATAGACCAAAGTGCCTCTTATTGGCTGCATATGTTACTAACAATGTTAGGGAGATTATTTGTTCCCTTGAAACATGGGAAAAAGATTTGATTAGAACTGAGAGGAATTTGAGGAAAATATTCAGACAATTATGAAAGGAAATTATCTAACAACCTGTTCCGATTTAATAATGGCAAAGAAATAAACAAACAAGAAAACCCACAAAGCCAAGCAAACCTGAAGGCAATAAAAACCAGATGTATTAAAAATGAAGTGCATAGAGACATAGCTCTTCAAGATCAGTAAGCAATTTGTTACTGTGAGCAATGGTTTTGTGCCTTCACAGGCAAATCATGAAGGTAGCAAAGGGATGGCAAAGAGTTCCTAAGCACTCTTCTAAGGCTGAGGATCTCAGGGGAATTGTAGCTACTACCATTTCTGTGAGCTTAAGAGAGCAGTTCAGCCATCTGCAAACTGAAAAGCTTACAGGAAAAAAAAAAAAAAAGATAGGAACTGTGGTTGCAAAGGTAAAACAGCAGATGTAGAAAATGTTAGTAGGGCAATACTGTAGGAGGACTGCTCTTACTCCCGTCCCAGCACAGTGGTCTTACATTTCAGGAAGAAACAGCAGATAGTTCTTTGTGAGCAATCAGGATTCACTCTCCAAAGTAATAATTACATGTAGGAAATTATATTGCAGCTGGTCACATTACACTGATAAGCTGCAGAAAAATAAGGAGAAGCAGTTTTTCTGCAAAGCACAGAAAGCTAAAATAAGTACTCTGGGTACCATAGCAGGTTCAGCATGCTTTCCCCAGAAGAATGATTAACGTCTAGGGGAAGTAAATGCAAAGGCAGGGAAAACACAGCTTCCACAAATACACAAACCCTCAGCAATTTGCACTGATGAACACTGATTTACACTTGCCATATGAGGGGCAGCACCTCCTTCACCCAGATGATATCCTAAAGAAGGGACTGGGAGAGATTAAACAGGTGAGAGTGGGGAATGAGCGATGTGCACATTTCTAAGTTAATATTGTAATAAATATCATACATGCAATGCAACAAAGACATACCTGTGCCATTCAAGTGATTTACTTTGTCACTTTCTCGCAAACCAAATTCCTTCAAACTTATCACAAATCTAATTACAAAAGGGAGGAAACCAGCAGGTCCCTGTGGGCAGTCTGTGAGATACACACATACAGAACCGAGCTGAAAAGCAGACAAGTTGAAAATACTGTTTTGAAACATGATTTTCTTTCAGCGACAATCTGTTTCAAAAGAACCAGTAATTATAAAATAGCCATACATAAGTCTGCAAAACATCTGTTCCCATTTTAATGAAAGCAAACACTGACCAAAAAGGTAATATTGTTGGGAAGTTATAAGCAAATTCAAAGGCATATTTGAAATGAAGCTGTCCTCTCAGCTGAAGTTAGAGAACTGCCTGGATTCTTCTGTGCTATGAGAGGCCAAGGAAATAATACCAGTGGTGTAATTGTAAAGCATACTGGAAAGACAGGTGCCATATTTCATTGTTATGCTAAAAATCTTTTCACAATCTTCTATAGCAATTGCAGCTTTCCTTTTCCAGTGTGTAATAATTATCCATCTGATTAGCAAATGTAACCACCTGCAGTCAACTGGCTTACCAGTTGTGCTACTCATAAGGATGAAATACCTTTAAAAACAGACAACTTGAAGTTTTTTATTACATTGTTAAAATTATAACACGCTTTAAAAGTTTCATCTATATGTTGACAGAAGAATATTTCAAATGGTGTGGAATCATTTTTACTCTGATAAGAAAGTGCTCAGAAAATGATTTTCCCAAACATAAAGAAGTGTCCTAAAATAGCTTCAATATGTTTTAAGATACGAGGTAGCTCAGTTCAAAACAGGACAATCATGACAATATTTTTTTTATTGCTGACTATATCCATGACGCTATGGACACCCAGGCACCTTGGAGAACACATTTTAATACACACAGCCATAGTTTGTGGCCAAGCTCTTATCCTCTTCTCTCCATCTCTTTTTTTTCCCTGCTGCTGATTACAGTCTTGCTGTTCTTCACTATTCCCCACCCAAGTTCATAAATCTCTTTTCACCCACTTGCTCTGGACCACTTTACAACTGAGGTTCAGGTTTTGACCTGGACAGCCTAGATGGTTGAACAGAGAGGAACCTGATAAGGTTCAACAAGAGCAAGTGCGCAGTACTGCACCTTGGGAGGAATAACTGCATCCATCAGTACAGGTTAGGGGCTGACCTGCTAGAGAGAGGCTCTGCAGAGAAGGACCTGGGTGTCTTGCTAGACAACAGGTTAGCCATCAGCCAGCAGTGTGCTCTTGTCACCAGGAAGGCCAACAGTATTCTGGGGTGCATTACGAAGAGCATGGCCAGCAAGTCAAGGGAGGTGATCCTACCCTTCTACTCATGCTGGTTAGGCCACAGCTGAAATAGCGTGTCCAGTTCTGGACTACCCACTTCAAAAAAAACACAACAGGGATCTCCTAGAAATAGTCCAGCAGAGGTCAGTAAAGATTATTAAGGGTCTGGGGCACCTCCTGTACACAGAAAGATTGCAAGACCTAGGCCTTTCAGTCTGGAGAAGACTGAGAAGGGATTTCATTATTGTTTATAAATATCTAAAGTATGAGTCATGTCAATGGAGGCAGTGAGCAACAGTAAAACAAGGGCAACAGGCAGAAGATGGAACACAGGAAGTTCCATACTCACACAAGGAAGAACTTCTTCACTGTCAGAGTGACAGAGCATTGGAACAGGCTGCCCAGTGTGGTTGTGGAGTCTCTGTCTCCAGAGATGAATGGCCGCCTACATGTGTGACCTACTGTAGGGAACCTGCTTTGGCAGGAGGTTGCACTTGATGATCTCTAGACATCTCTTCCAAACACTACAATTATATGATTCTATGCTTTTCTGTCTGAGCTGGCAAATTTTCACAGCAATTTTGATAGAATGACCTTGCTTGTATCTTTTCTTGCACCAGACAACTGAATATTTAGTAATATTAGCAAACTACATCACTATCCTCCTATAAGTAGCACCAGTACCATACTGTCACACTTCTGGACACATATTTTCATTAAGGTCTTATGTGTTTATTGGTTTGAAAGTAGTTTATAGAGCATGTGTTCTTCTCCCTTCTTCATTGCCCTACCTCTTTGTATGTTCTACCGATGTCTGCCCTTCTACTCTGCTCTAGTGAGACCCTACCTGCAGGACTGCATCCAGTTCTGGAGCCCTCAACACAAGAAGAACATGGAGTTGTCAAAGGAAGTCCAGAGAAGGGCCATAAAGATGATCAGAGGGCTGGAGCATCTACCCTACAAAGACAGGCTGAGAGAGCTGGGGCTTATCATCCTGGAGAAGAGAAGGCTCCGAGAAGACCTCATAGCAGCCATCCAGTACCTGACGGGGCCTACAGGAAAGCTGGGGAGGGACTTATCAGGGCAGGTAGTGACAGGATAAGGGGAAATGGCTTTAAACTGGAAGAGGACAGGTTTAAACTAGATATTAAGAAGAAATCCTTTTTTGTGAGGGTGGCAAGACACTGGAACAGGTTGCCCAGAGGGGTTGTGAATGCCCCCTCCCTGAAAGCATTCAAGGCCAGGCTGGATGGGGCTTTGGGCAACCTGGTCTAGTGGGAGGTGTCCCTGCCTATAGCAAGGGAGTTGAGACTACATGATCATAAAGGTTCCTTCCAGCCCAAACCATTCTGTGATCCTACAATTCTATGAATACGCACTTGAAATTCAGTATTTTATTTATTCACTTTTTACTTGTAATTCCATTTAATTATGAACACTACATTTTCTACATTTACTCTGCTCTCCTTGATTTAAGAGGAGGCACTCAAGCAAGGAATACTTTGTGCTGAATGCATCTGGCTTCCATACAAAAAGCCTAACAAAATTACTAGGTTAGATATGAGGAGGAAGTTTTTCTCTCAGAGGGTGGTGATACACTGGAACAGGTTGCCCAAGGAGGCTGTGGATGCTCCATCCCTGGAGGCATTCAAGGCTAGACTGGATGTGGCTCTGGGCAGCCTGGTCGGGTGGTTGGCAACCCTGCACATAGCAGGGGAGTTGAGACAAGACAATCATTGTGGTCCTTTTTCAACCCAGGCCATTCTATGATTCTATGATATTTAGTACTGGTGTTTCCCCAGTTGATTCTATTACCAGGTTTCAACTACATTTGATGAAAGTGTAAATACATTAAAATTAATGTGTTACCATAAATCCTTAGTAAAATCACTGATGTGATAAAGACTTACTCATTCCCCAGGAAGAGAAGGCTGTCACAGCCATGTTAGTAGACAACAGAGAGTCCACATGAGCATAAGAAACCATGCATGCTTCAGCTTCAGGAAGAGAACCATTCACAGCTTGTACCTTATTAGATGAGGAAGAATCCCAGCTCTATACAGAAAGCAACACGGAACCACACAAATAAACTTTGCTTAGTGAACCAATTGGAGAGGGAAGCAGTTTTTCTTTCTGCTGGTGAGGGACAATCCTACTCTATTTTTCTGGAAGTACAGATGGCTTCACAAATGGGGCTGGGAAGTTTCATTTTTTGCCATGTTTCACATCATTATAACATGCAAAATCATTGCCAACAGAAACCTTCAAAGCATTCCTCCACTCCAGTGTCCATGGTGCTGGTCACTAGCTGAAGTGTTAGAGGCCACCTACTTTCCTTATAGCAGTGTTTTTAGAAAGTGAAGATACTTCACTACAAATAACCCAGAAACTAATACATAAGAAAAACAGTTACTTTTATCTTGACATAACTACTTAAGAACTCACTATTCTACATAGAAATGAAAATCATACATAAAATTATCAAGAGAAATATGGACAATAATAATATCAGTAATAGTAATAATATGATTAGAAACAGATAAAATTCATTTATTTCACCCAGAAGTGGGGATTGGAATAAAAGAAAAAGCAAGTGTGGGAAAGCATCTTGTATTGCAAGAGGGCACCTGTTGCTGGCAAGGCCCATGAAGGTTTTAGCCATGCCTTATGTTGAGGCTTCTCCAGAGCAGAGGTTTCATTCTGATATCAAAGCAAGTCATATGATTTTCATCCCATTTGCAGCATTTAATTTGCTTTTCTCCTCCTTCAGATAGAAGAGCTGCAAGTAGCAGGGGAGATCTCGCAAAAGAAAACTCCCTAAATAAATATATAGATAAGCTTATTTCTGTAAACAGAAGATTTCTGCCTGTACAAGGATATAAAGAAAACAAGTCTCCTGGGGGCTCCCTCACTCTGTGAGGCATTGCTGGTACTACACCCACCAGCAAGGTGGTGGGATCCCCTGCAAGCCCTTCGTGCAGATTAAATCCCTTCTCCTCAGCCCGTGATACTCATTTGACCCCAAACCCCACAACTGTGTAAACAACTGTCACAAAGTCAGGCTGGAGGAAACTGAAATTTGCAAAGAACTACATTTTGAAGAGGGAATAGGGAGGTTTTTTTAGTTGGGATTTTTGGAGGTTTCTTTATGGGGATCAGCTGGATGGAATATAGGGAATAGATGAGTAGCTACTCTAAGCGTCCAAATTCCTTGGTACCTTTCCCAAGTTGACCTCTGTTTGAATCAACATCTTCCTCTTTTCTCTCAACTGAAGAACTTTTCCACCTCCCACATGGAACTAGGCAGGATGGAGAGTGAGCACCCAGGACCAAATTTGCACCCATCTGAGTGCCCACCATCAGCTTGAGTGGACACAAAAGTAATTACTAGAAATTAAGAATTAAAGATCAATTTGCCAACTGCTCTGCCAGTGGCTCAAAAACACCTCCTGAAGACATTCTGAAACACTTTTATAAGACAGTTATTTGAAATGTATCTCCTCTTTGCATTCAGCTCTCATTGAGAATAAGTTGATGCGTCATTCGGAGGCTTGCATCAACCATTTTTGGCTGATTGGTTTTAAATCCCCTAATCAGCTTACTGTCCAAATAATTGAGCCGTGTGGTAGGGAAGGCCCTTTGAGGTGCAAGCAAAGATTTCATCCCTCCAGGCACTGCAGCAAAATGCAAACCAGCATTCTCAGAGCCTGGCTGCCTGCCCCACACTCCAGCTCTCAGCTGCATGTGTGGTTAATGGAATTATGGGCCACCTCTATTTTCCTAAAATTGGTTGATATAATATACATGTAGGTTTGCAGCTGAGTTGTAGTTATATATTTTTCTGCATTATCTAACATTGTAACACTGAAGTTCACTCATTGGCCACTGTACAAAACAACAGGAGACACTGATCCCCAAGAGGAAGTCTAGATCAGAAGTGACATTTGGAGTGAGGAAAACATACATTAGTGAGGGCTAACATGGCATAGGCACACAGAAGGGATTTATACTTGCACAGGCAGCCCACAGCAGGATGTAAAAATCAGGGTGGCATCCTGAGAGGTAACTTCATCCCATGCTGTCCTTGCGTAAAAGGACAGAACTACTGCTTGCCCATTGGGGTGATATGGCTGCTATCTGCAGGATTTCATTCCTGTCCATCCTGCCTGATGCAGAGGCCCCTTTGGAGGGTGTAATGCCAGTTTACAGCAGAAAAAAGGTGCTGACAAAGTTTGCCTACACCCTGAGCTCCCACCTCCCCCTGTTGTGGTCTTGGATGGCTGACTCCTCCATCTTCCCCCAGCCCTCCACAGCTAAAGGAGAAATGGGTGAGGAGCTCTGTTTTCCTTTTCTCTCAGAAACTACCATGCCCTGGTTTTTTTTTATATCTTACCTTTATTATCTTCTTTTTATTATCTTCCCTATTTCCTGGTTCTCTGTAATTACGTACTGAGACGTCAAACAGTGAAGCAGGGACTGCTTTTGAAGGCTTTCATAATTAGCTTTTTTATTGTGTCCTCTAATACCTCCTCTGGCTTTAGACTTACTTTTTTCTGTTCACAACCTCCTGAACATATGGTGGTAAATATGCAGCATGCTGTGAGCTTCACCTAGAGTCTACTTACAATATATCTGCAATGTAAATAACAGACTTCGTGTCAGTCAATTAATCACACACCAGCGGTTGGCAGAGGGCAGACAGATTGCAGGAAGAGTAAGTAAGTGGTGTCTTGATCAGTATTGGACTTGAAACTATTAAATGTTACCTAAGCCAGAGTTCATCTGTGGTATCACTGCTTTTGCCTAAAACACTTTCCTACAATTGTAAGAGAGCCTGAGTTTCCTTCATACCATAAAGACTCAGCTCAAGGCCAAGTCTCCAGCTCTACAGGACTACTTTGCTAACATTTCACCCATCAGAATTACAATCCCATTTCTACCAACACAAAAATATGACTCAAATGCAAAAGTCTTGCAAAAATTAAATTAAGTGTAAAGTGATACCAGAGAGATGCATAAATTTAAGCATTACCACTCAAGTGTTTCTATATGTGGAACTAATAGAAAATGAATTATTTACAAGCACATTTTACTTTTCTTATTGGGACAGTACATATGAGCAAGACAAAGTACTTTGTTTACCTGATTCACTTTATTGAAGTACAGTGATTCACGAGCATGTCATCAATTATAGTCACAAACAAATTGCTTTGTGTTTTAAAAAAATTTAAAAGGTACTCTTCTTCAATTGAACTCTTCTAATTTGAAGATCTTCAAGAATTTTCTGTGCTACATTAAAATCCTTGTAATTCCCATGGAAGAGAGATGAAAATATAAAAACAAAACACCTATAATTAAATGGACTAGTGTGGAGCACAGCATAACACTACACTAGATCAGCTTTTGGCTTAAAAGCCATTGACTTCTGATGATCACTAGCTCATGATTTCCATCAAAACTTCAGGTATTTAGCATCTCTATGACCTGTATATTAGGACTGATTGAAGCTAACCAATACACTCAAAAGGGAGCAGGACCAACAGTGTAATTGGAATGCCTTAGAAAAGAGCCTGTTCACCTACATTTGTTTCAGGGAAAATAATTTTATTTTCAAGCATAGGCATGCAGAAGAGGCAATCACAACACAGCAATGTGAAGAACATTCAGCATATAAGTCTACAGTGCCTTGCTATGCCAATGAAAATAGCAGTAAATCAACAGAAGCAATAAAAACAAACACATTTTAATATTATAGTAATGTCGCAGTGTACCTAATTACATGAATAGGGGAAATTTAGATGTCTACAGGATAGGAGCTCTCATAGATATGTAAAAGTTAGCAAGATTAATTTAAAAAAAAAAAAGCATTTTAGAAAATGTAGGTTTGAAGAATTTAGGTGAGTAGTGCAGAAACCAGGAAGAGTCAAAGAGCACCAACCAGCTATTTGAAGAAGTTAGACAGCAGATTCAGAGCATCTTTGCAGGAGTCAGACTCAGACTTCTCCTCCCAGAGGGGAATAACTGCAATGGTGGACACACTACCCATGGCTCAGGCACCCAAAATACACAGGCATTTTTATCTCCTTGATTAGCTCTCCTAATCACAAACATTTAATTCAGACCTACCCACACTTTTGAAGCTTGAGTGGCATGGGGCACCACTGGTACAGTGGCAGGCTCTAACAGAGTCAGCCTAAGCCCAGCCATTATGAGGAACAGGGCTGCGGGTTAACACTTTCTCCATCTTGGGCAGCCCAGCCATTTCAAAGATTTCAATTCAGCATCCTTAACTGGATGCAATTAAAAGACTTTCCTCCATCCAGTCCTTGCCCAGGGAACAAGACTTGAGTAGGAAACAAAGACAAGCCCTGAGGCAGAATATCTGATGATATTTCTAAGTTGATTTATAATCATAATGCTTTTGCCCTTAAAAGATCAAATAAGTAAGATGGTGTTATGATTAAGGTGCAGAATATCTAATTTGAGATGTGTATAAAAGGAGTGCTATCCATCAGGAAGATAACTGAAAAAGGATCAAGTCTTCCCCCATCTTTGCTATAAATCTTTCACAGAGAAGAACTAATGGCATATAAAGAATAAGAATTTCAAAAAAATAGAAATGAAAAAGGAGACATGTTAAACACTACCTAACAAGCTTCATGACATGAGCACAAAAGTTTTAAATTCAATGTCATAAATTCAATACCTTCAAAAGATTCAGCTGCTATGTCCTTAGACACAGCGCTGTGTAAGTCAAGCACAATGTTAAAAGGCACTGAAATCTTTAATAGGTGTTAAATACTTTTTAAATTCACATATCCAACCCACAGAAAAGCCACAAAAGCATCATCAGCCATTTTCCCCCCCTTCTGTCACATTTTAATAGTTGTACCATATTTCCCACAGTTTAAAGATAGCCCAAACATTTTACAGAGAATGGCTCTTGTGAACACAGTTGCATGTAGTCATCATGTCTACTCCAACACACCAAAATATGCTGAAATTAATACCTGCATATGTTTAAATTACCACTTGGAAAGATTTGATTTCGAGCACTTCATCTATCCCCAGAGGCAGCATACACTGATTACTCCTTACAGGTATTTTCATGGGGAAAATATGTTGTTCAAAAGTACTGAATAGTGTGATATCGCTGCATATATAACCTATACTTTTGGTTTTACATTTAGGGCACATAGGCTGCTATTTTCTGTTTAAATGTTCTAATCTTCTTAACGGTATAATCAAGCCTCTAATATATAATATTATGAGTTTATATTTAGAAAGAATAACTGTCATGTTAGTGGTGACGGACATATCTCCATTCATCTGACTGAATTACCCTGGATAAATCCCTTTCCCCAATTCATTTTCGCAGAGGCAGCAAGCAGCTTTATTTTATTTAAAAGCAAGTCATACAGTTGCAAGATATTTATAGCTAGTATGTAAAAATCCTACTTTAATTTTGAGAAATGCTTCTCTCTTCCTCCATATCCCTCAGAAGATATTCCAGCCATTTTTTTTAATGACACAGGATTTTGCATGCTACACATTGAACAAAAGGTATTCCTGTTCAGAACAAGTCACAGAACCTTATGTTTGCATTCCTCAACAGCTCTGTGTTCTTGGAAAGTAAAAAATGAGACTTCATTTCCTTTAAGGAAGTTTAGATTTATGTGTAACATGGGGATCTTTTTCCTGTAAGCAGAATTTAGAGTTCTCCCAGCATTTCCTAGTTCCCCCACATATTAACAGCTACATAACACATAAAAGCTGACCCTGCTGATACAAAACTTAAGCCGGGACTAAGCCACAGAAATGAGCTCTTCCTGGGAGATATCAAGGGGAGGGAGGGGGATTTTCCAGACACCAGGCTTTTGGGCTGTCTTCTGGCATATGATAGGAATTATGTTGGGCTTTATCATCACACAGACAGTAAATATAATAAACAGCTGCTAAATACCCAGGATCCTGAAATATATATTAAGATTTCTGCCACCTCACTCACATATACTTCCTTGTTTGCCCCTTCTTCCTATTTGGAAGAACACAGTAAATCATTAATCACCCAACATGTGTAAGTAACTATTTATCCCAGCAGCAATTTGATCTCCTGCAATGGAAAAAAAGAAAATCAAGAACCAACAAAACATCCAAATATATAACAAAGGGGGTCATGCAATATGCTCTTAAATATGTAACCAAAAGAAGGGTCAAACAATTTATTACCACTCTGTTGTACTTTCATTATATGTAAACACTCCAAATTGTTCAGGAGAAACAGAAAACGTGATGTAATATTTATATTCATATCTGCTTTGTCCCAGCTAGAAATACCTGTGTAAGGAAGCAGCAAATAACATCAGCAACTAAAAAGGCCAACAGTTCTGGTCTTGCTCATTACAAAGGCCCTAATCACTCTTTCAATCAAAGCACAGTGCTCTTGACATAAAAAAAGACATAAAAAAATATGACACGCCTCTGATTTAAATCCATTATGATCACTTGGCATGCAGAACATCATAAACGTGTTAAATTCAGCAGAAGAGATGAAAACTGAGTTGATATACAGCTGAGATGCTATACAGATCTTTCTACCATGGCACTTGCTTTCCTGTTGATGTATCTGCCCAGCAGTTTAGGAGGAGAGTTACCAGCTAGAAATTATCAATACCGCTATACTGTGTAATCCGTGAGCTCTGATTTTTAAAAGACAGAGAAGAGGGGTATAACACTGTAACGTGATTCCAGATAGTATGGTTAGGTCATGGTTGGACTTGATGATCTTTAAGGTCTTTTCCAACCTGAGAAATTCTATGATAGAAAGTACAACAATGACAGCAGAGCAGCAAAGTCCTAGGCTGCAGCAAATGAGGACTTGCTCAAATACAACAGCTACAGGCACAGAAACAAAGGAAAGAAGCAACTTACCCTTACAAGACCTCAGGCACACAAGGATCTCTAGCAAGACACACCTGTCCTCCACTGCCAACCCTTAAATGAGGTCTGGGAAGGAGTGGATTCTGTCTCCATCCTTTCAGGTCACTCAGTGCATTGCATATACGTGAGCTCCCCTAGATTGGCCCTGCCTTCCCACCAGATGTTCAATCACTGCTTCAAGCCATGACTTAACATTTCCACTACAAGGGGAACTGCAGAACCATAGAAATGTAGGATGTCCTGAGGAAAGGAACCCACAAAGATCACTGAGTCCAGCTCCTGGCTCCACACAGGAACACCCAGAATTCAAACCCTATGTCTGAGAGCATTGTCCAAACACTCCTTGAACTCGGGCAACTCGAGGCTGTGCCCACCGCCCTGTGGTGCAGACCCTTTCCCTGAGCCCTTCTCCCGCCCCTCCCCTGACACAGCTCCATGCCGTTCCCTCGGGCCCTGTCGCTTGTCACACAGAGCAGAGCTCAGCGCTGCCCTCCGCTCCCTGTGAGGAGCTGCAGCCGCCATCAGGCCTCCCCTCAGCTCCTCTGCTCTGTGCTGAGCAAACACAGGGACCTCAGCCATTCCTCACGCATCTTGCACTCTAGGCCCTTCCACTTGTTTGTTGTTCTCCTTTGGACACTGTCTAGTAGCTTTATGCCCCTCTGATGTTGTGGCACCCACGCTGCACCCAGTGCAGGAGGTGAGGCTGCACAGCACAGAGCAGAGCAGACAAGCCCTCCCCTCGCCGCTGGCAGTGCTGGGCCTGCTGCACCACAGGGTATCATCGGCCCTTTGAGCTGCCAAGGCACAGGGAAGAATCCATTCAGCTAAGAATCTCTGTGTTGTGCATCTTTAAAGCAGGGGCTCAATCCCTTTTCACTTTTTCTGTAAATATCACACCTACAATCATGAAGTTCTCTTTGTACAGACATGACATTAGCTAAACTGCCCTGAGTAAAAATGAACTCGTATTTGTTCTGAGATTTGTGTTAGAAATGTTTCCTTCTGGAGCAATGTCCAACCTTATTCTGTTCAACATCTATTAATTATGTCAGCACTCAGTGTTTCCCTCACTAATAATGCAGACTTTCTTCTAAATACATTCTGCTGCCCAATTGCCCTTTCTAGGCTTCTTGGGACTGATTCAATAATCCATTATTTTTACGCCTTGCTTAACAAATCTAGATTAAAACTTTAAATGATATTAATTTACAACACTGAAGGTCCAAAGTGACTTGCCTAGAATGGGATGAAATCAGAGTCATTATCCTAAAAGCCATGCACTGTTTTCCTCAAAATCAGGAGTGCACCTTTCATTTACAAAGGAAAACTGCAGTGAAAGCAGAAACTTCCATATCAGTTGTGGAGGCTGATGGTGGTAGAGGGTGAAATAAAGTCAAGACTAGACAAGGTTGTGCTGCACCATGTATTCTGAGCTTTGTTACCCTTGGTTATCCCTTCTGACTCCACCTTTCTGCCGCAGAAAGCTGGGGTCAGCCTCACTCCGAAGCAGCACTGCCACACCAGAGACAGAAGCCACAATTCACATGCTCATTTGGAGGAAGAGATTCATCAAATTTTCCAAGGTGTCAGACAGAATATGTGATTTTTGTTTGTCAAGAATCTGCCAGCCTAAAGATTGTATGTACTACACTCACTAGTTTCTGTATGAGCGCTGTGCATTGAAAAAAATCTCCATGCTCTAGAGAAGCAATCCCCAACAAACCGTACATAAATACATATCCCCTATTTCTGACTGTTTGCCACTGGAGTATATTTGGTAACGGCAATAAGAGCAAACTTTGTCGATCTGTAATGAAAGGTCAATAGTTGTGGTGCAGTTCATTACTGAAAACCCAGCAGTGTTTCTTAGCAGTTACAGGTGTCCAATCAGGAAATGTACTGTACTGCAACTAATTTTTTGATGGTTTATTTTTTTTCTCTGAAGAAAATTGCTGCAAATAGCAGAAGAATTTGCTCTCTGATATCACCAAATGGGAAATAAAAAGGAGGTTGTGGAAAGTTGGGCATTGGGTTTTTAGGCAAAGACCCAAAAGAGGAGTAGCCAGTTTGTAACACACAAGTGCCTCTGCTCAATGACAGTTTGGATTTTTAATAAGATTATCTGTACTAAGAAAATAGCCAGATGCCATAGCATTGGCTTTCTCTTAGTGATGAATGGCGTGAAAGCTTGCTAACATCTGCTGCCACTTGATGAAACAAAACTTTCATCTCCTTGAGTGGGAAGGTCCATAGATGCTTAATGAAGTAATCGGGGCTGCCAGAGGCTGGAGAGGGACCAGCCCAAACCCACACCTTTTTACCTCCTATGGCTGAGGCAATTTCTGCAAACATCACAGCCCCAGTACAATTACATAATTTTCACCCCACATTAGCAATATGCTGCAGGAAAAATAGGCTAATGAAGAACATTAAGGATGATTTATTTTAATGAAATAAGCCTGCAATTCTCATTGCCAATTTCTATGTCTGCTCTGAACAGCTTTCCTGTTTAAGGTGGGCAGCTCTGTAAATACCATTCCTTGGGAAGAAAGAAAAAGGTAATTTTGGAGACATGGAGATCTGTTTATCTAGTCAAATGGATTCTTATTCTGTAGGTACACTGTAAGAGGTTTTCAAGTTTGTAAGCAGAAATGTCCTCTAAATGTAGATATCCAGAAGGAGCAAAGTGATAGATCTCCTCTAAGGCTTTTTTTTACTGAAAGACTGAACTGGAGAAAAGATTTCTGCTGAGGAAGAAAACTGAATAGTGTCTGAATGTAAAGGAAAATGTGGT
The DNA here is from genome assembly GCF_987193195.1 of Phasianus colchicus. NCBI lineage: Eukaryota > Metazoa > Chordata > Aves > Galliformes > Phasianidae > Phasianus > Phasianus colchicus. The sequence continues at coordinate 13,983,800 of NC_143436.1, forward strand.
CAGCGTATACATCAGAAGCCCCATAGCAACTGCAGGTATCATTACAGAAAACAAGAGTTTGTTACCTTGGAAATGGCAGTATTCCTACCAGCTGCACTTCGGTGCCTTAAAGAGCTAATTATTATTCTCTTATTTATTTTGGGAACAAATGTGAGAGGAGTCATGAGGGTTACTTGTTTGAATCAAATCTGTTCAGTGGCCGGAAATTAAATGGTCAACTTGTCAGAAGTAAAACTATTCGATTTTTGGTTCAGTGACCAAAATGAAAAGAAAAAGAAAGAAAAAGAGATCAGCTAACATAAAAGGAGAAGTACTGGGGGGTTTAACACATGCACAAAAAGTAAAATATCAGTTTGATCAATATGAAAATCTTCAATGAACACAGAAAAAATTGGATAAAGAATACTCTCATTTTCTGATTATTCAGTTAACTTCTTTTTTTCCCTTTTCATAGTCAGTTTCAAAATGGAAATACTTTTCCAAAGCGAAAATCAAAAGTTTGCATTGAAAATGCAAAGTATTTCAAATTCTTGACCAATTTCTACTCAGTGACATTGTCCATTTTTATCCTCCTCACAAACCAATTATAAATGAATTTCTTATTCATTACAAACATGGCAATTCTATATAAACAAATTATAAAGTCCTGTTTCTTATGGAAACAATGCTGTCATCTAAAAACCCTTCTGATGGGCTATCAGGAATGAGCAAATCAACAATAGCAATTGGAAAACATAAAAATATTTGCCAGGTGGTTTTGTTCTTGATACCATCCAGGACAATGCTCTTCATGCTGCCACCTTTGGGGGCTAAAGACAGAATAATCACTCTACAAAGATATTTAACGTTGGTGTTTAAGCAGACATCCTTTCTTTCGAAAATACTAGAAAGGTGTTTTTACAGAACTTGATAGTAGTGACTCTGTGACCTGACACCCCACAAAGAAGCCTGCTTGCTGCAGCACTTGCTGGGCAGTGCTTTGTAAGACCTGGATTTTTGCATGGGTCAGTGGTGCTGTCTGGTTTCTTTCTGCAGTTCACGGTATTGAAAATCATTTCACCCTTTGTCCAGATGAATGTGTCTAATTCTGGAAGGAGGCTTGTTTTCTCTAGCAGCATATTTCCCCTGTGAGATAGGAACACTGGAAGGTTATTCTGGCCTGGAAACTGCCACTTGTTTAGTCAGAAAGATAAACATTATCTATATTTCTTGTTCTTTCCTATCTATTGTATTGTCCTGGAGAGCAGTGGGAAAAGTGGAACCAAATGGCAGAGACCTTGCCAAGCCCTGTGACGTGATGAATGACTTCTCACATCCCAGGGCCTGACATGGGGAGAGGCCACAGAGGGTTGTGCTGCTGTTTTTGGATGTTAAAAGGCTGATCACCTGCTCATTGCTCACATTTATCACACAGAGAAAGCTCTCAGGGACAGGACACACACAGCAAACCCAGTGCTGCCATGAAGTATTCCTTTTCAATAGCATGGCCAATATACATAGAAAACTGGTTTTCAGCCTGCATCAGCTGATTGTGTCCTTGGTAACTCACTTATGATTATTGTACCAGACCTGTTGAATGCTGAAGCCAGAAAGTCTCTCTCAATTACGGAAAGATAATCCCAGGATTCTCTAAGCTTTCTGGCCAGTGAGTGTTGTGCAGTCTTTTTTCCCTCTTCCTTCCTTCCCCTCCACTATGATGCATATGTTCAAGGTCTACCCATATTTCCAGGGAGCATCCAACATCTGCTGCCTGTGGGCAATCAACACAAAAATCTCTTCCAACCCAAGCTGAGGCTGGAAACTGGAGGGGAATGAAGGACGGGTGGCTACGAGGAATAATGTGTCAGAGCTGTGAGCAGATCTCCTTCATGTTTGCACATGCTAATGCTTCTGCATCAGAAGCGAGCATGGCAGTGGCTTCCCCGAGACCTGGAAGGCTGGAATTATTAATAAGACTTCTCATTGCCAGGTATACCCCGAGGTACTTGTCACCCTGGGGCATGGATGGACAGGTGTGGGGCACCAAAGCAATAGTGCAGTTCAGAGAAACATGCATTACACATCATATTATGAAGCAGGCCAGAAATCTAGAGGGCTGGAGATTTTTTTATTATTATTTTTATAGAAGGTAAAGGGTGAAGCTTGCACCTGAATGGAGATGGATTTGATGCCTGCTGTCACTTCAGGCTCTCACAGGTAGCAGACGTGAGCTGGAAAAGCTCCACTGATTTTTACCCCTGAGATGATGTTTGTGAAAATCCCACAACCAATATTAATATCAAAGTGCCTAGTCAGAAGATGGGAACCACCTGCTTTGTTCCCAGTCCCCACCAGGATGGAAAATCTGCCAAGAGAAACTTTACAGAGACCTTGGGAAAACAGCCTCTGCTTTGCAATAAGCCATTGGAAGTTTATGAGTTCCTCACCTGCTACTCTGCAACATCCAGCCCTTACAGATCCCTCTTGTTTTCCATGTTAATGCACAGAATCATAGAATAGCTCAAGTTGGAAGGCACGCACAAGGATCAGAGTCCACCTCTTGGTTCCACACAGGACCTTCCAGAATTCAAACCCTACGTCTGAGAGTGTTGTCCAAATGCTCCCTGAACTCCAGCAGTTCGGGACTGTGACCTCTGTCCTATGGGATGGGTCAGAGGGGTTTCTATCACCTTTTGATTTGGCACAGCCCATATTGCATTGACGGTGTGAAGCACTCTTGGGCTTTCATTTTCCAGGGAAGAGTGAATGGATAAGACAGCAGGCTTGACAAGAAGGAATCAGGAAAGAACTTCCCAAGGCCTCTTCCACAAGCAATCTATTCTTGGGCCTTGACGGATGTTGAAAGTTGCATTGTAAGAATTTGTGTTTATCCCAGTGGCCACTCACAACTTGGAAAAAAAAAAAATGGGAATGACACAAATATTCCAGAAACACGTTTGCACTCTATGCACTTTTTATGCCAGATGAAAAGGCAGGAAATGTTAACACAAAGAAAGGAAGCATGTTAAAAAGACTGAAACTTTCATCACAGACTATTGAAATTCTCAAACCAAGGACTACTAGGAAAGGTTGCTTGTTCTCAGAGGTAAGACAGTACTGTTTCCTCTTTATGCAGCAAAGATTCATGACAAATCCAAACCACAGCTGTAGAGCATGAGGCAAAAAGCTAATGAAGCTTGTGTCAGAACACATCTTTGTTGTATCATCAGGTCTGTCATCAGATGGAAAATCATACCTCCATTAGTCCATGTTCAAATAGTGTATTATTGTGCTGTATTGAAGTGTGACATTATTTCAAAGGCAGATTAAAAATCCAGATCAACAGAACAATGAGGAAAATTAGAAATGTTGACAGCCAACGGTCAGACTCTGTTCTACCTGATGAACCAGCATGGCTTGGGTCAAATGGGCAATGCAAAAAGATTAGAGAAGTGAGCTACATGTCACCACAACACGGTAATCTACTTACACACTGTTTACTGGTCCACTTCAGTTCTGAATTAGAAGGTTTATATCTTGCTACATATACAAATATACACATAATATAAATGTGTGATATAGTGTAATGTGCATATGCATATATAAAATTACAGCTACTGGTTATTTATAGAAAAAGTAACTTTTAAAAATAATCTATTTAAAAGCTGTTGCCATGGACAGATTTTAGCAATGGATTCCATAGATGAACTGTATGTATTCAAAATTATGTCCTTTAAACTTGAAGAAAGTACGTGCAATATTCCCAGATTGATTTTTAATGCACAGTCTGCCTCATGCAGACCAGTAACACCAACAATGCCATTTCTGTCCTGCAGTCAGATGTCACCTGGCAAATGTGGGTCAGGCCAGCACACTGTGCTGACTGCAATTGCTGTTATGTGGGGCAATCAACTCTCCTTTGCAGGGATAGCAGCCCCCCGATGGGGGCAGAAAGGATTTAAGCAGAGATTACATCTCTTTTGCAAATTTGCAAGAAGGATTCATGGAGGCCTTTGTGAGCCATTACCTCCTTTTATAAATCCCATGTCTGACCGTATCTATGGTTGAACCATCTGCTGGCAGCTTATCTGGCCCAGGAATGAGAATGATGGCAGCTGATCCCATTAAAATTTAACATCTTCCCCAGGAAAATACCTCGACTTTGTCTCCCTTTTTCTTTCGAGGTTACCATCCCTCATCAAGTTGTGGTCAAGAGATCTTCAGAGCACAACTCTATAAAACTTTTGTGTTCATGTCACTTTAACTCTGGGGCTGGACAAGAGCTTCAGAAATAGAACCTATTGTCTGAGGTCAAGACTTAAATAAATAAGGTTCAGATCCGAGATATTCAAAGTCGTTCCTGCTTCTGCAAACACTGGTTTATGCAAGAAGATCCTAAACAGAATGGAAAGCAGCTGGGATGAACTCTTTGGGCACTGGGGGATGAAGGTTTTTCTCTGAGTGCCCCAGAAGAAAAATGTTTTGGGTTATGAAACCTTTACACCACTGCAGAATTTTGCTAAAGACCCAGTAGGAAAGAACAGACTTGAAAACCCAGGATCTGTCCCATCCTTAATAACTCCCTTGCTGTTGTTATCAATTGCTAGCCTCAGGGTTTTAATTTAAGCATCCTTTAAGAGTTAACTGTACTCCTATGAACAAAATTTTCTACACAGCCCTGTAATTTGGAACAAAATATTAATGAAAGTATCCATTCTTACAAACATGATGGCAAGGTATAAGTAGATGAGACCAATGTTTTTGAGGGAATATCCAGCAGAAGTTTCTAAGAACTGACATAATTCACAGAATGACGCTGGAAAGCCTTCACCAAAACATGCTCTTCCCTTACCAGTGCACATCACATTCTCCACACATTTTACTTCTAGTGGCTCACAAAAACCTTTGTGCACTGTGGCATAACTGATAGAGAAGATGCCATAACACAGTGTCTGGACCTTTCTGACAATCCTATTTCTCTGTTACTCAAGCAGCATCACTTCTTACTCTCTTGTTATTTGCTCTCAACCCCTCCCTCATCTCAGATTCCAACACATGCTTTTTATTTTTTCCTAGTCTGAACAATCAGATTTTACCATGCAGGTACCCACCAGACCAAGCTGGTACCAAGAATGACAATATTTCCATTGAAAACAGGCATTGAGTCACAACCTATATTTCTTAAATACAGTGGCTAAGTAACAAAGGTGCATTTGGCCACACTTTAAACAATTTCTTATCAGTGCTGGAAGAGTGTGTAATTACCACTTAAAATAGTCAAAAAACTTCTTTTCTTTTTTTGCAACCTATCAAAGCAATGGTTGCACACAATATACAGTTGTCCAAGAATAGTAACAGCCATTGATGGGAACTGATAACATTTGGAGACTGAAGATTAATCAGTTCTGGAAAAAAAAAATAAAATAGGAACAATGGAGAGTGAAATAGGAACTGAAGTCTCATTAAAGAAAGCTATTTTAAGGCTAGAATTATGAGTTTTGACATCAATCATGGGAAAAGAGTTCAATGTTGTTCCTAAAAGATCTAAATAAGAAACCTTGAAAAATCACAGAATCACAGAATTGCACAGAATCACAGAATGGCCAGGGTTGGAAGGGACCTCGAGCATCATGAATCTCCAACTGTTTGCAGTGACAGCAAAACCTTTTTTTTTTTTTTTGAGAGAGAGAGAGAGAGAAGGAAAAATACTGTGTGAAGGATCCCCTTGCACTGTTTTAAACCCTACCAATATGAATGTTTATTTTAAGTTCTCTGTGATGGAGGGCAGTGAGGATTCGATGTTCAGTCAGGCTGATTCTTCTGCATGTGTTTCCTTTGTGTCTTTCCAAGGTACAAATCTGCCTGCAAACTGTGGGATGTGCTCACAGCACATTGGTGTGAGTAACCAAAACTGAGCACAGATTGAAAAGAAACATACACACAGAAAAGAAACTTGCATGAAGATTTTGGACTTGTAATTTTCTTTTTCTTAAAGGAATGGTATTCTGCTCTGTAGATTGCAGTGGGAAGCCCGGGAGAAAGTGGAATCACTTCAGAGCTATGAGCAAGCCCTGATGCAGCCCAGCTCTGAGCACACCAACACCACCTGGCTGGAAGGGAGCTGAGCAGGTGCCTGCATTAAACAAGCACACAATTTGTCAGTTTGGATTTGAGCAAATGCATAAGTGCTTCACCAGCTCAAGGACTTAATTAGATTTGGAGGAAAAAAGCCAATTCAAGGAATAAAAGTCTATCAAAGGTGATAAAACTGTTTACCAATTTCAAATCAGTCCTGTATGTAAAGAGCGTATTTGTGTGCAGCATAGTTCTGTTCCTATTCAGTCAATGTGTGTTTAAATATTTAGTGACCGCAGGAAGAGGGCCAAACTGGAAGCAGTTTTAGGGGTTAGGGGTGAAGTGCTAAATCTCAAAGTATCCAATTTACCAACGCAAAGTAGGGAATATCATTGTCTTCACTTTACTTATGAGGGTCAGTGTCACAAGGAAGTGAAGCACAGGAACCAGCGTGCCAGGGAAGCCGCTTGGAGAAGCTCTGTTCTCAGCCATGCCCACATGTCCCCATGGGGAGCTTTCCCCTCATGGGCACAGGGCAGCACGAGGGACCACTGGGCAGACAGATGTGAGCCAGTGTCACAGCTCTGTGTGCAAACCAATTAACAGAACGCTGTGAGCTGATTTGCGTTCGGTATTTCTTCTTTTCCAGCCCTTGAGATAAGGTTTCACCCAATTCACTCATCTCTGAATTTGGTGCTCATGGGTTCTGCTGTCACCCAGGGAAGAAGCAGCCAGTGCAGAAGAGCCCTGCTGGATCCCATGCTCGGCATGTGCTGTCTGCACAGGTGGATTTCCATTGCACATCTGTACATCTCCCTTTGTCCTGTGCTCCTGTACTGCGTTCGCAACTCCACCTCACAAGTCTGCCTTTAAAGCCCGGTGTTTTGAACAGTAAATGCTGAAGCAGTGCAGACTGGGATTTGCCAGTAACATTAAACTGCATGACAGAACAGCCCAGATTACTCCGGATTGTTTTTTCAGGTTATAATTTCACTTATTTTATTGGTGCTACTTTTAACACCGATAATTGTTTCGAGATATTCAGACGAGATATTTCAAAGCGTCTACCGGAATAGGTGTGCTTTGCTCAAGGGTACATCACCAGGTCGCACGGAGCCAGCGGGCACTGCCTCTGCCTTTGTTTTGGCACAGCCAAGTGTTCCGTCAATGCACGGAATGACAAAACAAGCTCCTATGACAGGCTGTGAGCAGGGCGGGCTCAGGGCAGGGTATACCCACACCTCGTGCTGCACGAAAGCATTAGCGCCAAGTTCAGCCCGAGCGCTGCGTGCCCAGGATGGGGCCGTTCCTCCGCGCCGGGCTTCGGCTTCTCTCCCGGCGCGGCGCGGTTCTGTCGCTTAAGCATCAGAGCCGCGGTGTAAAAAATGCAGAGCTTAAAGCTGAGGGAAATTCGGGACTGTTTGTTTTTTTTTTTTCGCTCTCGAGTCAGGGTCGGGCGGGTTGGATGCAATGCGATCGGTCCGAGAGAGGATGCGGGGCTCTGAGGGGAAACCGAGGGCGACGGATTTACAGAATTCACAGAATCACGGGAATCGTTAAAAAAAAAAGCTAGCGACACTTTTATAAAAAGTTTCATATGGATTTTGTAAGAACTGCGTTGTTAAAGGCTACACAGAGGGAAACACTTCAGCGCTCCTATGCCGGTGAGGACGGGCGTGTGACGTTCGTTTTCCCCGTCCTTACAATGGGAACGAAATCCATCAGAACATCCGCATCTCTCCGAGATTCTCTGATTTGCTTTAAACTTAAATTCTGAGCCGGAACGCATCAAAGACAGCAGTTTGACTCCATCCATAGCCAGGGACCGTCCCACGGTGTCTTATTCTGAGCAGGACGCTTTCAATAAATATTTACTTTTTTTTTTTTTTTTTTTTCTGGCTTTTTAATGTTTATTGCAAATCAGCGATTATTACGTAGCGTCGCAAAAGCTCGAGCGGACGCAAAGAGGGGAGAAGGATCCGCCAGTACACCTTGAAGCGGCCATGAATTAGAAACGTTCCTCACCTGAAAGTTTGCCCTACGAAGAGGCGGCGGTGGGGCTCTATCGTTTCTCCTCACCTCGGGGTGCCCACGGAGAGCGAGTGCTGCGGCGTTACCCTCCCGACCCTCCCCTCCTCACCCCCCGCCGCCACCTGTGAGCGCGGCTCCCGCATCCCCCGGGCGCGGTCCCAACTCCGGGCACCGCGGGCGGCACCGCGCACCCCAGCGGGACGCGTTCCCCGGCTCTCGAAGCGGGGACGGACCGGCACCAACTTCGGAGTGTCGGGATCCGGCCGCTGGGTACACAGACCGGAGGGCGGAGGGAGCTGCGGACACCGCGGGTGTCCCCCGGAGGATGCTCGCAAGCTTTCAACGCGCGGCCGCCACTTACCGTGGTACTCCTGGCCGGGCACATAGGCGGCGGGGTTGCCGGCGATGTGGAGGGCGATGAGCACCTCTCCCTGCTCGCCGTCCCCCTCCAGCTCGCCGTGGTGGGTGCAGAGGAAGAAGAAGGGAGAGAAGCGGGCTCGGGGGGTGGCCGCCCGTCCCGCCGCCAGCAGGGCTCCCAGCGCGGCCAGCAGGCAGGGCCAGCCCCCGGGGACGCCCCGCCGCCGCTCCATGCTGCTGCCGCCGGCGCCGCTGGGGCATCCAGGGCACGGCGGGGCCGCCGCGCCGCTCCGCTCCTCTCCGCTCCGCGCGGGATGGGACGAGACGCGACGGGACGGGACGGGACGGGACGCGGGGCGGGACGGGACGGGACGGACGGGGCGGGACGGGGCGGGCGCTGCCCCCCGCCGAGCCCGCGGAAGTTCGGGGAGCGCGGAGCGGCGCGGAGAGAAGCGGAGCGAGGCAAGGGCGACCGCGGCCCTTCCGCGCCCGCAGAAGGCTGCGCTGCCCCGAGCGGCTCCGCCGTCCCCGTCTACTGCTGCCGGGGTGCGGGGCTCGGAGCCGGGAGCGCGAGGGCTGGGAATAATTTATTTCCCCCGGTGTCGGGGTGGGAGGGAGGGGAAGGTCCCTCCTCCTCCTCCACCTCTTTCTCCTCCTCCGCCGCCGCCGCCCGCTCCTCCCGCTCCTTGCTCTGCGTGCCGGGGTGCGGTGATGCCTCTGCGGGGCCGCGGGCTGCCGGCCCGGCGCTGTCGCTGCCCTTTGTCTGCCGCTCGTCCCTGCCTACGGGTCTCCGCCCCGGCCCCTGGCGCTGCTCCCGGGTCTCTGACTCTGCTCCTGGCCGCCGATCCTGCACCAGCTGCGGCCCCCACACCTGAGTCCCTGTGCCCCCGTCCCGCTTCTCCAACCTCTGTCTCTCTGCCTCTATCCCTGTTCCACATCCCCAGTCCCCATCCTACAGCCCTGTGCGCACACCCAGCTCTCTTTCTTTTGCCCCTACCCCTCCTCCCTCGTCCCTGCCCCTCTCTCTGCCTCTGCCTCTGTCCCTGTCCCAGCCCCAGCCCTGTCCCTGATAGATGTGCACCCAGTGCTTGGGAAAACGTCGGTTCGTCCTCAGACCTTCTTCCCACACACATTCACAGAGACCCTTCAGCTCAGGAGGGGCAGTCTGAGGGTCCACAGGAAGGCTAGATCCCCAGGAGGATGGTTCAGCCCCCCCAGAGCTGTGCCCAGGCCCCACACCTCAGGAAGAGGAGCGAACACAGGCTGGACTGCTCTGTGGGAATGAGCAGCTGGACACGAAATGCTGGCAAGAGGAATAATTCGTACAAACGTACATTTCTAACTGAGCAGGGCTAGCAGAGGGACCGCAGTATGAAGAGACAGGAGCAGACCTACCGGTCTGTAAGGTATGTGCCATACTGCTGCTGGATGCCAACTGGTGCCCAGGGACAGCGCGGGCGAGCACCAGTGACATGATGTAAGCGGAAAGCAGAGCGTACCTGCCAGCATTTTGTCAAGTGCAGAACTGGCACGGGCCAGGGGCTCCCTCCTGGATCCGTGTTAGTGCCAGAGGGAAAGGTTCCCTCCGCAGAGGCGCGAGCCACATGGCAGCTGCCCTTCATTGGCGCAGCCTGCCGGGCTGGCCCATCTCCACGCCGCTGATGGGAGCCCGCATGGGGCCCTGGGGACATCCTCACCATCTGTCTGAGCTGTCTCTGGCACTGGCTGTGCACCAAGCTGAGCTCAACATCACCATCAGAACTTTGCTGCAGTTTTCCTGTCTCAGTCTTTGATGGGGAAGGAGCAAGGCTGTGTCCCACATTGTCCTGGATAGGGGAAGCACGGGGACAGAGTCCCCAGTGAAGATGCAGAGGCACAGCGGTGTGGGGGGCATCCAGCTCCAGCTGGCAGCTGTCCCGGGCCACTGCCTTGGAAACAGAGCTCCTCGTCAGTCTGGCTCCAACTTTTCCCTTTTAGATCCTTTATTTATTTTTCAGCTTCGGGCATTTGTTTGTTTTGGATTTTTTTTTTAACATCTGTGCCTCCTCCATAAATTTTAGTGCTGGTAGAAGTGATGGACTAACATAATTTGCTCATGCCAGAATCTCAAACAGGCATAAGCTGTTCAGGCTCCCTCCAGAACTGCCCTGGGGGTATGTTTGCCCCATGCATTCCCCCCCTTCCCCCACTAAGTGCCCACTCGCCATCCACAGAGCGCAGGGTCTGCAGGCACAGCCAGCCCCATTATTTCATAACGAAGGAAGTGGCAGGGGAAGGGGCGATTGCCTCTCACCATTGCCAGAGTGCTCCCCAGCTGCCAGCAATGCCTTTATTTATTTTTCCTCCAAGAGATAACTCTCTAAGTAAGTTTGGGAGCATGAGAGTATCTTATCAGCCGCGGGATTTCTCACTGAAGTCATTGGGGTTTGGATATGCCCTGTGGTGATGAATTTTAGGCTTTTTTCTTTGTTTCCAATGGTTTAGTAACCAGTATTGTCAGTGCAGCTGGGCACTAAAAGCTGCGTTTGTCACTTACAAGTGAGGAGGAGACTCAGCAAAGCAGTGTGGGCAAGGCAAGGTCTCTGCTTGGAAGCCTCATGCTCTGCTCAGTGCTAATACTGAAGGGGACAGGACACAAAGGGCTATCTTGGTCCTCCTGCCACTGGCAGCAGTGTGACTGATACATAGACCAGCCATGATCTCTGCCTTCCTGAACCCTCATCATCAGAGTCTTCTTAAAACTTCAGAGTGCTTCTTAAAACTACCCTGTAAGTTTCAGATTTGTCTTCATCTAGAAGAATGGTGCCAATGGTGCCCATCAACAAAGCATGGGATGAGGAGCATTGCAAGAACTGCAAAGTTACAATTACACATGTTCCTACAACAGTAGGGGGAGACTTGCTGAATAAACTTTCAGGTAATCCAAGGCTTTGCCCAACCCCTGTGCTCCAGAGGAAAGGAAGGAAAAGAAATACCATGAGCCCAGTTCTCCCATAACTCCTCCAAAATGTCCTTTGCATGGAGCTCTTGTGCCCTTCAGCAAACCCCCTCAGGGAATTCTGTCCCCTGCACTGGGTCAGTATGGTACCTGCCTACTGAAGATAAGGCATTCATGCAATGCCTTTGGCCAATATTTCCCATTCATCCTTCTCCTAATGACAGCAAGATTAAAAATATTATTATTCATAATAGTACAGTCTATTTAAGAAAAGCAATTTGAACCAATCTGCCTGTATTGAAACAAAAGCTTGTGAAATCATAATATTCTCTGTTTTCATGTCTCTGATCCAAGCTTCTTGTGCAAGTTACCACTATGCACTGTTAAAAGCTGAAAGCACCTAATGCTGCAGGACAGAGGTTACCATGGGCTTTCACCTGTCGTGTAGCATTTTTTTTCAGCATGGGAAACAACAGGGAGTAAATGGAGTTGAGAAACGAGTAAAGACTGCTGTCTGCAATGGAGAATGCAATAGGTGGAACGTAAATAATTACCCGGGAGGTACAGGGCCCTCCCAGGCATGTGTGACAGGGGAAAATCACAGCACAGATGGACGTGGCTGTAGTCCATATTAATTTACGACAGTGATTATCTAGGCACTGGAGCTGCTCACTTCATTCAGAGAGAGAGAGCTTGCACCCCAAAAGCAGAATGGCAAAACTAACGGCAGAGAAGCTGCTTTCTTAGCATGGCCACAAGCAGTCACTTTGCAGGGGTCAGAGTAGGCTCAGGAATAGTTCAGCAACACTCAGCAATAAGGAATAGTTCAGCAACACTCAGCAATAAGGAATTCTGTCAGAGCTCCCTGTTTCTAGAAAAGTGTTCATGGGAGAACATAGAAGAACACTTGTCACTGCTGTGTGGAAAGTCCTGATGCAACACTCCAGCTTTTAGAAACAACTTCCTATGATTGCCCAAGGTTCCTTCATGATCGGCTTAGAACAGCAGAGACAACCAGGCTGCAAGTGGCACTTGTTCACTTGTTACGGCATGTAACATTTAAGAACAACAAGTTGAGGTGCTATTGGTTTTCTTATGCTAATAAAGATGGTCAGGTGAAATTTTCAAAGTGAGAGCTTTCCACCAAGCGCTTTTCCTTTCCACTCATCCAAGCAAGCAGCTGTCTCGCTGTGTGCCTCTCCTCCTGGCCATTGGGCAGACTCAGAGAGCTGACCTGCTCTTTTTGCTGCTTGGAAGGTTTTGCTGAAGAAAGGAATACTGATTGCTGGAGGAGCATGATGTGATGGATGTGCAGAAGAAACAGCCTTGTAGCTGATACAGTTGATGATTTGCTCACAAGCACTTTTCTTTGAAGAAGTACTGTTGTGTTACTGGAGGCAGTGCTTCCCTTGGGCAGTCTGGCCCCACAGCTTATGTTCCTGACCTTATGGAGCACAGGGCTGAGCTTGGCTGTGCAGCAGCAACTCCTCTGGAGATGGGAAATGCGACGTGTTCAGCAAATGTACGCAGCCAGATCAAGCCACTGGCTCTGGGTCTCATCCCACTTCTCCTTGTCTCAAGTACAGGCAGGAAAAAACACGAACCATTGATCCAAGGGATGGAACACCTCCCCTACAAGGACAGTTGGGAGCTGGAGCTGTTCAGCCTGGAGAAGAAAAGGCTCTGGGGAGACCTGAGAGCGGCCTTTCAGTATCTAAGGGGAGTCTGTAAGAAAGAAGAAAGATACTCTTCAGTAGGGCCGGTTGTGACAGGACAAGGGGAAATGGTTTCAAATTAGAGAAGGGGAGATTTATATAGTATATAAGGAAGAAATATTTTACAGTAAGAATGTAGAAGTACTGGAACAGGTTGCCCAGAGAGGTTGTGGATGCCCTGTCCTTGGAGACATTCAAGGTCAGGCTGGGCAGGGCTCTGAGCACCTACTGTAGCTGTAGGGGTCCCTCATCATTGCAGGGGTCTTGAATCAGTTGATCTTTAATGGTCCCTTTGAACTTAAACAATTCCATGGTTCCATGATACTTTGATTAAACCGTCAAAACAGGCTGGGAAGTTCTTCCCCAGTCACCCCAAGGGTGAACTCAAGTGGGAGGATGAATCCGACAGTGCCAAAATCAAAACCCAAGCCTTTCTCTTCTGTCAGAAGTGTTGAAGCTTCAGAGAAGTTGTGCCTCAGCGCATCTGCCCTGTGAACGCTGGACAGAAGCATTAGAAGTAATTAGTAGCTAATTGATCTTGTCCCTTCTTTCAAAACAAAGTCTTCTGTTCATGAAGTCTCTTCATTTTCTCCTATTTACGCAGGCTCTGCCGCAGCAACTTACCAGAGGAGTCTGGAGCTCTGGAGCAGCCTTGGCCATGCCAAGTAACCCCTTGGGATGAATTCCTTTTTTGTGCACATTGCTGGTCATAGCCGTGTAATAATGCAGCCTTGCCTCGCCACTTGCATGAACTTTGCTCTTAAGTAGAGCCCAAGCCATTTCTAAACAAAGGCCTAAATGTGAAATTACAGTCAACTTCCATGCCTATGTTATTACGAGATTTTAATTTTTCTAGGGTATGAACAATAGCAACTATTTGGCTGCACTGTTTTCCCGGGCGCTGGCACAATGTGCATCTTCTGTAAACTGACATCTCATGATTTTGTCTGAAAATAGAATATTTAACTGCACACATTTTATTCTCTCATAGTGAGTTTCATTCAAATGGTCTTAAACTTGTATTTCTTTATTGCTTATTAACTTTAATGAAGTATGAATATAAAAGAGAATATTAAAAGGGTTTTCTTCTTCAAAAAGGCATTTCTTTACAAACAGTGTTGACGTTATCGAGTAGGTGAGTCTAAGCCCTTAAATTTATTATTGATCTTATAGTCATTAAAAAAAGAATATGAGATTAAAAAAACCTTCAAATTAGGCAACTAGGATTAACAGCTTTCTATTGTTTGGCTTAATAACACAGTTTAAGTGTGAATACTTTAAAAGTGTAGGAAGCCTTTATGCTTCCATACCTTACACATTTTGCTTATTTCTATGAAATTGCTTTAAAGATTTAAATCTCTATAAACTAATAAACTATGCCCATGCTTAGAAAACAAAATACTGTGAGGGATTTTGAGCTTGGGATTATTCTGAGTATCTATTATGCCAAAAAATAAAAATTTCTGAAGACAAATACACAACAGTCATTTCAAGTCTTGTTTTTATATATTCCTAACTTTGGTGTTTTCTTTTAATGAATTATTTTGGTTGCAACACAAGCCCAGGAATATCCTTCTTTCTGTGTCTGATCCACTGAGCCAACGTGCTTTATTAACAATGCATGAGGAGCGCACCTAAAGATATTTAAGGAAATTCAACTTGACTCTCGTTATTTACAATTCTAATGTTCAATCTTGCTTTGGAAATCTGATTTTCAGTGTACGTTAAATAAACATGTTTTATATGAAGAGGCATCTCCTTCAACAAATATTTATGGCTATTGTTTCCTACTTTGTGTTTGCTGATCTGGATTTCTGTGAAGAAATGCTGGATATTTACACGTGTTACTGAAGTTTCCAAGGCTTTCATTAACTTGCAAATATTTATCGTGGGTAGTTTTTATCTGAAGAATTTTTTAAATGTCAGTGGCCACAAAAGAAACCCTCAGTCCATTTTACAACCTGATTTATCTCTCTGCCTCTCTGTTCTAACCTGAATAACCCCAAATGCCCAAGGTACACATGGCTAACAGAACAGGTCAAATTTAACCGTTTGCTTTGCAAAGGAAAGCAGTAAATCCTAAGGAAGTCCATAAAAGATATTACTTCTGTTTTATCTAATGATCACCAAATGTGTAAAGACCTGGAAACACCCAATACTGTGGGTTTTGAGGATTTGCTCTTATCACTTCTGCATTTAAAACGTATCTAAAATATACAGTGCACATGATTAAATGTCAGTGTAGCTGTGCATGGAGATCCAGCATCCAATACTTTTATCTAGGAGACACCATTGTAGCTTGTGAGCCCACAGGCACACTGCAAGGATGAACTTTGTTTGCCAAGTGGCTACCACAAAACTTTCCAGGCTGCAGGTGCAAATACAGTCCAAGCAAAATATGAACTATGATTGCATCAAAGCCATTTAAAATGCCCGCAGATTTATGGAAAACCAGAGAACAAGTAGGCAGTTCCAGTGATAGGGTTGTGCAGGAGAAGGGTGCTCCCAGGCAGCAGTTTGGGTGCAGGTTGCATCCCACTGCCCATCACCTCCATGCCCCCTGACCTGCAGGACTGCATGGGACATGCATCAGGATGTCAAAGCTCTGTTCCTTACGTGGGACGTGGTCACCAGAACCATCAAGTGCTCTCTTTTGTTTTTTTCAGCCCACTGAGCCAGTGTGAGCAGGACAACTGAAGAGTAGTTAATGTGATGGATGCCCTCAGTGATTGAATTGCTGCATTTATGCACCAAAAAACAGTCTCAGTTTTGGTTAAAGAACATCTTTTATTGATGAGATGAGATAAAGGCAGCAGAGCTACAAAATACCCTTTGGGCTGGAGTACACCCCCACAGAATGGCTGAGGAACTTGGGGCAGCTGAGCACCTCCATCAATGAGCTCAATGAGCCTGACCTATGAATGGGGCTACTGGGCAAAAAGCCACCTCTGTCACAGCTTCAGGCACTCTGCAAACCAGGCACACGTGAGTCCATGCCCAAAGGTCACAATATGCAGGTGTAACAACACATGGGAAGTGAGAAGACTGAAGTGGGGATGAACAAATGGGAATAGAAAGAAATCTGGTGCTAATGTCTTTCTTCTTCCCAGCACTCTTCACTTATGGAAAAAATCTTGTCACAATTGCACTGCTTTCACTTAATTTCACTTGCTTATAAATTGTCAGATTTCTTGTTTTTCAGAGTGAGCCATATCCAATATATGCAGCAATACTGTGAAACATGGGGCCTGAACTCAGTGTCAACATGAATGCAGTAAAGATATTAGGAATGGTATCTCCACTTCAGTTTTGACCCACAAAATGATTTTTTCAATCAAAATAAGACTTAAAAAATCAGACTTGGTGGTTAATTTTTAAAAAGATTTTAATTTGTATTAGCAGCATTAGGATAAGCCAGAATATTATACGATAAGCAGATACTTTTTTATTATTCCAAATCCTTCACTAGAAGTCTAAAATTCATCACTTATGAGTCAAATATTCCTCCCAGCTCCCTGTAAGAAGGTCACAGAGAGATTGCTTAGAGTGGTTGTCAATGAGAATCTCTTGTATAATAAAAAGTAGAAATGAGACCACAGGATTTTCTTCCTCAAGAGGAATCATCCTACAGCTGAGGAACAATCTAGTCATTGGGAGGAAAGTACTGGGCTCCTATCCCTGCCCCTTGTTTCTCTTAGGGAAGTTGGTCCCTCCACATCTCAATGTCACTGCTTCTAACATGTGATCATGTCAACTGGCCCATAATGAGTTGTACAATATACAACTTTATTAAGTTAGGTATTGACTGTAGTGCTTCTCAACTCCTTTTACAGTAAACACTGTCATGTGATCTTAGTAAAACCATGAATCTACTTTACCAGCTTTAAAGCCCAAAGGTGCTTCTGGCGTCATCTCGGTGTCTGATACCACGGATCATAAGGCTCCACCAGGGAAGCTTTTTTGCAGCTCAAACCTTTCAGCCAAGGCACAACCTCATTTTACAAGGTCTTGAAGATATCCAGTGCCAGAAAATCCATTGCTCTTTATTCAGCATGATGTAATGGCATTTTTAAAACCACTTGACCCAAATCAAATATTTTCATTTTTCGTACAATTGTGTTTCCCTTCTCTTTGTTGGACTTTGTTCCACCAGTTAGATATCAGATTCAAGTCAAGGCAGAGGAAATGTCCCTCTGAAGGCACATAGGCTATCAAGTTTCCTGTCACCTCTCTCTTCAGTAAGCTGAATAAATCAACTTCTGTGAGCTCCCCGCACAGCAGTAGAAGTACTCCACAGAGAGTGACATCACCAGCAGACATGAGTCCTCCTTGCTCTTGTATGACATGATGCACAACGGTGTGAAAAGGTGCTACGCTCCTAAAATTGAACAGGCTTCTGGAGGGTTGCCATGGAGGGGAGGGGATGAATCTGAGAAACCTACAAATTAAAACATCTTGCTGGGTCACCATGTATGGACTTATAGCATGTTTGAAGATTTCTGATGGGTGTTCATGGAGACTGAACAAATACTAGTTTGTACATGTTTATTCATGTTTGCTGGCCAGGACATTTCTTCTTCCTCAGAGCTCATCTGAAACCCCCAGGATGCCCCAGCCCTGCACAGGGGACTTCAGTGTCTCCAGTTCTGCCGCATTGCTCATGTGCCCTCTTAGGAACTTCTGCAAATCAATGTGCCAGTCCCAGATTGCTTTTTTCCACGGTAATTCCTTCTACAATAAAAACACACGAGTACTATGATTTGTGTGTAGAGTCTCTGCATTAAAACACAAGGCCCAATGAGAAGGAAGCATCTGACCCAACTGTACCCAGGAACATCCATACACAAAGAACATGAAAAAAGAAAACCAGTGGGCTTGCAGATCCATTTAGGGTCTTCAGGGCAAGGGGAGAAGAATCTGAGGCATCTCTCAGCTTCCAGGTAAGGTGACTAAATATCAGTGCTCCAAAACCTGTGCTTCCTGCCCCTTGGGAAAAGGGAGCCTGAGTGACCTGAGGCAAAGCTTGATGTCATTCTGCACTGGCTCATGTGACCGTAGTGTCATGTTGGCTGCCGTAACCATGATCCGCCCTCCTAATACTTCAGCTGTTAAGAAGTAGTTCTCAGATTTAGTTATTTTTCTCTTCAGAATCCTGTCCGGAAAGACATGGGATACAAGAGCCTGTGCCACCAGTGTCTGTCTCCAGAGGGACCAGAGCCTTTATCAGCTGATGGAAGGGGGCTTGGGGCACAATGCCTGGCAACACCTGGCATCCCTATAATCTGTCTGATTCTTCGGCCTTCCCCTCACTCACCTTCCGAGGAGATAACAGGACAGGTGTTATCTCCGTGAGCTGTGCACACATACTGATGGCAGTGCTGGAAATCCCAGGTTTCCCGGCAGGCTGCTCTCTCCCTGCCGCAGGCTGTGCCACCCTCCTCGCACCAGCCCCAGCTTTGTGCTTTGCAGGCAAACCTCACGGGCCCACCTGTTCCTCACAGACCCGCCTGTACCTCGTGCCACCTCTGCCTCCCAGCCATCCCAGAGAACGCGTGGGAGTGTGTGCTCTGCAGGCCCCAAGCAGCCCTTGTCAGCCATCAGCGGCCTGGCGTGAAATCAAAGGATGTTTGTCCAGTGTTCTGAGAGCCTCGACTGGAAGAAGATATAGAAATGCAAAGCGCAGGATTCTTTTTTCCTTGGCAAATAGCCTAGAAAAGTAACAAAAAGAGGCAGAAATGCCAAAAAGCAAACCACCTACTGTTGTCTCCTGGAGATAAAGCAGAACATTGTTCCAAGGAGCAGAATGCCGCTGTCATTTCTCGTGGAAGTGGAGAGAGCGTCACCGGGTCCTGGGGAGGGGCAGGAGGTGGGGGGAGAAAAATGAATGGCTCAAATGAACCTCTTGCAGGGAAGTTAAGGTAGTGCATTCAGTGCAGAATTATGTGATATTGAGAAATCACGGCTGTGTGGAGTGAACGCAGACATGGAGACATTTGCGACATTCACTGGTTACAGTAGTTCGTTGTAGATTATTACTCCCACTCCTGAGGAGAGTTCTTCTCCACATGAGTCATAAGGACCGTGCCCATCTATGTTGTTATGTCCCATAGCACCCTATTGTCTATTATGTTTTCTTCCCCCACACAAAAAATGCTGACTTTCAAGTGTATGATTTCTGACATTCAGCAAATGCAACGAGGACAGAACCCCAAGCACAGGGGCTCGGTCACTGCACTGCTTCCATTCGGCCAGTCTTTGCTGCTAAGAGTCCTTTGAGTACAATGGTAGCTTTTAAGCCAGATCCCTCTGTTTGATTTAGTATCAGTCTGTGTTTGCTGAAGCCAAGCCCCATCTCTAATGAAATTAACACCAGGCTCAGGAAGACTTGACTTTCTGTGTGGATAATTGCATACATACAACGTCCTGTTTCTCCCTGTTCTGTAGATTATTGGGAAACAAAGCATAATCTTGTGTCAAGAAGTGTTAAATTTCCCCCAGGCTCTACTAGAGCTGCTGACACAAACCCAACAGAGGCACCTGCAGTGGCTCCTGCCCCACCTGTCCACACACCAGTGCTCCAACATCCCTCCAAAGTCTGAAGCAGAAGCAATTCAGCACCTGCCTCTTTGTTACTCCACTCTTGTGCCTCAGCTCGAGCTGACTTGGGCACACATTTCATTCTGCTTACACTATTAGAGCAGCAGTAACCTCTGGCAGGCAGGTGGGAGACAGCTCTATCTGAAACCGCTGCAGCTCTTTGCTTCACTGCCCACAAACTGAAGCCCTGAGGAGCTGAAGCTCCATTTGCAACCATAGGAAGCTCAGGAAAGTCAGCAGTTCACCTTTCTGTCGTTCTTTGGGGAAAGAGCAAAGAAAACAACAGATGTAATACAGCAGTGTTCTTAGGGAGCTGTATCTTGGAGATCACGTATGCAATAACTCACTGGTCAGTAATGGAAACTATCAGTGGTATCTTTATTCACCAGTCAGCAGTCAAATCCCCCTAATGGCTGCTTCCTAGACACAACCAACACTTTATTTCTTCACATTTTCACGCATTTCACCCACTGAGAGCGCATTACCCAGCTGCCTCCATGCTGCTGGGTAGAGGGTGCTCCCAGGTGGCAGAGGAGCACTGCAATTCATTTCTGCCCTCTGTTACAGTGACACACAAAAAGAAACCATTGATAAATTGTATTTTTCCTACAGGCTACTAGCTGTGTGAAGGATCAAAGGCAAAGTGCCTTTTCACAACTCTAGGTGCTTTAGAAAAGTAATAAATAACTGCAGTGTTGAGGCTGTGTACAGACTCTGTATCCAGAGACAAAGCATTTTGCAAGCACAGGCAAAAATACTTGTCATATTTTATACAAAGGGGAACATAGAATCCAACTAATAGGTAATATTTTCCCTTCTATGTGCACAATATGTTGGAACAAAATCTATTTTAACAATATTGCATTTAGCTCAGCTCTGCACCGTGCACTCAGATGTGTGGTTCCAAAGCTTTTTGCCACTGCAGGCAGGAGGGAGGCATGGTGCTGCCTGCTGCAAGCAGGATGCCTGGGCTTGGGGCTGTGACTGCAGACACACTGAAGCACACATACACTGATAACCACGTCCTAGCAAAAGCATTCACTGTTTAAGGCATCCAACAAGCCACAATTAAGCCACAATTTAGGCTGAAACACTGAGGCTACACACCTGGAGCAGGATTGCACATGTTGGGCATGGACTGCAGCAGCATGGCAGCTTTTCCTTCCCATTTTGCGCTGACTAAAACATATGGATGTGTGGGGATGTGATGGGGAGCGTCAGCCTTCGTAAATGTGTGTGTGGCCTCTGAGGCTCAGAGGTGCTCCCGACGGGCCACCACATACAGGGTGGTGACACTGGAACTGGTGCAGAGAACTTGAGGCTGTGGGAGAAAACGGAGGTGCCGACTGTTCTTTGTTTGAAATTGCATTTTTGCCATTCTGATTAGATTAAACTGCACCGCATCTCATTAACAATTCAGGTGTTGTCTGTGTCTTTAGAGAAGGAAACGTGAGATGACAGACTATTTAACAAGTTCATTTTGAGCACAAAGTGTGTTTAAGGCAGGAAAAAAATATTACTTCAAGCAAAACTTGGGTTCGTGTAATTGCAGCTCTGACTGCTTGTAAGATGAAAAGCCTCTTTCTTAATTCAAGGCAAATGTAGCAGAAATAATGTTTAGAAAAGAGGTGCAGGTAGGTACACACCAGGGAGTACAATTTTAATATCCTGAGTACGAGATTTCTTAAATCTGTGTCTGACCCGGCATTAACACACTTGGTTACATTTCATCTGCCACATTTATCTTTGTCAGTTTCTTTTTCCCCTACAAGTTGTCTGCCTGTGTTCGTGTTAACCTTTCAGGCTGATGCTCCTGCCCATTTCAAGGCTTTGTGGAATCCCAGCAACGACCCGATGGGTGAGGTCTGGTGATGTCCTTCTTGGCAGATCCTCCTTAGTACCTGGTGGCGCAGATTCCAGATATCTGCCCTGAAAATAAGCAATGCAATCAGCAGATCGCTAAGTAAGAGCACAGTAGGTAATTCTGGAAGCTCTGAAGATGTGCTCAGTGCAGATTTACACCTGATGCTAAGGCTGTATCTCAGTGTGGAGTCAGAAAGATCCAGGTCATTGCCAGTCTGTAGTCTGGGTGGCAGGGATGTTCATCAGCCCTTCCAATGCAACATAAAACTTTTGTCTGAAGGGCAATGTGTGTGGAAGATCTTATAGAAACATAGATTCTTTGGGGTTCAAAGGGAGCTTTAAAGGTCACCTGGTCCAACTCCCCTGCTAATGATCAGGGACACCTACAGCTAGATCAGTTTGCTCAGAGCCCTGTCCAGCCTGACCCTGAATGTCTCCAGGGATGCAGCATCCTCAATCTCTCTCTGAGAAACCTTGTTCCAGTGCCTTACCACCCTTAGTGTAAAAACTTCTTCAAATCCAATCTAAATCTAAGTTATGATGGGATGTAACTGAAAGGAACATGGGATAAGGCTCCCAAGCATCTTGTTCTCAAAAACTTGTGTGAATTTCCATTAGTGCAGCTCCATGGGCACCCACCTCTCTGCTGAGACTTGGAGCTGGTGGGAAAGCCCCAGCTTGCCTGACCTTTCCTGAGCACTGATTTATCCAAAATAGAAGGTGTTGTCAGAAAGGATGGACATCAGGAAGGAAATGAGAAGTGGCACAGCCCAATGTCAGGCTGGAGCTTTCATTCAGAGGCCCCCAAAACACCCCAGACTGCATCCAAACAGTGTGGCCAAACCAAGAGCTCATTGCCCAGGCCACCTCTTGGAGGTCTGAGGGGTCCACCATGTCTGGCACCCTTGGTTGTGTCCACGCCTCCTCCAAGTCTGGAGGCCTCTGGCAGAAACTTCTTGGAAAGCTGAACAACAGCTGACTGGCCACAGTGTTTCCTGAGGGCCAAGGGTTCTGTGCTGTTTGCTGTCTCACCTACCTCCTGATTCAATGTTTTGTAAATTTAGCTCTCTCCATCTTCAGTGCGCGGATGAAGATGCTTATAGATGTTATTTATTCCAATAGCGAGAAATGACTTGATAATTTATGGGTTGTAAACCCAAAGTTGTACAGGTTTTTACCTCAGGAGAGAATAAATCCACGTCTCATTTCAACACATTTTAGACAACGTGCTCCTTTTTAATGGCTTCCTTTGATTTTACTCTGAGATATGTAGACACTTCCTCACAGGATTTTCATAGGGGAGCTTCATGCTGTTCTGTCAGGTTGCATATTTTCCCCCTGAATTTCTTATAGAAGATCACGCTTATTTGAATTACAAAGATGTTAACATTGTGTTGTCACTGTGAATAAGGAGTTTAGGCAAAGATTTTATTTTGATTAAGAAACAGAAGTGTTGGAGAATAATGATTGCAATAGCAATAAGAAATGCACTGATCTTTAAAATGAATCAGAACATATTTTATTTACACTTGTTGAAATAAGAGAATATGATTTTAGCCCCAAATAAAAGAATTTTTGCATACAGCTGCTAAGTCTGGTTGAGATGATGTGCGTGCAGTTTTGTGCCCTGAGAGGAAAATATAACTATAATGGATACATATTGGTATATGGCGTGAGGAATTTTTAGGCAATCACATTTGACATTACAGTTCAAGGATGGAAAAGATTTATTGATCTGTGAGTTAAATAGTGACCTTGGTTTTACCTCTTGTTAGTGCTTTGTAGGTTGCATTCAAAAATTGTACAGTAGCGAATCCTTAGGCTCAGATAAATGTAAATCCTTCCCTTGATATGTCACAAAGGGGAAAAAACACTGCAGGAGACGCTCAGTTCTACAAGCTGTTTAATTTAGAGGACATTTTCATGTCTTCTGCACAGATTAGGGTCAGTTTTGTGGGATTCCTCCATCTCCTCTTTTCTGATGACAACCCTTATTTTGATCTATCGTGACCTCCCAGGCCAATATTTGTAAGCAGTGACTGAAGTCGTGAGCCAATGCCATCTAAATACACAGTATGGCAAATGGGACAGGACAGGCTTTTGTGTCCCTGGGCCCAGCCTCACACCACTGTGGTAATTATTAAACTCGTGGCAAACAGAACTTTGATCCCATCTGTATTTTTAAACGATTGGCAACTGCAGATCTTTTAAAGTAAGACACTTGAGAAGTGACACAGGAATTCATTGTGTCAACACAGAAGGTGTCCAGTGCAAGGTTTAGAGGAGCAAACAGCAGTGAGGAGCGGCACCAGGAGCTGCGGGGCCTCCGCTTGGGGAGTTGAAACCTTCATTTCCCAAATGAAAAGGACATTCATTCAGCATTAGTGCTACTGCCTAGCAAGAGAAGGCAGCTGTGGTCAGGGAAAAGCGGGTGTGTAAAAGGATAAAAACATGCACTGCTCATAGCGCAGCAAGATCTTCAGAAGGTGAGCTGTTCCTGCTGCTGTCTCACAGACCTCAGCAGGTCAGCTCTGTATGAGACGTGGCTGAAGGAAATGCTGCCATGCTGGTGTCCAGGAGGCACACAGCAGCCTAGGAGCAGGGTACTGTTAGAAAAACAAAACAAAATAACACCAAAAAGAGCCTTTGTAGCACAGCACAGAACCCATTTCTGCCTCCATTTGCAAAATACTTCTCCCTGGTTTACATAGGTTGGCTTATCTGATTCTCTGGATGCTCAGAACATTGGGGTGTACCAGAAAATTGTTTCCTCACTGAGCTGCTGCTAGGAGCTACGTTCTGAGATCCCTGCACCAAATGCTGCAAAACTAATGGTAAGAGCACCAACTCTCCGATGTTTGCTCAACATAAGCCAGCAGTGTGCACTTGCAGCCCTGAAGGCCAGCAGTATCCTGGGCTGCAACAAAAGAGGGGTAGCCAGCAGGGACAGGGAGGTGATTGTTTCCCCCTACTCTGCCCTTTTGAAATCCTATCTGGAGTACTGCGTCCAGGCCTGGGGTCCCCAGCACAGGAAAGATGTAGAGCTGTTGGAGAGGGTCCAGAGGAGGACCATGAAGATGACTGGAAGGCTGGAGCAACTCTCCTATGAAGATAGGCTAAAGGAGTCAGGCTTGTTCATTCTGGAGAAGAGAAAGCTGTGAGGAGACTGTTTCCCTAATTAAAGAAATTCTTCCTCTATTTTCATTATAGAAATAATTTCTAACCACGTGCTGGAATAAAATTACATTTCTCCCACTAATACAATTTTGTGTAAGTGTGTAATCATACAGCTCTTGTATTTGCAGTGTAAGATGTACCACACAGGGACGTGTCTCATGACTGTGTAAATTTAGAGCTCTAAATATTTCATGCAAGTTGTAAAATAACATAGTGCAATCAAAAAGTATACCATATCAGGAAGGATTGGGCTAAGGTGTGAAGATGATGAAAACTCATCTGTTTGCTTGGAACTGTCAGCTGGGAGTTACTTGTCTACGGCTCCAGAGAGATTTATGAGAGCTCTCATGCTCTCACAGCTGTTCCTTGCCACCCCCCCACCCTACCAGAGATGCAGTCATTATTGCACCTACAACACTGGGCTGGATTTCTGCCTCTGGAGGGTCTCAGAGCACAGACCAGCACCCTATAGGAGATGGCCCCGAGACCTGGCAGGGGATGCCCCGATCACTGCTGAAGTACAAACAGTGGCTGGAAATAATAACCAAGTCACCACGAAGTAAGAACCCTCTTATTTGTAGTGATAAAAAATATCCGCGGATGGGCAGGTATCTGTAGAGGCAATCTGCAAAGAAATAGCAGGTGAAAGCTCAGCATGCCGGCTAGGCGGCTTCCTAATAGCTTCTGTGTATCACCTAGCAAACGGATATCTACAGCGGTGTCGCTTATTGGTGATGACTGATAATGGGATTACTGCTCCCACATCCAAGAAGCGTGGCATCCCAAATAGCATCATTTCATGCTGATGGAAAGACATTATTATCGTGTCCTGACTTCGTGTACTGCTCAACCAGTTATCTATGCAGGACTCAGTGTGGAGCTCTGAGACTTTATAGGGTATTATCATGTTATATGAAATTCATGCTGCTGCAGCTATAAATCAAGAGGATGCCTCGTTTGGTGGCTGGTTCTCCTTGGAACACTATCTCTAAGCAGAGGCTCTGTTCTCTGAAAGATTAGAGTGTGATTTAAAAAAAAAATGTTGTCAGTTAATTTAATGCTCATGAAAAGGGCAGGTTTAATAACTTTGGCATTTGCACAGCACTGTTTGTTACAGCCTAAGCTTCTGCACAGCACCTTAAGAAAATACCCCAAGCCTGACCAGAGAGTGCCCCCTTTCCATGGATAAGAGGATAGTTACGTCACACTTTTAGAATAGTATTTCCATCTACTGACACTGTCCAGGAGAGCACAAACTGTGGCAGAGGCCAAGTGCAAGGAACATCAGTCTACAAGGGGCTGCATATATTCAGGATGTGGTTTTGAGGGCAGTCAGGCTGATCCAATGGCTTGTAGGTACCAAAGAAGACGCTGCCAGTCCTCACCTTGCTCCCCTGTCCTTGCTCAAAGGCAGATCTGAGAACTCCTCTCCTCTTTTGTCATTCATGGTGCACATCAGGCCTTCTTGCCTTGGAGGAAGGCATATAGCCCCACAGATCTTTAGCTGGGTTAGCTTTTGGCTCCCAGAGGGTAAGACCTACTATGAAAGTGGTAGAAAGCAAATGAGGGAAGTGTATATCCTAGGGAGAGGGAACCCACTAGCAAGAGGAGATGAGTCACCATGTCTCACGGAGCTGAGCCCTTTCCTGGTAGATTAACTTGGAAATGCTCACATGCGGCTTCTCTCCTCAGCCCTGCACAGCCCACATACACCAGGACTGCTTAGTCCACAGGTGCCCAAAAGAGCTAATATTCCCAGGCACAGTGTATTTATTAGGGTGGCTCTTGTCTGAGACCTTCTCTTGCATTCTCTCACCAGCAAGAGTAACTACCGCATTTGCTGGGCACAAGAGTGTTGGCTTTCCCTTGATGGAGCAATAGTAGCTGGAAGAAAAATGTCACCTTGGGAACAAAGAGTTGTTAAAGTACTGCTAGGTTCAAAAGCAGGAGTAATGGAAGCTGAATAGCAAAGCTGAAAACCAGAAAGCTTTGGTCAGCTTTGTGCAGCTGATCTGAGCCCTCCAGTCAGCCCCATTTAGAGCCCCAGCTTGAGCCACTGCTGGGCTGCTGACAATGGATATTTGAACAAATCTCTCGCCTCCTTTTGCTGACAGGAAGCTGTATTATTACAGGACCAACTGAACCAGGGCACGCAAAGCAGATTGGGGTCAAACATTAAGACATATCTTTATAAATTCATCCCTAATTAAGCTGCAAAAAGGTCAAATTTGAAGATCAAGCTACAGAGGGGAGCTCTTGTATCATTAACCTTAGGTGTATATATGAACCCCTCCTAAACCAGCAGTCAGATGAAGCCTTTGGATCTGCCCCTTAAGTGCTGCTAATTCTCATCATTCCAGAAACTTATAATGAGAAATCAAAGCTAAAATCCCAGCAATGAGAACTAATTCATACGATGACCAAACATGCTTAGTAGCCAACCCTACTAGGCCTGAGTTAAGCTGCAGCAGCAGGTTTTTCTGAAGTCTTTTCACCTGTGCTGCTGGTTCATTTCTTCATGAAGAAATGGTATTAAATTGATGAGGTAAACTTCTGTACCCCCTCAGGCTCTCCATTTCACCTGCATTTTAAAAAATAAACAACAGGGGAAATAGCATGTTTTAATCTTGAGGTTGACTTGAAAACTTAGCATCCATCCTTCATGTGCTTCTTCTTGGGACTCCCAGCAAATAAAAAGAGAAGGAGCAGTGAGATGCACTGGGGAGAATGTTAAGGGCACTGTAAGTTAACAAGCATGTAGCTTGTGAGAAAAAAGCAACCATCAAACTGTCAGAGTTTATCATTCAGGATTCACCCTATGTACACAGGGAGAAGGGAGAAAGTTCTCCAGCACCTACAACGGAAAGATGGTACTTTATCATCCTTTAGAAAATCACAGAGAGCTTTGAAGGTGTACAAAAAAGTAATGATTTAATAACAAAGTTCTGTTGGTTGCACATTGTGTCTTTTAAATGCCCGTTGACTATAAAGGCTTGTAATATTTCAGTAGGTTATTGCCTCTGAGAGGTGTTGCCACTTCATTATACATTTTTTGATTGTTCAAAAGCTTACGATGCTAAGGATTTGCTTTCTTCTTCCTGAAATAATGCGTGAGACTCGAGTGAGGGAATGAACGTACGGCGCATGCTGCTCATGAATAAAAGATGTTTGCAGCTAGGCAATCTAGAGTGTTCTTCTCTTAGGGGATTAATGCTATTCATCAGAAATTATTTTAAAGAACAGTTTTTAGGGGAGAAATCTTCTTGCTTGAGTGATGGTGAGGATGCTGCAGGGGGGAGAAGGGGAGGGAACCGGGGCATTGAGCATCACCACAGCTATGGGAGAGGGCTCAGTGCTGCTCCTCACCTTGGGGCAACTCTTCAGATCAGAGCAGCCTTCTGGTGCTTTCCACCAGCTCTGTGTCTTGCACAATCAAGTGGTTATCCCTGCTCCCACTTTTAGACACTTCCTCCTTGCTCCAAACCCAAACCATGGCTACCAGGCTCCTGTTGGGCAAATCATCATCCATGCCCTCAACTTGCCACCATAATTGTGCTGCCAGCTCTCCAGGCCACCATGACCATGAGCACCATCCATGCCTGGAATAGACTGAAGAAACACAGCATCTTTTACATCAGGTTGAATATTAGGGAAGATTTCTTCTCAGAAAGAGCAGTGGAGCATTGGGACAGGCTGCCCAGGGAGGTGCTGGAGTCACCGTCCCCAGAGGTGTTCAAGAAAAGGGTAGCTATCAGACTTAGGAACATGGGTTAGAGGGCATGGTGGGTGAAGGTTGGACCAGATGACCTAAATGGTCTTTTCCAACCCCAACTTGTACAAAGTTGTGACCCTCAGGGTGTGAGAGAGTGCCTCCCTAAGGCCTGCCAAGCCCTGGAATACGTCCTCCTCACTGCCCAGCTCCACGTGCAGCCTCAGTCGCTGTCTCTGATGTCTTAGCACCAATTGCATGGCAAGCAGTGAGACAGGCATCATGAGAGATGTCTTACGGGACTCATGGGTGATGGTCTTGTGCAGATCAGAGGTAGAGAGGTGTGAAAATGCTCTGCTGAAGTGTAACTCTGTGACTGGCACCCACAGAGTGCTTCTGCACACGCATCTGAAATAGCGACAGTCAGGACGCTGAGAGAAGGGGAACGTGGTGCATATGCTGCACAGGAGCTGTGGGCAGCATAGCCACTGCTTCTGACCACCTGCAGGACCATGCCACACCTGCAGCCACGCTGTCATGCCTGCACCCATGCTGTTGTCATGTTACAAAAGCCAAAAGCTCTCTAAGTGTGGCTGGACTGCATCACCCAGGCTGGGTGCCTGCAGGAAGAACAAAGGCTGAGCCACGTTCCAGGAAGCACCAACACATATGTGCTCTGCTCATGAGCATGACAACATCTGTAAAGGACAGACACCATCTCTGTCCCTCTTCTCAAAGCCACAGCCTTGATGCCACAGCCAGGTGCAACCTATTGAAAGGTTCCTCCTACCTGGAGAGTGTTTGCAAGTGATCAACCAGGAATTGCTCCGTGCACAGTGAGAAGACAGGGAGATCTCTGTGTGCCCATGAGTTTTAAAGATAAAACTCCAGGTATCACCTCCTACAGTCCTCATAACAAAACATTTTTTTTCTTTCAAGAATGTATGTACATGGGTTGCTCCAAAAGTAATGCCTCCTATTTATTTCCATAGGAACTACAACAAAGAGCACAATAATTCTATTTGAAAGAGCAAATTCTTAACTACAAAACACTATTTGTCAACATAGTCACCACCATCAGTTATGCATTTTCACCAGTGATGAACAAGAGCCTGCATGCCATGCATGTCGCTGTCACTGCTGCTGAAATGCACCAGCCACCATCTCACTATGCTCACATCCACTGCTTGGTCTCCATAAAAGATCAGCAAGAGCCACTGAATGTCAGTGAGGCATTCAATGACACACCTTTGCTCCATCTGCACTTCCACATCAGACCCCATTCTGTCAGACTGTCCCTCTGCTGCCATCTGTCACACGGCAACAAAATGCAGTGGAATACTGGTGGGAAGGTTCAGCCTCGGCTGCCATATCACCAACATCTGCCTCTGACATCGTGGGCCAATGTAACAAAGTAGAAGGCATTACTTTCAGAGCAGTCCCTATGCATATAAGTAAATGCGTATGTAATTTTATAGGATATTTGGATCTCAGGCAGCTGTGAACAAATTCAACTTGTGAAAGTCCATCAGTATAAGAACCACAGCCCCAAAATATGAGGGGAAATGGAAAATGCTCCTGTTTCTCTAATGCTGTGGCCCTGCCTGTGGTGTTAGCAATGAGGGGATTGCAATTACAGTTTAAGCATTTTATTGCAGGAAAAGCATCAACATGTGTGCTGTATTTTCTGGCTCCTAAACAGCAAAGTAAACGAACATTAAATTGTGAGGTGATGTATAATACATGAAATGAAGACATTTTGATTCATGCAGCAGAATGAAACACATGCAAATTATTGGTAGGCTATATGGAATGAAGTTTCATTCCACGTAACTTTATGTGCCTGCACAGAGAATCTGTAATCCCACAAAGGAGCACTTCATCACCTGTAATGAATGAGGGGTTTTAAAATGAGAAACCTTTTAAGGTTTGAGCCAATAGATATCTAATATATGGAGACTAAAAATAACACCGGAATACACACGGTATCCAGATGAAACCATCACATTTGTGCTTAAGAAATTAAGCATCCAGCAAACACTTATTTTCCCCAGAAATACCTTGCTTTAAATTCCATATTTTCCTCTGCCACATTTCTCACTGAAAAGCCTGTGTGAGCTTTTGTACTGTTGCCAGGCTTATTCTGTGTGTATGTACAGGTTCTTGCCATGGAGATGTGTCCCTGATATGGAGGCATCCAGTATAGGAAATGACACGCAATGCCTTATTCTTCTGGTTTAATTAATGCTCTGACAACTTGGCAATGTGGCTGCAGCAAAGAAAAGGTCTCTGCAGGAAACCGCAGGTTCTGAGCAATAAGAAAACTGTCAGAATTTTACTATATATCTATAGTAACATATCAAACATCCAAAGATTTCTGGAAGGCATCTGTAGAAAAGAATTCAAAAGAGAAAAGGTTAGCAAAAAAATGATGCTCCTTAACCTACTAAAACTAAAAGAATGACTTTCCCAGCAGCTGAAGTTGGAACTCTTAAAGCAGCCTACATGGACTTACTCATTCCATGCAGAATTTCCCCTTTTT
Organism: Phasianus colchicus; assembly: GCF_987193195.1. Classification (NCBI taxonomy): domain Eukaryota; kingdom Metazoa; phylum Chordata; class Aves; order Galliformes; family Phasianidae; genus Phasianus; species Phasianus colchicus. The sequence continues at coordinate 14,014,783 of NC_143436.1, forward strand.
AATGAGTGAGGACCGTTAGGTACAACCTACAAAGGGTTATCTCGATCCCCATGGAAGCAGATTTTCTCCTGCCATTTAAACAAGCTGAACGAACCACGGGTCTGTCCCACACAGTGATCTGGATCCCCACGACCTGCTGGATTCACTATGTTGGGCAGCAACAGAGACACCAGCCTGAAGGAGGCTGCAACAGCAGCCACAACTCTGAATCATCATGGCTCCACGCCTTACCAAGAGCATAATTCAACACTCATGGTCTTACCGTGCTCTATCAGCACCCTCTCTTTCGCAGGATAGGACACTGCAAAGGAAATAGCACACCAAGCACAGCACCACCCGACCTCCTCCAGAATCCCCGCATCTCTTCAGCTGTGCACGCACAGACGCAGGGCTCTGTTCTGATGGATGTGCTGTTCTCAGTCACTGATGGACAACAGCTGTCTATGCTCATGCACTTAATTGCCTTCAGCACAAGATTCATGAAGTTGTGCCGCAACTTAAGTAGCTTTCTGTAATTGGGACTTAAGGGACTTTTATTTTAGTGAACAGATTAATTTATTTCTGCAAATGCTTCCCAAGCGAACCAGGAAGGCTTGTCACCTCACAGGTCTGATTTTTGAAGAAGGTGCATAGGAGAAAGTAAAAGGCTGCCACCAAAAGTATTCATTCTGCATGAAAAATAACTACAGGAGAGGACATGGATGCTATTCGGTGTTACAGCTGCCATGAGAAGCTGTGGCTATAATGAAGATTACCTGATTTTTTTCCATAATATAAACTCATTTGCTTCTCAGAATTTTTCAAAAGATTAACAAGTTTTTCTATAATAGGTATGTCAGCCTTAGCACAATTTCTATCTCGAGGGTAAAGGAACTTCAGCAAGACCTGGCTAATTGTACGATGGAAAACTAAACCTGGTGTCTTCTTTTTTGATACTGATACAAAAAAAGTTGTGATTGTTTCACTGAAAATCTCTGTACTCCTTTGCTTTGGAGAAGGTATTGGAGATGAGACTGGGAGGAGCAAAATAATTGAGTCTACAGCTGGGTTATGCACAGACCATCTAGACAGAAACACAAATGAGTCTGAGCACATTTTAAATGCGGGTGGTGAGTGGTGGAGGGATTGCTGAGGAGAATGCTTCGCAGAAAACTGACCAGCTATTTGTTTTTTGGTTTTTTTTTAAATGCATCCCTAGGGAATAATCAAAAATTGCATGGGAAACATTACTGTGGAATAATGGAATGGGCATTCCTCCAGGTGTCTGCAATTCAAAACTGCTGGAGCTGCAGGGGAGTATCATCATAGGTCCCCTTTGAAGATGATAGAATCATGGAATCAGTTCAGTTGGAAGGGATCTTTAAAGGTCATCTAGATCAACTTCCCTGCAATGAACAGGGACCCCTACAGCTAGAGCAGGTGCCCAGAGACCCACCCAGCCAAACCTTCAGTGTCTCCAGGGATGGGGTATCCACCACCTCTCTGGACAACCTGTTCCAGTGCCTCACCACTGATGAATGAAAGGTTACACCTTGCTAAGCTCTTTCCAGCCACTAGGCTGGGTCTCGTTGCCATTTGTTTTTCATCAACATTTCATCAAAATTCAACAAACTTGTAAAACAAACATCATCGAGACAATCAGCTACAAAGCTACACAACTACCAGCTACACAGTCATCATGGCACCATGTGCTTAATTAAATTTTGGAAAAAACATTGCTGAAGCCAAACACCTGCCCTTGAGTCTCTAGTCAACACTTCTGAACACCCACACAAATGTTGGCAGGACAAGGGACATTATGAGACAACAGGATGCTCCAACAATGTGCACCCACAGCCCAGGCAGCCTACTGCAGGCTGCCCACTTTGCTAACTCAATGAAGGCTTTGAACCAAGTGGAAACAGAGTTAGGGACACTTTCTGGTACTCTGGACTGCCCTTTTCTCTGTTCTACTCTTTCCCTGGTTCCTCTGATCAGCTCTAAGAAAGCTGCTCCCTTGCTCAGTTTGAGGGAAAAGGGGTTATTAATTTACAGAGGAGGAGGCAACATAAGTACAATCCATTACAACATCTCAAACATTAAATCCACCCATGCTACTTTGGGCATCAAGCCGTTTCTCAAAGATGACCTTGCTATTGGACAGTGAATTACTTGCTTAACTTAAACAGCATGGAAACAGGAATGGGCACAGGCTGCTCAACAAATTACCTTGGTCTTACTTGTAAGCTTCTTAATACTAGAAGCCCAAATATGTACAAATACGTGGCTTTTCAAATATACAGCTGATATATTGCCAATGTCAAACAACAAGCAGTATGATTTCCAGCTTTTTGTTCCAGCAGAAACTGCCACTGACATTGAGAAACCAGAAGTTACCGTCATGTCAGTAGCATTAAATCCTGGATGGAAGAAATCTTCTGTTTCCAAACTGGGCAGACTGAAGCACAGACTCCAGGCAATCCCTAAGAACCTGCTGTTCCTTGCTCTTCCGTGCTACCTCTGCCAATGGAGGTGCAGAGGGAATATCTAATCCTTGGATATTCAACCGTCTGCATTTTGCTTACAGGTCACAGACATGTAATATCTCCTACGTTCCTGCTGGGAATCCCATCCTTCACACTATTTTCCTGGCATGGCTGTCTGTTCCAGTTAGAGGGAAGCAGGTAGCGCCTGAATGGGCTTGGCAAATCTACTTGGATACTGGAAAAATTTCACCAAGGGAAAAAAGGATCTATGCTCACATATGTAAATCATGGTGTACAGCAGCACCAGATGTCAGAAAATGTTCAAGTAACCAATTCACTTCTTTTAACTAATAAAAAATCAGAGAACAGCCACAGGGATTATTATGGTCAGCACAGTGAGTTGTAGGAGAAGCAGAGTAAGGTATACTGCTGTCAAAAAATTTCCTTCATACTAAATGAGGATGCACTCTCACAAGACTCTGTTAAAAAGAAAATCTCTAGGCTATTGTATGAAAATGCAGCTGTTGATGAAGTCAGGTATTTAAGGGCACTAATTTCTCTGCAACTTTGTGATAAGTGCAGTTCTTTCCCCATTACTTTCTTCTTCTAAAAACAAGACCCAGCTCCAGTGGATGTGTGAACCAGGCACTAAATATAGGCACTATGCATTTATAATCTTTAAAGTATTTTAATACTTTTTGAAAGGCAAACTATTAAAAAAAAATCCTGGTATTCTTTAAATAAATCCTCCTGCACTGAAGTACTGAGGATTTCTCTTGCTCTGCATCTTTTGCACAGCTCTCAAATTCACCTGTAGGATCAGTGCAATTCTAGTCCTGGGGAGGCTGAAGCCCAAGACTTCACCCATGAAAACATAATAGGACACTCAGCAGTAATTCATAAACTCATTGATATGGATATATAGAGGTATTTCTAGTTTGTTAGAATAAATTCCACTATCCATCATCAGCATAGTTATAGCCTACATCCATCATCCACACCTCAGTCACCTTGCTCATTCTCATTCTGCTGATTCAGCTTTAACTTTTATATCACTTGACAGAAATCTTTCAAAAAGGTCACAAAATTGCATTCAGTGAAAGGACAGCAGTTCCAGGTAAGGGATCCTCAGTAACTACTCCTTCTCCAAGTAACTTTGTTGAGTCAAATTAACTACATCCCACAACTATCCGTAGCCTCAGCCTCCAGATTTACACTGGTAATGATCATCAGGCTAGCAGGGAAGAAATTGCAACACAAAACATATCTCCAGCATTACATTTCCTCAGCACACATTTTCTAAGGCCCATACTTTGTGTCACCCATTCTTTGTGTCCCAAAAAGGGGGTCTGGTAGTTCTGACTGTCTGGTCTTTTATCTGAGATTAATGGGATTACAGATAAGGTTGGACAACCAAATGAACACACTCACTGCAATGCTAATGGAACATCTTTCCAGAAGCAACCTAAACCAGAACTTACTGTGATTGGTTTTGTTCCACACTCAAACATCTGCAAAGGCACATGAGTTCTGAAAAAGCATGCTTAGTATTTTCCATGTACATTGCCTGTGTGTTGCCTAGCACCTGTAAGAAATTAAGTCCTCAACTGGTTCTGCTCTTGATCTCCGTTTAGAAAAGATATGACAATGATGAAAAAGAAACATCATTTACCTATACATGTGGGCTGATTTATAATATCCAATTGAATTTTAACATTAAAACAATACTGTGCATTTCATTAAGTGCTATTACAAGCACTTACGTGTGGTTTTGGATTCATAGAGTTAAAAATACTAACATTTTGGAATTGATTTAACCATGCAACACTGAGCTGGGGTCAACTTGCTTTTATACCAGAGCAAAAGACCATTATGTTTGTTTTTTCTTTTTTCTTTGAAACCTTTGACTTTGTGTCTTCTATCAATGTACATCATCAACAGCATTAAAAACATTCCTGAAATGAGCAGTTATTAGTCCAAGTGGTAAAAATCCTTCCAGTAGGATATTAGATATAAACACTGTGTGACTCCAAGATGACAAAGTTTTTTTATGCATCCTTATACACACATAGGATGTATTCCATGTTCTCTTTGTATTCTGTTTACATGCATTCTCTGGAACTATTAGTGTATTTTCAATATTTTTACACAGGGTAATTTGAAGTGTTATACTATTCAGAACTTGCTGTTGGTAGTAAAACTTTCCAAAGAAGTGCTTCTTACAAGACTGACTTGGTAGGTGCTTTGGTTTTCAGCCATGCTGGCAACCACTGAGCAGGACCTTCATAAGCTTGCACTGTCCTTCTCCAGCAGTACAGCCCCATCTCCCTTTGTTGAAAGCTGTAAAAAAAGGTCAGCTGAAGAATTTTCAAAATTTTGTGACTTGAGAGCTGCAGGACTTCATAAATTAGTATCAGTCACATGGTGTTTCATATATCCAAGTGTAATCCACATCAGATATCTGGAAAAACTATGATGCATGGCTGTTTCTCTGCATAGTTTAAGTGTAACAGCTCAAACTTCCTTCACGAATTTTCAGCCTTTGGTAGTCAGGCCAAGCACAAGAGCTGAACTCAGCCCATCACAAGCTCCAAAAAAAGAAGTAGCTGTAAAGTTTAGTCCCAAGAACAACTTGCATACATTTCTATTAGTAAAAACAAAAGTAGGCAATAAACATTTTGAAACAGGTCATATATTTGCATCCATTTATTTCAGCAAGTGTGACAAATGTTGCCACCTCATGGACAGGTGCAGGGTTTGATGTAGCTCAGCAGTCGGAAGGAAAACAGATCACAGAGATGACTCATTGCTGCCCTTTCACATTCTCCTGAGGAGGGAAATGACAGCTTGGCCAGAAGGATGCTTCTGTTGCTTAGATTCACCTGGAACTCCTTCATCTGAGTCCAAATCCAGAAGCAGAAGCCTGGCTACATGTTCACAATTGGAAAAAAAAATAATGAGAAAGAGCTACACACGTTCAGGGTATTTGACCATCTCCAATATCAAGGCAAGTGTGTATTTTTCTTTTCAGAAATCCATAGAAGTCAACACACGACGTAGCATGGTCTTATACTATGAAAGAGTCAGAGGCAAGCATTCAGGAACAAAATATCCAAATAACAGGCTATGGGACCCTGAGTCTTCAAGATGGTGAAAAAAACTTTACATTTATGAAGTCAATAATCCTTAAGTGGGCCAATGGATTTCAATACTCTATAAAGGTAACAGCAGCTGGGACACCTCTGCTTGTAAACTGTGGATAAACACAGTTTCATTGTATTCCACCATATATTTCCAAAATCAAAGCTTTGTGCTGTTACAGAACTACATTGATTATTCATTATTACACCTTGCTTGGACAACCACTACAGGAATACTTTGTCAACTGTTGAACCTCTCCCTTTCTGATGGAACGGCAGCTGTACCACACTTCTCTATAGGACTGACATCGTTACAAAAACCACCACAGTGTGCATCTTAAATTACATTCTTTAAAACAGCATTATAATTAGCACTCTACAGAATTGGATAAGCTTAAAGGAAATTTAAAATGTTCAAGAAAAAAAAAAACTTTCAAGTTCAGGTTAGAATTTCATGAATTAATGAGTTTTTAAAAGCAAGTATCATAAAAATAGATTCGTAGTTAACATTTATGAATGGTCTGAAAAAGGACAGTATGATGATTAATTGGGAGTTCCCAATCACTGTGATCTCCAGATAACAGTGTAACACACTGCCTACGAATGACTGAAGAGAAAGCATTTATACCAGCTTGATTTTAAATATTTTCTTATATTTATTGTATTTCGCTACTCCACTCTCCTAAAATGGTAGCCTCAGGAAAAGCTACTTTGGCAGGCAATTGGAAAGATTCCTGTGGAGAGGAAGTGAAAAGACTGGGCATACAAACAAGGGCTGCTGCCATGTTCAAAGCACTGGGGAGAGTTCATAGAGCAAAATGCAGTCCTAAGTAAATGGGTTTCAGGCAATTTCAGTGTTAAGATAACATCATTAAGAGTAGAACAGATTGTGCTCAAACCCTGCTGTTTATAATTAACACATTGCTTCCAAATACTCCAGGGTCCCCGGTAAATAGTCCTCTGCTCAGATCTACCCAGACCAATCAGAATATTTTCATCAGAATCCATGCTGGGCCAGCACCTGTTTGGACAAATCCAAAAGAGCCAAAATACTCTTCTTTCTGGCCAGCTAAGTAGAGAGATGAACACAGCTTGCCTTAGTCATTGTCACAGTGTCCATATGGCTGTGAAGCTTGTTTTCACAAGAAATCGTACAAGTACTTTATTATGTCGAAGTTCACAGTCCTATAAACAAAAACACAGTATATTGGAGCAAGCATTGTAACAGTGCTAAGACTTCAGCCTGTTTGGAGACATATATGTGAGACACAGCACTATCAAAATCAAGGAATATTTCCAAATAAAGGCCATCAAGATTTAATTTTTAACTTAATCTTTAATTAAGTTCCTTCTTTCTATTTATTCAAATTTTGTTAAGTTTGAAAAAAATAAAGCAGCTTTCTAGCAACAACTGAAAGATTCTTATTCCAGTCATTATGCAGTAAAAATATCTACGTACATTTTCATATGGTAAATATGATATTCCTGTTGGCGATGCAAAGTTGCAGCCTTTTATGCTATTGAATGTTTTGTTCATTTTCCAAACCACCTGTTTTACCATGTACTACATAACTCCTTCATCTCCACTCATTTGCAGTCTGTGTTCTTTCAGTCTTGACACTAGTTGACCCATATTCGTAGCTAAATTTGAAAAATCTGAGAACACTACTCAATAGGGTAGAAGATTTTAATGTATACTTTTATACTTCAATAGCAGGCAGAATGAACAGCAGTAAAATAAAACATATAATTATTTCTTTTTGTCTTCAAACTCATTCTGTCACACAATCTAACACTCAGACTTTGAGATTTACTGCCTGAACAAATAACACAAATTACTGCATATAATGACAAGTATAAAATTAAAAGTTTTTTTGTTTTTTTTTGTGTTTTTAAGTATTCAACGATTCAAAAATAACTGTTCTCAATGCTAAGTGAGATTAACTGACTGAATGTCTTGTTTTCTAGGCTGCAATCATTTAATATTCTCTACTCACGCACTATTCTGTAACCCACTTTTCAAGAAGTTTTTATAGAACATCATGTTGAGAAGAGAAAAAGTTCAGAAATCCCCATGATACCTAATAAGATATAATGTATTGGAGTCTACCTAATAATCCAATGACAAAACTAAAGGATATTAAATGCCACTGTTAGATTCATATTACCTTATGTTGCTCAATAAAAATGCTACTTATAAGGCTTTCCACAGAAACAAATCACATTCTAACAAACACCAACCTTATTAGCTCAATGGAACTCAACCACTGTCATAAGAACAAGATCATTAGAGACTATATTAAAAGCTTCATGACATTCTATGAACATTAAGTGATTCCTACTTCAGCTACAGAAAGATTATAAAGCTGAGTTTGAGACCTGTTTATCAGAAATGAAAAGTTTCTTAAAAAGAAATGCCTAAACTGACTTGAACTGAAAATGTAAATACATAGTAAAAAGTATGGGAATTTATCTCCAAAGGTTGAACGTATGTAATAGAATAGAGAGAGACATGAAGTTCTACAGTATTAAACAGAAAGACTGTGCATTGGAAGAGGTTATCACACTAAAAGCCACCACAAAGACAATTAAGTTTGCTCCCCTTTTCCAAAAGCAGGTGGGTTTTGGCTTTAAAAAAAAAAAAAAAAAAAAAAAAAGCAGACTTCATTCTTGCTCTAAATAAATAAATAGATTAATAAATAAAAGCTGAATAGCTTGAATAGGGGTGGGGAGGGGAAGGAGAGGGCACAATTGCCTGTCCTACTCTCCAGCCCTGCAGAAGTAAGTTTGTCCAGCAGCAAGGTTGAGATGCTAACAAGGATGAGGTATTTGAGGATTTTGATGCCTAGTTATTTTAGTGCTACTGTAGTAATGAAATGAAAGAATCAGGAGAGAGTCTACTTACTCAAAGTGTACTGTGGTTGAAATGCCAAAGTAGTTCCTTCTCTGCAATAAATGTATTTCTACCATTTGTGGTTAAAAACTACAAGCATCTGCAATGTTAGAGCACAGCTAGCCAATGATCACACATTCAGCCTTCAGCAAGTCTCATCAAGACAAGGGAGAAACCTATTTATTGTGGGTTCAGGAAACTTTTAATCTCACCCATCCTTTTCTTAAGAATATAATAAAGACAGTGGGTTGGAAAAAAACTCAATAATTTGTAACAAAGGAATAATTACAGAAAAAAACTCAACAGAACAGGATTAAAGAACAGTCCAACTTTAAAACGTCAGATCACTTAAATGGACCTATTTGTGCAGCCTATATACACTTCCACATTACTTGGGGGGAGGGAATTGCCGTCCTCTTCATAACTCGTAGGAAAAATCAGTCAGAATATATGCATGCACATCTGACCTAAAGGCCAGGACAATGTGTTATGCACTGAGGTTAGAAGTAACAACATCTCTATCAACTTTCTCTGTTAAACATAAGCTGCACAGCCCAAGTTTTGGTCCTGTTTTCTCTCCACCTGTACTGTACGGCAACTCTAATAGAGTCCACAAAACTTCAAAGGATGTTGAAGTTGTAGGCGAAGGGCCATTGTTTCAAGTGTCAGAATTTGAGAAGTACATAGTCAGTACAGAGTTTAAAACCTGGTTTCTGTACTCATAGTAAGTCAGAGCAGAAGCAAGAGCATGGGGATGTCTGCACACAGTGATCCATGTTGCTCAACAGATGGTCTGCTGTACTTGGTACCAGTGGGAGCTTTTTCAGGGCATCATTCACATGTGACTTTATTGCTGGAAACAGCAAATTGATGCAGCAAAGCCCTGGAGATGCTAGCAGTTATGGCCCAGCCAGGCCTGAACAAGACGAAGTTTTGCTTCACTGTGCCTGTATGTGGTTCACTGACCTGACTATCAGACATTTCATAGCTCAAGGAAGCAACGTGGGCACTGAGGATAGGGGATACAGTCTGAAACACAGATTCCTCTAAAGTCCCATATTACAGAGGAGAGGTGGCCTTCATAACCTTTTTCTTTTTGCCACATGTCATTCCTGGGCACTGGTCTGGCTACATATTCTTTAACCAAGACCTGCTAATTGAGCTGGCTGCAGCAACATGTGTGAGGTAATACTGTTTGGATTTCATGTCAGTGAGACATCATTTGGATTGTTGCCTATATATTGCATGCAGTTCTGTCTGTAATTTATCACCATCTCTCCTGATGCATCTGGAACTGCTCTCCAATTCCCAGACTGAAGGCTTTGAAAGAACAGGTAATTACTACCTTTGACGTACCTACATTGAATTATTGAATTACTTTGTATTAACTACAGAAGACAGACAATGTGGAAGATTTCTTATAACCTAGGCAGCTTTTATGTAAGTTGTAAAACAACACTTCTGAGAATTAAATATCGGTTTGGACTTAAATACTATAATGTGCCTCTGGTAATAAAGTGGACTGCTGTTTTAGATCAGTATATTCATGGGAAGTCCCTGACTTTCATTAAGCACAAAGACAGTATGTTACTGTGACACACTAAAGCAGTTCTTTGGCCTACTCCTGTCACTGTAAGATAGCTGTTTTTCAAAACAGGATTGAAACTTATCTCAAGTTCAACACCTCCCGTAGATAAGACTCATTCACTCATTCTTCAAAAACATCCACAGATATCCATTCTGATCTGCAGAGAGCTAACATAAAGGCTGGGAAAAATACAGGTTTTAAGTCTCATTCAGACTGGCACATTTAACACCAAGTGTCTCCATAAGGCTCACCGGGCAATAGCTCTGATGAAGTCCAGGGATACGGTACATTTGTATCGGGGTCCATCAAGCTGGTCATTGTTGCCAACCACAGACAACAACTGGAGAGTCACAAGGGAGGTGATCTACAAACAAGAAACATCAGTAATATTAATCATTTTTGCTAACATGAAGAGCAGTGGCAATCTTTTTTTTCCTGTTTGTCATTAGTGCATCTTCCCAAGTTACAATATTCTCATACTTCAGAAAGTTATTCGTGGTTTCTCACCGATTTTCACATAGTCCTGGAACTAGAGAACTCAGGAATGCTTGTACATTTTCTCTATGACATTTTCAGCACAGGCAGTGAGGCATACAAGCTAAATCCTTCCAATCAAAGTTATTCTGGAGTTGCGATCAGAGAGAGGAAGATCTTGGGGGAGAATAACAGGCATGAACTGAACATCTTCCAGATCTCTGCCTGACAGCCAGGACAGACTTTGATTCTCTTTCCTTTATATCTGAAGACCTCCTCATCAATTTTCACACTCAAAAGTTGAATTTTCTTGTTCCAGCTCATACCACATTTTGAACAGATGGATAGTATCACTCTATTCCAGCTAAAAGAAAGGAATTCAAAGGTCAGAAAGAAAAGGTCTGAAGACCATGTGCCTGAAAGGACAGAAATTTGCCTATAAAAACTCATGCAGTGCCTTGGCAGAGCTGCCGATTATTGTATCAGTACAGCAGTGTACCAGCATATTTGTCACTGTCTTCTTCTTCCCAGGGATGACTGCAGTATCACCGAAGTGCAGTCAAAGGACGTCAGCACTGAATGCAGTCAGGCTGTTCTGCCTCAGGAAAGAATCCTGCAGTGATTCTGCTGCCACCCTACCACCACCCCTGGGAAAGAAACTGGTTAAAGCAAAGAACAAGAAAATATTTCCCTAGCCTTTGCAAAGGATGCTGCTGACAACTCAGTGCAACAAGAATTGGTATCTCAGCACAGCCCTACTTTTCAGAAAACAAACAATCACCACAAAACAAAAGGCTATGACCTGCTTTCGTCTAAAGATAATAATATAGTAAGGAATATGAAGCATGAATGGTATTGAGAAAGAGCATCAATTCAAAGCTTCAAGGAAACATGCTGCTATAAAAGGTAGCAAGTATCAGAATCAATTAAAAAAACCCTAACTCAGTAATAACCCCACTCTTCCACTGGAAGTGAACTTTGTCTTCAAATGTGTGACAGGACTTGCAGGAGGTACAAATTTCCCTCCTGTGGACATGGTATGAAAAAATTACACTTGTGGAGAATAGCAAAAAATATGAGCATCAAGAATGAGGCAATCTTTTATATGAGCTTGTGCTTAACTTTCTTGTATATGGCATTAGGCAACAGTAATTAGGATGTCATCTTTCTGCAAGGTATCTGGAGTCTGGTTAAGGAACACAGGCCTCCCTCTGCTCACCAAGACAAAGACTTAATTCAGCTCAATAAATTACATTAAAGAGAAGCAGATGATTTACAAATTCTTAGTGCTGAAAGCATTTAAGAAAACTGAACTTGCTATAGTGTACATGGTTCAAAACACAGATCATTAATCACTTTGGACTTGTCCTTGAATTGTAACCAATCTCAAACTTGTTACGTGTTTGTTTTCTTAGAATACTCATGAGTTTGAGAGCATATTTTTCTACACTCTTCATCCAACAAAGTCTTTATTTAGCTGTAGTAGTCTGCTGTTGCAATTGCTGTTCTACACCCCAATGCCCCATTACTGCCTAATCACTTCTGCAATATGCACTTGCAGCTGGCCCCATGTTCAGAAATTACCAGTGAAGGAATTGCAGAAGGCTCCTAAAAGCTTCCAATGAGCCCAGCAAAAGTCTAGAGATAGCTTGGAGCTATTGCAGTTTTGTGAGATGCAAAAGTGACTTTGCTGCTGCATTGCAAATGTTCCAGCCATGATTTAACAGCAAATCATAATTGATTTTTTTCCAACTATCACCAAATGCCACATATGTAACATAAGGTCAGCAGTATAAAATTCCTCACTGAAGGCTGGCACTATAAATCCAAAATAGTGTCAGACTACATGTGAAGTTTCATTAATGTTTCAGACCCAGTATTACCAGACACAGGTTTTTGATCACGTCAGAATTAGTTAGTTAGCAAGCCACATTTAACTCATTTCTTTCAAAAGCCATCCACTTATTTAGCTTAATAAAAATGTCATCGTAGTGAAAGGAATGTCTAAACACTGAGCTCCATAATTGAGACTGCTTAAAAAGGAAGAAGTAGACAGAACTGCTGCTTTCAATTCATGCATGTTTTTAATTAATTCAGGTAGGAAACAGCTCTCTCTCTGAAAAGGCTCAGAACTGACAAAACCAGAGTCCATATCTCAGGGGAGCAGCCCTGGGATCATGTCACCTACGGACAGTCAAAGGTTACATTCTAGAATACCTAACTTGCGAGTCTTCAGAGTAGAATTCAAGCTACAGATGTCTACTCCATACGTGGAGAAAGGCAGAGAAATCAGGAGGACATGCAAGAGCCTCCATGTTGTTCTGTGGGCACCAGCCCAGAGCTCTGTTTGCACAGCTTTCTCAACAAGTTCAGGAAAAATCAAAACCAATGGTTTTATGAGGGTTCTGTCACCCCAAAGCAACAACTTTCTTTTGTTTGCTTGTTTCCTGTTTTATACAAATACAATACAACACTTCCACAGATAGGCCAGCGACAGAACTGGGTGATGCACACTTCTGGCAGTAAGTTGTTTTGTCAGAAGATTCAGTTTTGCTACAAGTGGAATTAAGTCCCTGAAGCATTTTGTGCTCAACCCATCTATCTAGATCTGATTCATAGGAAAGATGACTTTCTTCATCAGTTATTATACCATCTAGGTCATAGAAGGCTTGATTTTCCCTGACACAAGGGATTTGGGCTCCCCTTAGCTGAGCATCTGGCACTAACCTGGGGCATGGGTAACTCTGGAGGTAACCTATTCTTAAATGAAGATATGTCATCATATTTGAAAAAAATAAAAAAGCAGTATCAACCTAATTATACTTCTTGGCACAAAGAAGTGTTCAAAGCTTTTTTTTTTTTTTCCTTAAACACTGTGCATACAGTGGCTGCATTTCATTGTCACAAAAGCTGGAAAAAAACATCTGGCAAGAAGAGCCTAGCAACTAGCCAGAAGAATTGTGTGGGTGACATAAAAGAAGAATATTTACTGAGAATCTTCTGAACAAAGGAAATTACAGTTGGGAGAAGTATTTTAAAGCTATTCATAAAATTAAAGTTATATGTAGCAATAATTTAACACCAGCAAAAGCTAATAAGTAAATGGAATTTTCTACAAGAGGAACAAGAAAATCTAAAGAAAAGTTAACAGAAAGAGAAAAACGAATAGGTGTCATTTTTATGTTCTAAAATAAACCAGGACTGAGCTTTCTTTGGAATGCATTTATGTGAGAAACCTGCTGCTGAAAGCCTGGCTGCAAGGTGGGAATACCCACACATACATGGCCAATTGTTGCTGCAGTGACCCCTCAGAATGCTTCTGAAGATTCGCTGGTCAGAGACAGACAGGGACAAACCTCTGGAAAAAACACAGAGTAAACCACCAGCCATCCTTAAAGGCTGCCTTTTTCCTATCAGCCTGAGCTAACAGACGGCCTTGCATCATTTCCCCACAGAAACAAAGGCAGGCTTTGTTAGCACGCTGCTGCGAGGGGGCAAGAAGAATTCCAGAAGTGAGAGCTGTCCATGGGGAAAGGCCAGGCTCTTCCCATCAACACGGCATGCCTGAAAGCACTGACAGAGGTGCAGAACACAACTGAATTCAGAAAAGTGGTAGAGGCATACATGGGTTTTGTTTGGTTCTGAACAGCAGAATACCTCAGGAAGAAGTCTGGATAAATCGTGTGGCATCTCTCGAAGTTAATGGTTAAACTAAACTGAGGAAATGATGTTGACTGCTATAAGAGATGCGACTGAAGTATCACCAAGTAGAACACTCTAAACTGGACTAGACAAAATCCTATGAAAAAACACTGCTTTAGGAACAAATCTCAAACTGCCAGAGATGTACTGGATGATCTACAAGGTATTTTTCATCTCTACAGTCTACAATTTCTTATTACCTTGCTGTACTATTAACTGCAACTCTTAAGTCTGGGTTACTTTCTGAAACTGACAGCTTTAACCTATTTTACGATTCTGAACCTCAAACCAGTCAAGGTATTAAGAACTTCCATAATTTAAATTATAATACTCAGACAACAGTACTATATTATTTCACAATCATCAAAATTTATATGCACCTGAGTACTCTGCACCACCATCACCACACAGCTCTCAAAGCACAAATGCAGCTTGTGCACTTGTTCAAACCCCACTGCTGCTTGTAGTTCAACTCAAGCACATGTTAAAGCTGCTGCTGCTCAGTAAGACAGTCTGAAAACCAGATGCTATTTAGAAAGCACCTTTCAATCACCACGACTGCAGAACTAGTCTCCTGGAGCTGAATTCAATGACCCCACTACAAATTACCTGCTCAAAATGGTTTCAATCAAAATTATATCCAGAATATGTTCAGTGTGCCAGCCCTGGTAGGAAAGCCAACAAATGGGAATTTAATGATAGAAATAGCAATTACATATTTTTAAGCCAGCAATTGATCAAAACTGCTCTTATAAAAATTACTAAAAGTAAATCAATATTTTTTCTGAATGCTTACGTTTTAACAGACAGTTAAGTACTTTATAAAGTATTTTGTTAAATTTTCCATTGGTAGTTGGTCAAAGTTTCCATTCTCAGTAGCGCCCCAATATTTCTAACTATACCATACCATTCTTGCCTTATTCTTTACCTTGTCAAACTGCTTAAAGCCTTTAAGTGTACAGTTAAAGGTTTGCTGATATATGCTTCAGTTGTTATCTTTTTCTCAACTTAAGTTATTCCTTCTCTTTTTAAACCATCTTCTGAATGTAACCCAAATGTTTCCGGCCAAAGCCAGAGAGATATCTCAGACATAGCTCCAGGGGAGGAACTCTGTTGCCTTCTCATGATAACACACACAGACATTGGTAACTCAACAAGACGCTGCAGTGCATGGCAGATATATTTGTCATTGCTGTGCAACTGTAAGGTATCCATCCCCTTTAGAAGCCTGCTTTTTTTTTCTTCTTTTTTCTATGAATATTTGTGCTGTTAGGTTTCTTTTTTCCCCCTATACCAGTTATTTTTGTATTTCTTTTCATATTTTTCTGTTGACTCTATATACCACACCACGTATATTTTAAATAGTCTCTGCACATTTCATCAATCAGTTGACAATACTTTACAAAAGACTTTCTCAGATGGAGCAAGCAGAACACTGGCAGTGATAATTACCCTGAACAAGACACAAATGTTGGCAAATTCCAGGTGAGACAGCATACTCGTCACTAAATGTTCAACAAGTGAGCTCAGACCACTTTGTTACCTCTAAAATCTGATGTTGCTTAGGCTTGCTGTTTTTTTTAATTATTATTTTTATACCTATTTAAGAATTTCAAAATGCTTTCTTAATATGTTTAGCTGTTCCCAGGCTGCACTTTTGACAGCATGGCAGGCAGAGAGATTTGAATCATATTTTCCTTTAAAAACTATCATGCCGTATCCCTACAATTCTACTTTCAGCTTTCAGTCTTAAGTACTTCCTGGATCATGATTATTCTGTATTACTGAAACCATTAGGTCATAGCACTTTTTTCATGAGTGCACGGCATTTTATCATAAAAGCAAGAAACATTTTCTCTCTAACACAATGACTCCCATAGATGACTTTTTCAGAATCCTAGGAAATTCGCTTCAGGTTCCTAAGTCATTTTATTCACGACCAATTTATGTGAGTACACTGCTTTTAGTCAAATCTTCTGCACTTGTTGTTCTGCATCTCTGTATTATGGTCATCTCTGACTTCATTTACAGATTTAAACAAGTTACACTTTTGGCTCTTTCTTTGGCCACTGTCACATTGGTAGCTCAGTCCTTCACTAAGACAGATAAAACTCTCAACAATTCTTAGAGTTTTAAAAATATAATCCTTCTGTTTTCAAGAAAAAAAATGTTAACTTACTCTTGAACTTTATGCTGCTCGGCTCACTAGTTTGTACCATACCATCTTAAATGTATTTCACGAACATCTTCATAGCAAAAAAGTTTCTTAAGTCCATGGCATAGAATCTTGAATGTTTACATTACAAAATTCCTTCAGTTTCAATTATATGGGTCATAACTATCATTCCCATATGGTATGTTTCCCACTGTATAAACAATGTGTATCACTTGCCCTGTTGTACTCTGTCTAACTTTGTGTCCCACTTACGCTAAATATTTGACAAAACGTGTTGCTGATCTCATAGGCTGATTCAAGGCGTAAGTGTGAATCTTTCACTTTTTTTCCTTCTCCCCTCCTCCCGTCCCATAAATCACTCACCTTCTTTCAGACCATTTCAGCATACTAGAAGCTGTCTATTTCTACTACATTTTCCCATAAATCAGCTTCCTTGATGGCTTTTCTCTTCAATCATAAGTGAAGCAGCAAATGTATTTTTTTCCTTCAAGAAGACATCCTCACCTTCCCCTAGAATTTATATTCTTTTTTAGAATCAATTCTCTTCCAATCTGTCTTCTACATCTTTTTGCTTGGTGACAATTTAATTTATAGAATCACAGATTTGCTCAGATACCTGCAAATCTTGAGTCATCAGTGTAGCATCCTTTCATCTCTCCTTTACTGTATTCCCACCTCTACTTTCTCATTATCTCTAGCCTTCACATCTTTACTTTCAAAAAACATTTAAAAAAAAAATCCACAACTTTTTAAAATGCAGTGAAAACAAAGCTCCTGTTTCATGAATACTGAAACAAGGCTCAGTAAACATCCCAGGAAAATAAAATGGCAAGATAAAAAAGTAAGCATCAAAAGCACAGGAGGTGGTATTTCTTCAAATATGCAGTTAGACTGTGGCACACCTGGCCACTGGAAGTTCAGTGAGGTGATACAAGGTTTTACGAAGTTAAGAAAGTAGCTTAACACAATCCATACAACTATTGGGCTGTTAAACACAAAGACTGTCGAATCTGCAGCAAACAGCTGAGCCACACAGTGAGAAGTTGTAATGTACACCAGACAAATTCATCCTATGTTAGCCAATTCTATATTCTTCCCTGTGTGTCTGATATTAACGAGTAGCTGTTATGACACATACACCAGAGGTTATATAATAAATCAATACACATCAATAAAATTTGCATTTTTTACATCCTACTACTTTGTATTTCCCCTTCACCCTTCTCTTGGGTGTCCACAGGAACTTTCTCAATATTAATTACACTATTTTCTCCATACAGTCTGGGGAAAAAAAGTAGAATTTGCTTCTTCCTACCAGCTTCCAGAAAAGTTCAAGATATCTCAAAAGTAGTGAGAGCATCAGCCTTGCCCACTATAATTGTCACAATAACAGAATTTTCTGAAAGCAATTCAATAATTTATTCATTTTTGAACTATTCTTAGATGGTTCTTTAGAATTATAAACAAATTTATTCTCCACTATTTTTATTTGGTAGATAAATTTTGAGAAGGATCCTTTTTCTCTTAGAACATCTACTTTAGCATTAATTCAATGTGCACAAGGAGAACAATAGAAAGCAATTCACAACGATGTTAAAGTACTTTGTCATCTACCCCGAGAGGCACTCTAAAAATTTGCTTAAATACTTTTATCTCAAAATACATTTCTGCACCCGAGGATATATGTGGAAATTTCTTCAGAAACTTGCTAGTCTTGGAACAGTCTGCAGTTTATTTTGATCCTCCAAAATGCTGAAAAACAAGAGTTGAATGTATTTAAAATCTGCTGGATGCACACACATTTGAATCATTCCATAACAACCTGGGGAAAGCACTCCTAACCACAGGGTCTAGAGACAAGTTGTAGACAGATGATTCAAAAGTACTTGCCTTTCTCCTTTGAATTTTAAAATCAGAGCAAACAAAGATGGTAACAGACGGTCAAAAGAACACCTGGGGAATTATGCTTACAGTTCTTTTGATTACTTAAATCAGGCAGCTTCATAACACGGACACCAAGCAAAGGCTGGCTATTTTTCAAGGCACAGGCAGTATGGAAGTATCTGTCTGCCTCTCTGTAACCCCACCATCCCAGATTCATTTCTGCTTCGGAGCTCTTACATTCCCAGTGTTTTTCCAGAAGCATTTAAAAAGCTATATTTACATACGTAAGTGTATATATATATACACACACACACACAGACTGTTTCCCTGAAGAGAACTTCTAATGAAAAAGATACTGAGCACACAATCTAAATCCTAAACTCCAGTAACTTTTCCCCTAGTTGTTCATACCCTTCATTTATAGCACCTCTGTCCAACAATGGCAGCTTTCTAGATAATGCAAGACAAGTTGCATCCAGAGCAGACAACCTTAAATATGTTGTCAAATATGTGTACTAATGACATGACCTGATACTCATAGTGTAGAAAGCCCCTGAATTTTTAATACTGTTGTCTTAGCAAAATATAGAGCTGTGTACAACTGCTGACCTTTTACTGCTGTTGGTTTTGCTTGCAGATACAACTTTGTATTGAAAAAATAACGAAAGCAATTAGGATTTCTGACTTGAGCCAAGACAAAAATCAGCACTCACTGATTCACAATGCTGTGAACAGAACTCATGAAATTAAAAGGATAATTCCCACAATGAGATATTTGGGGGCATCTTCTGAGACAAAATTACCTTGCTTTCTCTAAGAAACAGATTTTCAAAGCCTGTTAACTGCAGTCTATTTTTTTATGATTATGATAATTAAGTTGAAAGAATATTGATCCAAAGCTTATATAAGGAAAAAAGATTTTAAGAATTTTTAATTAAAACAACTGCTCCAGGAAGATCTGACCTAAATATTTCTGAAATACAAAAATTAAACATTTTATCCACAAGGCTAGACAAATGGTAACGTTTACAGTAGTCTGAAGTAGGAGTTTGCTCTGAAAAAATGACAATTTAAAGAAATTTATTTTCTATCTTGGGATTACTAAAATCAAATCTAAAATTCTGTTTACTGGTAAAAATCATAGAATGGCTTGGGCTGGAAGGGACCCAAGATCATCAAGTTCCAATACCACTGCCATAGGCAGGGCCCCCAACCTCCAGATCTGGTACTAGACCAGGCTGCCCATGGCCCCATCCAACCTAATTTTGAAAAAATGTTTCCCCTTGCTTTCTTTCTCATATATGGTTTGTTTCTAATAAACCTCCCTAGTCTGTAAACTGCCCTCAAATACATACCACGTGTAAGAGCTCAGTGTCCCACAATAACATAATGTATCTCAACTACTCAAGAGAAGCACTGCAACACACTCAAAATTAACACTATATTCATTGTAACTACATACATCTCCACACATTTCAGTGGTTCTATAATAGAAACAGATAGCAACAGAAATAAAAATAGAAATAAATCATATCACTGAAATATACGAATACATCATCCTGGTTAAAAAAAGCAAAGATCTCTTCTGTTCCAGTATGCTTTCTCTTGAACGGAGCAGCAATAGATGCTTAGGAAAGAGTACAATACAATTGTAAGCAAGAGAAATTCTACAACATACACTCCTGGGTAATCTCCATTTCAGGGACTTAAGTAATTACATATAAAATTATTCACACATACAGATCTGATCTGTTGAAATACGGCATTTCATTTTGTTCTTGCATTGTAGAACTGAAGCTAAAAAGATTGCTAAACTGGGAAATTAATGAACCTAATCAACACATTGCAGGAGAAAATTATGATAAGGTTGCATGTAGTAGGATGAAGACCATCACTCAGTAAGTCAATCATCCTCACTGCTTGAAAAATAAGGAAACCCCATTGCAACAGCACAGAAACTGATGGCTGTAATCAACAATAAGAAAATTTCGCTTTGTTTTTTATAAAAATTTATAAGTATGCAGCAAGTTTACACTACAAAAGTGACTGAATTTGTAACATCCATTTGTATTCATCATTCTACAGAAAGTAAAGCTTCCAGTCATCCATGAATTGATGTCATGAAATATTAAAAATTTAACTTCAGTGACCCATTAAATACCTTTTAGATACAATTGCAAAATATATCTATAAATATCCTTAAGCCTCTTGGATAGAGGATCTTTGAAAGTGGTCGTAAGTACTAGCCTTCCATCTTTTATTCAGTTGTACTGTTTCATCAGATAAAGAGCATGAAACATCACCTGTCAGCACAACACATCATCTGTCAGCAATTAATTTGAAAGGAAATAAACTGTTCTGCAAACACAACACTGTTTTTGTATGCAGTTTCCATCACAACTGTTAAATTTGCTAGTTACACCGTGTATCACTTAGCTTTCCCAACCTGGGAAAAAATAGCTTCTAACACATTTGGCAAGCACACATGTCAGGTAGAAAAGTT
Organism: Phasianus colchicus; assembly: GCF_987193195.1. Classification (NCBI taxonomy): domain Eukaryota; kingdom Metazoa; phylum Chordata; class Aves; order Galliformes; family Phasianidae; genus Phasianus; species Phasianus colchicus. The sequence goes on from NC_143436.1 coordinate 14,035,608, forward strand.
CACAGTCAACCAAGAAAACAGATGAAGTAGTGAACTAGCATGCTGTAATATCTGCTAACTATACAGGATAAGAATTTAACTCAGTTTTATCTACAGACAAGTAATAGAACAGGAAGAAAATATCCAGGTTGGGATAGAGGAAGAGACAAACTTTGTATCAAGTAATCTCTTGAAATTGCTCTTTGAATTGCTCTTGGGAGCAGTGTGTGCATTCCATCTAAATATCTGCAAAAGGAAAGTATCGTGTAAGAGCAGCATGCAACTAATTAGTATTTGTCCCGCCCTTCCAGGATACAAGGATAATACTATTTGGACTGACAGAAACACTCAAAGATACAACTCTCCTTCATATCGTAAAGCATCTTGCTATAAAGTTTGGATTAAAATTGGTATAGCTAGTGAGCACTGACTATATGGCTCCTATATCATTTTATTATCATTTATGGAGCACTGATGTCCCGCACAATGCAATTTCTATATGTAGACCAGGAAAGGATTAATGCATAGAAAAAGCAGCACAAGACATCCCACTTTAGTTTCACAGGAATAAAACGCAATCAAAAAAATGCAAATCTCAAGTTTCCATGACTAATTAACATTGATTTTTGCAGTTGATGGCTGTGCCACTCACGGTGTTTTTTCATTAATTGTGTCAAGACTTTTTTGTAACATTCAGTGATAATAAATATGATTTTTGAAGGTTATCACCATAAAGAAGGTTATACCCCAGAAAGTATCACGTTGATCACTAAACCAAAAAATCCATGCAAGAAATTAATGAAAAGATGCAAAAACACAGGAAAGAATTAAACAATGAACGAAGTCTTTCTATTTCATGGATGAAAGATAGCCACTCTCCCTCTATCTACAGAGGGAGACATAGACTGTATCTACGCGTATAGTCTATCTCTCTCTATTCTGTCTACTGCAATGAGAAAAACAGGAGAAAAATGAAACCAAAGGAATAAGAGGGGAAGCAGGTATGATTTGGTAAAGGCAATATAGGTGTCTGATGAAAAGTTACTCGTCATTCCCATTGACTGCGCTGTATCTTGAAGATTTTTCCACCCCTTGAAGGCTTTTCACGTAAGCTTTACATAATGGATAAATAAGTCCCAAGGCTATCTTCTGGCATCTCTTTAGTGCACAGAAACAGAACTATTCCTCCTGCACCTTTTAACCTGTCCATATCAGAACTAGCACTGCAGTCAGTAAATGTTTATAACAAAGAATGGTATCAAAGAATCAGTGGATCAGGGAGTACTGGTTTTAGCCTGCTGCTTTGCAGTAAGGGAAACTCAAGCAGCAGAGATGAATCGTTGTCTAGGGCTGAAAACAACTCAACTCGAAGGCCTTCCCCTCTGTCACTGAAAACTCAGACTTGCTCAGCCTGAAGTTCTTGACATGCCCAAGAAGACTCATTAAAACAGACCACTGGTGGGAACTAGTTATCAGATCGGGACATCCAAACTGTTCCTTCTGAGGTGCCTGGCAGCCTGCACCCTCTTTAATGGTTATACTCGATTTTACTACAACACGTAACAATCTTAGAAGTATCGGTGGACTTTCTTCAAAGTTAACAAGTTATTAAAACTACATTCCCAATACGCAAGGACACCTCTGTGCTTGCATATCTGGTCTGGAGAGGCACTACACATCATTAACACGGCTGATTTGATCTGCGAAGTGTGCTGAGACTTCCTCACCCCAAGAATAATTTAAAGCTACCAACTTCGGAAATTGCATTTCAAAGAATTTTGCACTAAAAAAACAAAACAGAGCAAACGTTCATTAAAAAAAAGACTTTTCTGTCCCTAAAATGATTCCCAATTTATTTTATAACAGAGAAATTGTGCAATATGAATGCTACCATGGTAACGACTCACTTTATTGAACAAGAGAGAAAATAATTATCCCAAACCTGTGCATCATGCAAGCACATGCAGTAAATTTAGTGCTGTCCTTTCCCTCCTTGCTATTTTTCCTCTTGCAAAGAGAGATAGATTTTGAATTTATGCATTATAGCAAGCCAGGCATCATTCTGCTTGTTCCTCCCACTTCTTTGTATATTTTACACCTCTTGAGGGCACGATGTGAAGGACCCAGTTACTTACAAAAAGAAAAAGGGATTAATGAATCAGAAATGCTCTTCCCCCTCCTGAGTTAAGTACAGAAGACTCCTATGTAAATGCTTCATGCATTTAAGAAAAAGTGAAGCCCTAAGGCAAGCACAGCACATGCTTAGTATTCACTCAGTATACTGAAACAGGAACCTTACATTTATAGTAAACCAAAAGTTATTAATCTCCAAACATAAATAAAACCTCATTTTACTGTTTGGTCCAAATATTCTTTGTGATATTATGTTCTTGACCACATTGTTACATTTTATATACAAGGGGCCATAATATTTTCAGAAGAACAGCACGGATAGAAGCCATACAAATCCAATTACTCTCAATAGAAGTTGTATAGCTAAATCCCTGTGCTTGCCTTTGACATTTTGGAAGCAGTGGGGGAGGTTTTACAAGCAGTGAATGTATTATCCAAAACTCAGTTTTCTCTAAAGAAAAATAAAATAGATAGATGTAGACATACTCAGATATCAACAAATATTTATGTGACTGTCAGTAAAACCACATTTCTAGCAAAGCAAGAAATGATTTCCTCAAAACTCTACCAAAAATAACAGTATTATCCTGCAACCTGCACAATAAAGCTAAATGCATATATATATTAGTTGGATAAATTAGTCTTATCTTACCTCCAGTTTTGATCTTTTAACTTCATTTGCAGTGGATTTGCCTAACAAAATGCTCAGGAATTAATTAAATCTTGTGCTCACAGTTAGGGGACAACCAAAACAAAGTGTTTGGGGTGTATTAAATTTATGTTTTCAAATGTTACCTTAAAGAAGAGACTTGGAAGTGCTGTTTAAAAACATGATCTTGTTTGCCATGGACCTTCATCAGTTTATTTTTCTTAACTATTCCAACAAACAGTAGAAACAAAAGTACTCTCATCCAACCTCAGCAATTGGTAGATTTCTTCCATTACTGGGGACAATTGAGGTTTAAGCACATTCACACACTGAGAAAAATGTTATTTTAATATGCTGCCTTCATGGAGCTGGAGCTCTCCAAACCATCCAAATACAACTTATTTTGATACACTGAAATGTAAGCTGTCATGGTATATCCTTTGTAAATACACACACACAACTAAATGTGACTAATACTCCTTATGAAGTTCTTACAGAAAAGGAAAATATAATTCCAGTAGTTCTACTAGTAGAACTCACAATTTCAAGTAAAAGAGACCACTCTTAGCTACAGAGAGATGCCTCCTCTCCTCCCCCAAATCTCTCTAGACTAGTAAAAGGATCTCATGTGGATGAATATGGTATGAAGGTGCTTTTTCCACCTTAAAAGACATTAAAACAAAACCATTAAGCGTGCATGTTTTAAATGTAATAATTTAACAATTAAATCATAAGAATGTTATAACTAGAAAAGTACAAATATTTCATTTTACAGTAATGTAATTTTTGCACTTGAAGGTACTTTTTGTATGGATCCATTTTCCAGTTCAAAAATAATTCACACAACCACAGTGGAGATGACTTCTTATTCTTTTAAGTAGGAGCATTAAAACAAACAAACAAACAAACAAAAACAAAACAAACCTCACAGGAAGGTTCAGCCTGTGTAGCCCATGCACTAGTTTAGAAGTTTTAAATAAAACTTGTTCTATTTCAAATTAATTATAACTATAGAAATACTGTATCCTCAAATAATGGAATAATATCCATGCTTTTTTTTTTTTTTAACCTGCAATGGATGACAAAGCTGATACTAAACTACTGCCAATGGAAGACACCAATAGAAGACATTGCTAGATACAGCAATATTCTGCAGCAGAATGTTCTGAAAGCCTTATAATCTGACTAAAAAGATGTTTACAAAAACATTAGCATGTTTTAAAAATACACATAATCTATTGGGATAATATCTGAAATGGTAGCTTCTCCAGCCAGATGCTCTCCACAAAGCTGCCTTTGAATTTTGGAGTTACACAAAGCTGAGATTTCTGGGCTACAGAACTTCAGTGTATTAAAATGCTTAACGTAATAAAATGTAAGTGATAAAATGTTTCATGTTTCAACTGAATTAAATAAGAAACTGTTCTTTAAAGATAAAAACTTGTATCCATAAGCTTTTGCCAACGCACAATACTCAAATTTCACTCCCCTGACCATGGCTCTTACAACCTCAGCTACTTCTATCCCCTCACAACTCCTTCCTGTTTCTCATTATACCACTTGGCACATCACACACCTTCTGTTCCCCAGATGCACACAGGGAACTGAGTCTGGGTTAGCTGCTGGTGGATGGCCAGCACCAGCTCAAACTGGGAAACCACTGAACAGAAGGCAGTGGTCACCATCCTTTGTTACATTTGTTGGACTTTAATGTCTTTGAAACATCCAACTTTCCATCCATTTTAGTCAGAACCAGATAAGCTAAAAAAGGTTTGCAGGATGTAAATAGACTGAAAGACATGTCAGATATGCAATTCTGGATGCTATTCTGGAAACCAAGCTAGGAGAAGTTCAAGAAATAAGCAGTCCTCTGAAAAGTTGATACCATGAAGATATGGAATAGACACCGATACATAATCACACTCAAATATACTACGGACTTGTGGTGGGGGTGGAAGGGAACACAGCCAGAGTCTTGTCTTCAACAACTCAGGAAGTACTTCAATATTACAGATAAAACAAAAACAGTTGGAAGTAGAAGTACAGCAATTCATTAATGAAACATGCATATCCTTTATTAAAAAAAAAAAAAAATCAGATATAAACCAAAACCTTCTTCCAAAGAAAAAAAAAATTTGGAAAACTGGAACAAGTACAAGATTCCTAAGCAGTTTCCTCCAACCAAACCTTCCCAGTGGTCCCCACAAGCAGTTGCTCTTTGAGGGGATCATGGATGAAGCCCAGGCAATAGTTGTTAATGTATGCAGGATGGCCCACTTCACAAATCAACTGTTAGCTGTTCATTCAGAAATGCGATTTCCATTCAGCTGACCGATGAAAGAATATCTGACAGTAAGATCTTTCATAGGCTAGGTTATAACCATTATCTAGGCCCAGGGCCTAGCTTTTAGTCTCTATGTGGCAATTTTTCTCATGTGGCAAGCCCTGCCCAAGGGGAATCCCCCGTCCCCCTACTTGGGGGCTGGCCCATCACCAACTGCAGCCTAGGCTACAATTTCCAGTGGCAGAATGCAGCCTATTCAAGCTAGCATGATTAATTTAACCAAAAAGAAAACCACAAGCAGAGAGAAATGGATTAAAAACCAACAAAACCCTACACACACATGGTCTTATCTTAGACTTGCCTTGTTAACATTCCACTTTTTTGAGCCACAGGGTGAAGCACTCTCTGGGCATTGCCCAATGCTGACACTATAACCTAGTGCCTTCCCAGTCTCCAGCACAACCCAAGGCTGAATTCAGGTATTGTTCCTCCCATCACAAAGCAACTGAAAGAAAGCCACTGCCAGGTTCCCAGAAAGCTGGGGAAAGGCTTAACTGAATTTAACCCTTAGTGTTCCCTGTAAGCAGCTACACAAAATCCCCTGGGCTAGAGCTACATACAGCATCAATAATTTCCAACTTCTTTGTAACTGCTACATAGTACATTTGGAAATACCACTAGACAGGGGCACACAGCAAGGAAATAGTGTTATGAAATAGTTTCATTTTCTTCAATGAGACCAGATGTTAAAATTTTCCTGTAATGATCCAGAGATATAATATGGTTTACACATTTTCTGTGTTTTCCTCTAACCAATAAATGTATTTAACTTTCAAATTTGCTCTCCAGATTCTCTGTAATTGGAAAATCTAATAATATTGTCTAGATCCAACAAGGGAAAAACTAAGACAAAGGAAAATATATGCAAAATACTGATGGGAATGAATGGCAAATGTTATTTAATCAAGAGGTTAGACTTGCAGAAGTAAAACAGTATTAGCTTATATCGGGTCATCCAAATCTTCAACATATCCAAAGATTCCAGCAACACCAATGAAATTATTACTTATCTAAATATAAAGTCAGCTATTCAGTAAAGATTATTCCAGACATTAAGATATAACATTGCTATGTTTTCATCTGAAATCTTAAGTCTGTCACCTTTACTTCAATATGGAATTAAGTAACTTCAAAAAAGATTGCATACTTCAAAATAAATTTAACAATTTTCTGTATGGATTCTCATATGCTTCCTTAACTTCTATAGTTTAAGTCTGAGTTGCATAATCTTTTCTGAGTACTGCCACTTAATGTCACATTCAGACATTTATGAAGTTGATCAGGTTGATAACTGTGTGTCATTTTACACAATGTACTCAGCCATGATTATACAGTAAGCACCTACAGATAAAATAGAAAAAAATATATTTTCAATGCATTATAAAACTGAAACAAATTATTTGCCCATCTTTTAAAAAAACAGAAAATGTCATTTTCCAAAGGGTTCCACTAATGAGCAGAGAACCATCTCAATATGTCTATCAGTGACCTCAAATACAGAGTTGCTCTACATTAAGGTTATGTCTTGGATGTATATGTGAGCACACGCTTGGAGAATTGGGCTAGTTCCAGTACTTCTCTAGGACAGTGTCCATCTGTAATCACTGCAAAGCAAAGGAAAAAGAAAAAACAGCAACTACAAACAGATGAAAAATAACATGGTCAAACTTCTATGCCCCTGATTTCCAGCTTCAACTTCTTCCTATTTAAAACATATTAGGGTTTTTCATCAAAATGAGCAGTTTTTCTCTTACTACCTATATACCATGAAGATGATAGTGGTTGACAGTTGTGACATATCACATCTCCAATTACTTGTTTTTCTTATTTATGCATATTTTTGTGTGTTTTTTTGTTTTCCTAGAAGAATATTGTGCTTATTCACAAGATATTTTCTAACGTAATTTTAAGTTGTAAAACTAGCTTTTTAATATTCGGTTATAAAATAAAATTAATTTAAAACAAATTAAACCTCTGAGTTTCAGCATTTTTATTAGCATGAATATGACTATAAGTGAAACTATCAACTGATGCAATAGATCCTTTATATAGATAGCACTTCTATAGGTAATACAGAGTATTGTTCCACTGAGGATGCAGAGGGAGTTAAATCATGAAATATTCAGTTTTAATTAAGATTACTGTATCAAAGGCAAGACTTAATGCAGAACTGAAGTAAGGATGAAGGTTAATGCCTATTCTATAAAGAATTTACATAAATTATATTTCAGTAGTACACTAGAAGGCTTATATTGTCAATTTATACCATGTGATATCACAGAAATTAGAGACTGAAAGTATCTATTAAGATATCTTCCTCTCTTCTCCCTCCAACACAGAATTCTTTTCTCAAGTTTATTTATGAATGCTTTGTTCACTGAAATTTCAAATAGCTCAAGTAGTAGGACAATCCACTGAAACATCAGGAGAGAGTATTACACACTTCAACATCTCCAACACGTAGGCTGTTTTTTGGGGATTTTTTTTTTAAACAGTACTCAAAGATGGTTTTCACCTCATCTTATTTCATTACTCCTACTTAGACCTCCTTTGGACTTCAAAATGAATCCTTTCTTGCTACTTGAAAGCTATAAATGCTTTTAGACATTTTCATCATCCCCCAGTAGCTATTTAGCCAAATTAGTACAGGGATCATCCCTCTTGATCTGAGCATCGCCAAGCACACAGATAACTATATGTAATAATTACGCATGTTCATTCCCTTTAATCTTTCTTCACAAGTCATATTCCCTTCTAGCCTTTAATTTTTATCACTCTTCGTGCCTACATCTTCTTTCAAGTGTTAGTATCTTCCAATTATTTTTTTTCTCTGAACAGCTTTGTATTGGGCCATTTCCACTTACGCATGCTAGTCCGAATTTGTGAATTTATTCTCACTTTTTTCACTAGAATATGTAGGTTGTTCTTTTTGATAAAGCATGACACTCCATTTCCCTTCTCTGTTCATAATGAACAACCACAGAAAAAAAAATTACCTGTATTAAAAACTAGCATTTTAGCTTATTAAAAATATTATAAACATAAGTGCCTAATAAATTGAAATTATTTACATTACTCATTTCTGCCTTTGGCTACTATTTTCCAGGCTCCACTTTGTCAGATTTCAGGTACCATTAACTTTGAGAAATTGATCTGAAACATCTTTGGTTCTTGGAGTACAGACACCAATCTTCTTTCTTTGCATTTGTTTCAGCAGACATCTAGCTACAAACAGAGTTAACTGCATAAAGACTTTAAGGATTATTTATGTCCTGTATTTGTGATTCCTATCATGTTTTCTTACGTTTCTTCATGACCACCCCAAAACACTGAGTTATCCTCAGTGCCCGAGCACAACACAATGTTACAAAGGCTTCCTTTGAGTCAGACAGATTTGTTCTCATCTGACTGAAGTGCAGCTCCATGAAGTAAACTCCAGACAGTGCGCAGGTTATTTCAGCTTATTTTTTTTAATGTAGTTTATGATAATAAGATATTGGTTTAAATGTGGTTATATAATGACAGAAGTAATTAGGGGATTTTTTTTCTCCTAAGCAGAAACTGCCTTGTTAATTTCCCACCTGTACCTCTTTACTTTTCCCAGTCGTTAATATATAGTCAATTCTCATCATGACCACACAGTAAATGCTAAAAAAAACAAAACTGGTCAAATCACAGTTCTCAGGCCAGTTTTTTTTTTCATTACCCACAATAAGACTAAAACTGTTGAGATGTTGATGCTTTTTATTTTGTATAGGAGGAGGGAAGGAAAAAGCACGTCAAGTATGCATTCGTCAACAGACCAGCCAACTTTGCAACAGCCCGTCAGTCACTACATCTTTTCATCCTTCCCCTTTCCTGCTTCTCTTAGTTGATGCATTTTATGCAACAGAATCTCACACTGCTAAGAGTGAGTCAATAAAGAAAATAAAAGATTTTTCAGGTTAAAAAGAAGCACAGAGAGATTACATTGTTGATATCACTGCTATACCTGTTCAGTGAATCAGAACAGATAGCTTCCGTCACCCATCCTTCTAGACTGTTAGTCTAGCATCTTTCACAAGTACTACAGTCATACAAATTATTAAAAAGCTTTTCTCTGCACCATCAGTGTTACACATCCATTAGAGGTCACTTCAGACTAGAAAATACCTGTTAGAAAACATCTTTCTATGCCATTTATTAGTAATAAATTAAAAAAGGCTGGAAAAGAATTTTGTATCAACAATCTTCAGTTTTATTCTCGTATCTTTGCAGTAATCCATCAAGTCAAACTCTTTACTCTCTGTATCAACTGCTGAAATTTATTTTATTATATATCATTAAGCAGTGCAACTTTTCAGTTTCATATTTCTTGCCTAGATATGTAGAACATAGAGTGCCCTCTTGCCCATTTGATCCAGGTCACACTGGTCCTCAATTATTAAACTAAATCAACAGGGAACTCTCTTTCTATGTCTTTTATTAAAACCCCCAGTTAGCACTCTCCCTGGTCTTTATTTTTAAAAACTTGATTTGCATTACACATGGACAGGAACAGGTGGGAAAAAAATTACATACGTAAAAACACGCACAGAGACACCTGTCAGTGTTCTACATGAATTGTTACAAAGAACTGGCCACACGTCCTGCTTGAAACGGAAATGTATATTAGCTTGTAATCATACTTAGAATTGAGTATCAGTTATAATACAAAAGATAACAATTAGAAGATTAAAATACAGAATTTTTGGTACTGGATATTTTCTCTCCACAGGGCTAACCGCAGGGTAATTGAAATTCATCAGATTGAAGTAAAATTGTCCCATCACATGTTAGTGAAACGTGCTTGCAGGCACCTACATTCTGCTCGTCTATAATATGTCTTAAAGTATTTCAATTTTAATTTCCATTATTAAACTGTGCCTTAAAATCCCCTCTAAATAAGCTAAGTCATGTTTTGAAATTTTACCTCTAAAGCATCTTCTGAACTTGTATCTGAGCAGCCTGTTTTTTTTCCAATTCTTTTACGAGCTCCTCATGCAGAGGTTATACCCAGTCTCCTCATATTTCAAAATGGAAGCAGAAAATCCTACCTTTCTTGTCATATTTGGCTTTCTCATGTGAAAAAAGATCACTATTGATGTTTTCTGCAAGACAATAAGCTGTGCTACAGTTGCTGTTACTAAAATGTCATTCGAAGATGTATGGTTCACACAAATTCAAGGATGGAGAATGACAGATCATCATTACAGAATTCTGCAGAGTAAGTGTCTACCAGGAAAATCCCAGCATTAAAAAGACAGAATTTAAGTACTTGTTCTTCGAAATAAATCAAAAGCAGTTCTGCAAATTGAAGGCTGGCACTAGGCTGCCAGCCAACTAACCTATATATCCCCAAGTATACTACAGTATAACCAGACAACTCAATCCACAGGAGTGATGAAATGATTGATAGTGTATAAAAATCAACTGTTTTTCCTGCTCTACAAAAGTTTTGACAAGGAACATGACAACCAAGAAGGTGCATTTGGTGGCAAGTTTTTGGATTGTTTTATGAGAAATTCAGGACTTAAGAAAAATAACTTACTAGCCAATATGAGTAAGACTTCTTAGTCCTCAGAGCTGGAATAACTTTAAGATAGCTTCAAATGTAAATATTTACTTTGTAGCTATGTAGCTTCTAGCTGATGAAGTAAAATTGGTACTTCATGGATGCACATCACTGCAATCTGATAAACATAAAAAACTGTCAGAATCACAGAAGTCTCAGAAGATCACATCTACAACAGGGTGCATGAGATGATGATGTCTGTATGACCATTTCTCTCCATTAACTAGAAACTCACACTACTGACTAGCTTAGATATATGTGTGTACTGTGAAAGTATAGAGAAGACAAATCTGATTCTGTTTCTGTCCTCCATTCTCCTTCACCTTTTGAGAAATGGATGCACAAGGTATCAGGGACAGAGACTGTGCCTAGTACCTACTGCATCTTTTGATATTTGGCACCATTATCAGTTTTTAGAATAATACTTTTGTAGTGGATTCACTTGTTCATTAGCCAAGTCAAGGGGATTTTTTCTTAAAAACAAACAAAAAACACTTTTATGGAATCAAACTTCTGCAAGTCTAAGCTACGTTAGGACATTTTAGCTTATCTTATGACTCCTCCACATTTTAAAAAGCAGTACTTGTAATGTTCATTTGGAACATAAACTTTTCATGTTTTTCAGATTTACATGTACCCTGTTGTCAGTCTTCCACATTGCTTCCTGCATCTATTTGTCAATGTTTATTTCCATACATGGAGAAGAGAGATTATGTCAATTCTTAACCACTCTTTGTCTGTCAAGAGGCATTTTTTTGTCAAGCTTCATATTTTGAAATCCTGCCTTTCAAATTAACTGTAACGTAGCTGCTGCTTTTATCCAAGATGCTGTGTCAAGCCACACTATTCCACATCAAATGAATAGAAAGCAGCAGAGGGTCCTTGGAGGAAGACAAGGGATGTCAAGTAGAAAGTCAGTGGCTTGAACTGACTGCAGCTGGCAGGGCAGAAACAGTACAAGCATTCACTGAAGTGATCCAACATATTTTTTAATACATCATTTTGCTACCTTGCATTCTATCACTGTACAAGTACACAGCCTTGGTACCTTCCTTGCCATCAAAAATGTAAAGAGTTCTCCTGTTGTATCCTAAGTCATTTTGACAAATAGCTGGTAATTCTGGAACACATTATGTGCATACAGTAAACAGTTAAAGGAAAGTGATTAGAAAACTTATCATACACAAGCTGTTTTTAGATATGTACGTTATCAAGCGAGGTTGTGCAGTATTTGCTTAATTAATCTTTGCTGTCTTAACAGATGAACCAGATGTACCATTATGTTCTTTGTTCTTCCCTAAAGAGGGGATGAGCCGATTATTTATCTCCAAACAATAGGAGTTCATGTACCACAGTGAAGATTTTTTTTTTTAATCTGAGAGGCAATCACTAACAAGCTTCAGCTGCAACTGCTTGATGTAAACACAGTGTGAATTTGTTCCTGGAGTATTAAATGATTTCCCATTAAGTACATGAAACCAATTTCTAAATAAGCATGTGAAGAAAGGGATGGAAAGGAAAGTCTGGAAGGAGACGAACACTGCTCTGACTTTCATGTATTCACATTTACTTCTTTTAACACATTTGCATAGATAAGTCAAAGTTTCAAACTTCAAACACTGTTTACAAATAATGCACTGATAAAACAAAAGTTAAAGAAAGCATGCAACAAATGTTTTACACCATACAGTATATGATGTGAAGGCACAAAGGAATATATGAGGAACATAGGGCTGCAAGAATTGCTAACAGATTAAGAAAATTTAAAATTCTTCACCACTGTTCTAGCAACTTGGTGCATCTATCTCAAAAATCACTATTTATTTGATCATATTTGAAAAGTACAAATTTATTGTAAACAAATTTTAAAGAGCATTATATATAGCTACTTACTGGTTTGTGAGAGTCAGCAAATTCTTACAGAGATGCTACTAAAATAATAAACATAGAACAAATATAGCTAGAAAGCTTCTCATTTTTTTTTTGCTAACTAAAAGCACTGGCAGAACAAATTTAGAAATTCCATTCATCTTCCTCAGTCTCAATCATATCTGAAGTCCTCCTTCTCTCCCTCCCTCTCAGTAGGCTCTCCTGTCATAACTAGAATTTCTTCTGTTAAACTAGTTTTCAATAATTCACAACAATTTGCCTTTGTTATATACATTTATCTGTACCTTAAAAATGGTTGAAGTGCAAACCTGGGCACTGTTACCAGAAGCTCTTTGGAGAGATAAGTTTTCTACCTAAATTACCGAGACAGAAGAATTCAAGTAGAACAGAACAGAGTTTGGTTAAGAAAATACTTTAAGAAAGCCTCCCAGGAAACTGTAAAACTTCATTAACATGGACATGAGACAGGAGAGGTTTAAGTTAGACGTTAGGAGGATGTTTTTCACTCAGTGGGTGGTGACACACTGGAACAGGTTGCCCAAGGAGGCTGTGGATGCCCCATCCCTGGAGGCATTCAAGGCCAGGCTGGATGTGGCTCTGGGCAGCCTGGTCTGGTGGTTGGCGACCCTGCACATAGCAGGGGGTTGAAACAAGGTGATCACTGTGGTCCTTTTCAACCCAGGCCATTCTATGATTCTATGATAGGTCAGACAACACAGTGTAGCTCAAACATCAGTTTCTCTACAAGATCTTTTCTGTACCAGCTAAAACTAGAAGGAATGAAGCACCAGGAATACATTTATTTTTATTCACAGCCATGCTGATGCTTAAAGAATAGTCAGCTACTTGGTTAAAAGTCATGTTTTTTCTTTCTCTTCTGAAAAAAGCAGGCTTTCTCAAGCTGTCACAGCCAGTGCTGAAGTGCTAACCTATGTTCCCATGCTATACATCACAAATTCCCATTTAAGGCTATGAATTTCCATCAGATCAGTTTGGTGACCAGTAATAGAAAAACTGAGTTATTTATTACCTCTTATCACCATCTTTCCAAATCTACTAAAAATTAATAGAGTACTGACCAATAGATTACTAAACTTTCTAATCAATAGATATAACAAAACAAGGTATGTGATGCATAATACACCTATAGAGTAAGGTATGTGGTAAGATCAAATGCAACATTATTATTGCAAAGACATAGAAAATACAGCTGCAATTTTGCCAACAGCTAAGCAAGCTGTTCTAACAATCTCTATTAGGTATTGGTAGTCATGACATCACTGGACAAAAAAAGCTACTTTACAGGCCCATATGGACAAGATGCCTGCAGGGGTTGCACAACTTGAAGAGAATGAATGTACATAGAACTGCTGATGTTATATAAGAATAAGTGATGTTATATAAGAATAATACTCATTTTGCCAGCACAGACTATATGTGGACCTTCACAGACACTGCAAGAAGAAGGGAAGTTTATTTGTAACAGTAATGAAAATTACTAGTAATGACAACTACCCCAGAGTACAGAGTTAATGTTCAATCATCCTATTTCTGGAATATTGGGAAGAAAAAGTCTTTAGAATGATTAGATGGAAAGCTATACTGTACACAATACTGTATACTGTATTTTTGACCAAACCTTTTCCTCTGGAAATGCACACATCTTAGCAGTAAACACTTCAGACAGGTCGAATGAAAAAAGGTTCCTATGAGCAGTCCCTGCAACAGCAAGGAAGGCTGGAACACTGTGCAGGAACAGCTGATTGAGCAAAGAGAGAGAGTAATTCTTCTTCTGCCAAGAGTTCTCAAGTGTAGAATGGAAAGCAGTGTATTTTCAAACATAAACACAATCTGAGCTTTGCAGATGCAATTACACTTTTTTCAAGTGGGAAACACCAAGATGACAGCACTCTTTCTCAAAGTTGCCTCATCAAGAGGATCCAACATGAGTTAGCACTACGATCAGGATAGGTGTATCTGATGTCTGAGAAAGGCCATGCCAAAAAGCAAACTCCCTATCAAATAAGTAGGTAACTAAACCAGAATTCTTACTCTCGTCTTGCCATCTGAATTTTAGCATAGCTGGAAACAACAACAACAAAGTAGTAGTTTAAATACCAAATTATCATATGAAATAGCAAGATATAAAGTATGTTGCTAGCAAAACATAGGCAAACAAATCTTGTAGGTAAATTGCCATAAACTGTTCCAGTTGACATACGCCAATATTAGTTATTCCTTACTCTACTCCAAGAAAGGCAGTCAAGAAAGGAAGGAAAAAGAAAACAAACCTGACAGTATTCTATGCTCCAAGAAAGGGTATTTTAATCAAGGGAAATTACATTGCTCTGGCTCCTTCCAGCTGGGAGCATTCTATATACATCAGGGGTTTTATGTATTTCTAACAGATCTGTATCAGATTGGTACTTAACACGCAACTCTAAATCTTAGAGCTGTAGACTTATTCCACCTTCAGATAAAATCACTTGCTCTGTAACCAGCATCACTTGGAATTGCATTTATGGGTTTGCCAGATTGGAAAATGTTAATTTTTAACCTTCATTCCAAATTCTTACATATTTATATTAGTTTAAGGAGTTTGTGGATCTCTTAAGGAAATTCAAATTCCTTTCCTGGATCCAGCATTAAACAGATCAGAAACATCTTTAAATGAAATGCAGGCTGTGGAATATAAGATAGCAGATCCAGCATTATATATCTACAGAAAGAAACAGCCTTCGTGAAAATTTCATTTTCCAAACACCCTGAGAATTAATTCTAACTAAATTAATTCTACGTATATTAATATTGGGTATATATAATGCTCACTGTTTTCATATATAGGCAGACTACTTATACATATATCTGAATTATAAATATTTAAACAAAAATATAAACATAAAATAGATCTATTTTAAAATAACCTAACAATCTTAACTTTAATGCATTACAGTGAAATGCAGACAGAAGAGAAGTTACCTATTAGCATGTTTCAGCCATTACTATATTCTGAGATCAGTTATTGCATCTCTCTGCATAGGCCTCTCTCCAAATGTCCTGGGTTCTGTTATTAATTATGCAAAAGTAAGCGAGACGAAGGAAATGGTTCAATTTTAGAGAACAAAAGCAACAATACAACTCAAATACAAGTAGATCTAGGCAATCTTTTTAATGGAAAGCATACTTCACAGCAAGGTGGACAGTTGGTCTAGATATTGGAGGTCTTTTTCTAGCCTTAATGATTCTATGATTCTAAGAAAATAAAAGCAAAATAAAAGATATAGAAAACAGGACATATGAAAAACAGCTGAGAGAATTAATATGAAGAAGCAACTGAAAAATCATTTTGGTAGAGGCAAAAGTATTGGTGGATTTTGGCTAGCAATTCACAGCGTAAACCATAACAAGAAAAACACAACCTTGTGATATTAAATGAACAACACCTATTTACTTCAATGTAAACAGAACTGCTTTAATTTAAATAAATATTGATAATTCCTGCATAATGTTCCACGCACACTCTTACAAAGAAAAGACTGTATTTCTGTCTAAATAGTAGAAATCAAAAATGAAATACTATCCTTCTACAAACCAGACTGAACAGACCTGTGCAGCATGCACTTGTGATAGATATCATAAAGTTTCCTGTATCCATCCATCCTGTAGCAATTATATTTGGCCACAATGCACATTTGCAGCTCTGCACAGTGGGTGCATGTAGACACAAATCATAGTCCTGGTGGTTCCCGAGGGCTGCAGAGGCGAGCTGCTAGGAAACATCAACCAGCTTACCCAGATATGTGACTCTGCTGCTATTGTAGGATGCAGACTGCATACTGCATCACTGCACTGGCTGAACATTTTTCATTTTTTCCCCACTAAAACATGCTCGACCTAGCCATACAGCCAATTAGAACATCAACTGTGCAAGCTCCAACTGAGGCACAAGTGATGTTGGTAGTATCATCTTTCATCTGTTAAATTATTACCCAAAAGTGCATCTGAAGAAAAGCAGTTGGAGATTGTGTCCTCTGAAATGGTCACAGAAATCACTGATTTAACTTCCCTTATCTCTTGATTAGAAAACAAGCAAATACAACCAAATTGGTAATACGTAACAGCAACAGAAAATGTGTTGAAAAGCAATATCATGATAAATTAGAACTGCTAAAACAACAACAACAAAAAGGATATTCTGGAAAAGAAGACCTATATTCACAAATGTTCCAATATCAGTAGTCTAAAAACCTCACCTTCGCTTCCTCTCAAACAATTCCTCACCAGATGTGTGAAAATATTATTTAAAAATAGCACGGAAAAAAAAGAAAGAAAGAAAAACCAGAAGAATGCTCAACCTTTAAGTGGAAGTGAAAACAATTTTAATTTGCAGAAGTGTAAATTTGTATCTTTTTGTTTTCCCTTCTGCTGTTTGCTCTGCTAATTAGTGAGGGCAGGGGGAGCAAATCAAATTTCATAACCCAATGCATATAACCCAATTCCAGTAAGAATCAACTGTAAAGATCACACAGCTAAAAGACACACATTAACTTTCTGTTTGAAAAAGTATGAGATTGTTAAGTGACTAATTAATTACTCATGTTACTAACATTAAAAAGCAAAAGTTGTATTAAGATTGAAATTTTAAGTTGAAATTCTGTTTTGTAAAAATGAAACATTTTTAATAAACCCAACCATTGAGCAGAACACTGAAATTTTTTCTGCTCAAGGAAAGCTTCATTTGGAAAAGCTAATAACCACAATTTTGGTATGAATAGAAATTACGTGGAGAAACAAGGAATAAGAAACATCAAGAAATCAGCAGCATGGCAGATCTTAAAGCAGCTGCCAGTCCTTGAATCATGACTGAGATTGTTGATCAACTTTAAAGTCAAGGCATGCTATTTTCTGATAGCACATGGGGAGAATTCGCAAGCATTTGGTTCATGTACAGCCTTTTGGTCTTCAAATGAAAGAGCAGAAAATTAAAGCTGAATCAGTTAAAAAGACTGATGTTTGATTTCCAGCTTTTTAAAACTTCTGTATAATAACTATTTCCCTAATTATACACAAGCAAGAAGAAAAAAACTTGTGGCAATCTAACAGCAAAAAATATGGATTCTGTAAGGTAATTGAGCTCCTAAATAATTACTTGGAAAACTATTTGGAAACTAGTTTAGAAAAGTAAAAAAAAAAAAATCAGTGGAACATGAAGCATTTTAAGCTATTCGAGTGGAAGTACAATTCAACCACTTCAAAATCTTTTAAAATTCTGCTCTGTTATTCTACAGTAGAAATGCATTTTAGTCTAAAATTTAATACAAAATCTGTTCCTAGAGACAAAAAAATTACAATACTTTATTTTGGTATCAACATTTAATTTCAACCTGTTTGCCCTAACCTAGTTACAATTCAGCAGAACCCTTCTACAGTTTAACAGTTTAATCTGCATATTTTAAGAAAATATTACTATGACAATTCTTTGACAACACTGCCATCTAGTGTTGACTTATTTCATACCTTAAAATGAAACAACTGTTTAAATCACTGATGCCTGGCTTCAAATATTTAACAAAAGTACCACCTATATGGCCAATCAACAGTAGAGAGAACACAAGTGAAACCAACCCAAACATTACTTGGATTGTATTGTATCTTATTCAACTCCATAATAGCCTTATAAGACACCTATTCATTTCCTACCTAACTAACCCTAGTTCTATCCTTATTGATCAACATCATTAACTGAGATGATGTCTTTGTGACTTTGTATTAAGTTTCACATTCAACACTGTGTCTTAAATCAATAGATATATTGCAATGAATGCAGCAAACCAAGACAGTTGAGGTATAAAAGTCACAACCCTTTCCCTATGCAATGCTTTATACTGACCAAGAAACTTCACAGTACAGTGAATTAAAGAATCCACACATTTATAGAAAAGCAATTTATCTCAAGTTACCTCTGATATTTCAGCCAGAAGAAAAAAAAGTGAATAGATACTGTTATCCAAAATTAGACATTTTTATTCACATTAGTATCACTGAATTCTTTCTGTTCCAAAGAAACTCTAAGTAGCTATAAAGCTGAAGTCGGCCAAAAGCTGGACAAGCATGCTGCAACAACCTGTGATGCTCCTTCATACAATATTGCTTATAGGAAACTATGTAGCTTCAAAAACTCACACAGTTCGGAATTCTTCTTGAGAGCACGGTGAATTCTTGAGGTGACACAAACAGGTCTGAAAAGCCACTCCACATCTGGAGTACTGCTTCCATATGTGGAGTCCTCAGTACAGGAGAGACATGGACCTATTGGAGCATGTCCAGAAGAGGGCCACAAAAATGATCCCAGAGATGGAACAGCTTTCCTATGAGGATAGGCTGAGAGAGCTGGGGCTGTTCAGCCTGGAGAAGGCTTCGAGGTGACCCAAGAGTGGCCTTTCAGTATCTATAGGGCAACTACAGGAAACAAGGGAAAAGACTCTTTACCAGGATCTGTGGTGATAAAACAAGGAGAAATGGCTTCAAGCTCAAGGAAGGTAGGTTTAGGTTAGATATATGGATAAAATCTTTTACAGTGAGAGTGGTGAGACACTGGAACAGGTTGCGTAGTGTTGTGGTTGATGCCCCATCCCAGGAGACTTTCAAGGCAAAGTTGAGTAAGGCCCTGGGCAACATGATCTAGATGTGGTGCCCCTGTTCATTGCAGGGGAGGTGGACTAGACGGCCTTCAGAGGTCCCTTCTAAGGATTCTATTATTCTATAAATTGTTTGCATCTTTTTTTTTTTTTAAGCTTCCTTCTGAATGCCTCTGGGAGGTAAAGCATTGACCTCTCCTGGGAGGTGCATACTACAAGCTGAAATTGACTGATCTAAGTACAGAAATGTTTCTACTAACAGATCTTTTGAGGTTGATGTCTAATAAGATCACTTGCCTCAGATCCTACGGTAACCTTTAACTTTTAACCAACAACCTTCAACTAAGTTCGAGAGAAAATGTTGCATGAAGATGTAACTGCCTACTGCATCTGTAAAGCACCCTATCATTACTAGCAAATACACATATCAGTGATTAAATAAAGCACTATAATTCACTTGGTCTTGCATTTCTTTCAGGGGACTGGAACACCTCCCCTATGAGGACAGACTGAGGGAGCTGGGCTTGTTCAGCCTGAAGAAAAGAAGACTGCACGGTGACCTCATTGCAGCCTTTCAGTACCTAAAAGGAGCCTATAAACAGGAGGGGAGTCAGCTCTTGGAAAGGGTAGATAACAGCAGGATGAGGGGAAATGGTTTTAAGTTGAGAGAGGGAAGATTTAGGTTGGATGTCAGGAGGAAATTCTTTACAGAGAGAGTGGTGTGGTGCAGGAACAGGCTGCCCAGAGAGGTTGTGGATGCCCCATCCATGGAGGTTCAAGGCCAGGTTGGATGGAGCCCTGGGCAGCCTGGTCTAGTATTGAACGTGGAGGTTGGTGGCCCTGCATGTGGCAGGTGGGCTGGAGATCCATGATCCTTGAAGTCCCTTCCAACCCTGGCCATTATGTGATTCTTACTTTTAAAATGTGTATTATTTGTGGCGGATTGTTCTGCAAATATGAGAGATGAACTTCGCCAACTTAAACATGTGTGAACACTGAAAAGTGATGATGAAAACTGCAGCAGAACTGGTTGCGCATCTCAACCTTATTTCCTAGAACTCTGCATGAAAACAAACATCATTTAAGTAATCCCTGATTTGAGACTTATCAAGTAGTTTGTTGTAGTAGGCGCTAACGAGGACTCGGGATGTGACGGGTTGGACCTCCCCTGCTGTGTGATGGACATACGACGTATGCTTAAGGGGGCGTAGACGAAGCCAGAGGTGTACTTAAGGAGATGTCACGCTATAATAAAGGCCATCTGCTGCATCCTCATATTGGTGTCTGTGCTGCAATGGCCCTAGCGAGGGTAGATCGCTAGCCCCCAGCAGAACGCGCCTCGGTCATGGGGACAACAGTAGATGTAGAAAATATTTCTAAGTAAAAGTCAGCTGGAAAGCAAGAAAGCAGCGGAAAGGGAGATCATCTAAGGTGTACATGAAAGCTCTAAGAATCAAGCTGACATTAGAGAATAGATATTTACAACTGATAAACACATAGCTTTAGAGAGAATAGAGAGAATCCTACATTTACTGCTTTTCAATTAAACGCTATAGTTATGCTGCCATCTAGTGAAATGGGAAACTGACTCTCCTCTGAAAAACAAAGTTGGTCCAAATGAAAAATATCATCCTTATGACATACATACACCACAGCAGGTAGTTTTCACCTTTAAAGACCTTACTCCTCCCCCTCCTCTTTCTTGACTACTACAACTTCTGTAACATATTATCAGTGACTAATTCTGTCCGTAGGATAGAGAACATTTATACACTTAAATTGAAATGCAAGAAGGCTAACAGACTTCAGTGAGAATCCAACAAGCAAACCAACACAGTTAACATTCCATGATCAAGAAAAATTGTAGCTATTACGAAGTTTGAGATCATTACACAGATAAAAGCTTGTATTCATAGCTACTAATACAGATAAATACTACCACGAGACTTCAACTTAAATTAATAATATGCTTATTTCTCCATTATATTCCATTAAGATGGTGACTTAAAGAACCAACAAAAAAACCCACACACACATACCAGCGTGAAACTTTTCCAAAAATTCCACAGA
Source organism: Phasianus colchicus (assembly GCF_987193195.1). NCBI lineage: Eukaryota > Metazoa > Chordata > Aves > Galliformes > Phasianidae > Phasianus > Phasianus colchicus. The sequence continues at coordinate 14,056,904 of NC_143436.1, forward strand.
CAATATACATGAAATAAAAGCAGTACATATGTACTCACCTGGGAAAATATATTTGCAGTTGGAGCAACTCTGTTGTCCACAATGCTATATAATATTGCTAATAATCTGTCCAGAGGAAATGGCTTTGGTCCAAGGAGGTGATTGCTGGTCTGCAAAACAAACAGGAGTTTTTAATCCAGGAGACTTTTCCCAGAATATCACAAGATGCTATTCTTGTAATTTTCAGTCTCTAGGGAGGAATAATCACTCACAGTTGTCTTATATATATATGGCTCCACATATATTATGGAAAACACTGAATACATGCTTTCCAATCAATAAAAAAATACAGACAGAGAGCTCTAGTTAACATGGCAAGAGTTCAAACTGCAAAATAAATGGGAACACTTTGAGCTATAACAGAGGATCTGATGCCAAATTTTCTGTCATTGGATTTATAGACTTACTTGTCCTGTTAAATTACCTTGTCCGATCTATAGATTAAAGAGGAAAGACCAGATTTTATGACATGGTACAAATACCTTTCTTCAGTTTATCAATGGGAGGACACATTAGACTTCTTAAAAGCCAACAATTTTTAGCCAGTGAAAAATGAAAATATACAGATTTATTCTATTGTCTACAGTCTGTAATCCACAATTACCTGAAAAGTACTGCACATAACAGTAGTTTTTAAAAATCTGCAGGAAATGTTTTTTAAGTATGTTTTTGGGGCATTTTCCCTACAGAAAACAGATGTTTTACTAGATAGTTCCATTTTGAAAATGTTTAAAAAGAGAAGATTCTGCTAAAGTATCACCATATCTGCTTTGACTCATTTTAGCTAATCTTTTCCTCTCTTAGACCTAACACTACTTCTCTGCTGCGGTGGCAGCTGTATTAGCTTCTTATGAAAGCCAGCTGCAAATCAGAAATCCTAACACTATAAAAAACAAATAGGCCACATCACATTAGTTTTACATCACACACAATAGCTTTACTTCTAATCATGTTTTTGTTCAAAACAGCCTGAAAAGTATCAATTAAATGACTACAGAAAAAAAATCATCAGATGTTTCAGAACAAGAATTCTTCATATTAAATGCCATATGAAACCACTCTGATAGGCAGTCTTACGGTCTTCTACATGACTACAGTACATCAGCAGAGTAGACCTTGTATGGTTTAACAGAGATCACCTGATTTTCCACTATTAAGTCTAATCACATTTTCATGGGTTTGAGTCATAGCTTTTACTTTAGTTACTTCCAGTGAAGAAAACTGATGGGTGGGCACAAGGGCATTGTAATTGCTTGCTCTATGTTTCATGTAAAGCCTTCAGTGGAGTAAAAACTTGCTGTAAGACCAGGAAATACATTGGCTCCTGTGAATACTATATTGAAACAACAGGTAACATTCTGCCCTAAAACAACTGATTCAATGATAAGTTCATAATTTTAGAAAATCCTAAATAGCTGAAGTCTTCTGGCTATTTAAGGTTTTCTAAAATTATGAACATCTCTAAAAATCAATAATGTTTCCAGATTTAAATTTCATGGATTCAAAATTGGTGTCAACCAACGATGCTGACGACAAGTAGATGAAGTGATGTAAAGAAATCGTATTTCTGTGAACACAATAGAGTTAAGGCTGACAGTATAATAACTTCACATAAAAAAAAAATACAGCTAGAGCAAAAGATTCTTTAATGGTTATTGATAACTAAAGGAACAGGCAGGGACATTCTGCTGCCAGAAGGTAGAGTTCAGCACAAATATTTACTCATTTTAAAGTCTGCTTTGAAAAGAGTTAGTGACCAAGAAAATGCACAGGGGATCCACTACATATTCCTGTAGACCTGTTTTACTAGACTGTAACTTATTCAAGTCATTCAAAGTCCATGTGAAAGAAAAAAAACAGCACAGAAGATGTAAAACTTAGTTTTCCCTTTTTTCTCTGCTTCTCATGTGGTACTTCTTTTAATCTATACCAACAGACAAGGCAGCAGTGCTACAAAAACACAGCATAAATAGATTATTGAATTTCACTTCATCTATATTAGACTACTGAATCACAAGATAGTTGAGGCTGGAAGGCACTTCTGGAGGTGCCTGGAGGTTATTCAATCCAGCCCCCTCACTCCCACAATTCAACAAGATTCATTCGCTCTTATATATATATAAGAGCGAAGTCATATATGTATGTCTAAAGCTTCACTGCTGCTAGCCTCAGAGAACTGACTTTTTGAACTCAGAATCTACCAAACTTCAGGCAAAGAACAACAACAAGCCATGTAGAAATATAAAGCAGAACCAACTTGCAGACCCACTGATTTTCACATAATTGTTACAAGAACACACAAAATAGCTCTGATGAGTTCTTCACTACCAACAACCAAATATCATTGGATATATCCACGAGGATAAAAGCTCATCACAGCTACAAAATTCACATACTAAGCCACTTTCATTTTCATCTATTCTCCTAAGTTTCTAAACTGCTTTACTCTTTACATAGCAAAGTGGAAAACTATAAGAACAGGATTCATCTTCCTGATTTGAAGACCTAAATTTAATAGTCTGCACCACCGCACTCACCAGAGATCCACTTGATGGAGTCAGAGGGACCCTCCTGCAGATGCCCAGGTAATGGTTGGTAAATCACTCTATGCACTCTGACTAGATTCCCTCTAGCTACTCAAGAGCTTTGCTGACTACTGTACTGAATGACATTTAAATTTATGTGCAAACTGAATAGACCACAAAGCACCTGTCATATGAGGATGCTGAGAGCTGAACTGCTTAACCTTGAGAGGAAAAGGTTTGTGGGGATCTTATGTGCAGATAGATGGGGCTTCAGGAGGTCTCAATTCAAATCCCTCCTGCACAAAGCAGGGTCAGCTGTGAGACCAGACAGGTTAATCAGGACTACATCAGCACAGTCTTGTAAACCTCAAAGGATACAGAGTGCACTCTGCCTCTCCAGGAAGCCAGTGACACTTCTTGACTGTCACTACAGGGAAAAGTCTTTCCCTTACACCTGGTACAAACATCTTGTTTCAACTTATGCCCAGCATTTCTCACTCAGGTACAGACAGGCCTTCCCTCAACCTCCCCTCACAGAGCAAGTGCTCCAGCCCTTGACTACCGTGGGGATGAACTTGGCCAACTCACTGATATGTCCTGTACTGGAGATGGGGCAGAACTGGACACACAGTTCCAGATGTGGCCCAAAGAATGCTAAGCAGGGATCCACTTCCCATGACTTCAGCTGCCTAAATTAAGGAGTTCAGCTGGCTGATTCCAAACCCATCATATTTTCTCCTAAGAGCTGCTACCAGACAAAGTGATAGACATTTTAGGCATTGCAGACTGCAACGAATTCAAACTAAAACACAGAAATAAGTTCCCGATTTGCAGCATGAACCTTTTCTCAACTATTTTTTAAGTAAGCCATTTTACAAAAAGGAGAAATACAGTTTACAGAGCACAGAACTGGATAATATGAAATTCTCCTCCACACATGCAATACTATCAGGAATACAGAGATGTATTCACGACCCAGATTGTCAAAAGTTCTGATGAAAGGAAACAAGTGTTTTCCTTAAGTGTGTATTTCGTTCTGTCTACTTCGACATTCAGCTTCCTTTTTCGTAGCATACGATGATCTATTTTTGCTAGCAAAGCAGCCAAGATTAAAGAGGAATTTCAAAGATAGTTTGTTTAAAAATGCTTCCAGAATATACCAATAGCACCTCTGTGGTATTAGCTTTTAGAAAACTCATTTCTTCAGAAGAACAAAAGAACACTTCCAGTACATGTTTTAGCTTCAAAAATCCAGGAGGTGTCCCTAAAGCTATCTCTTTGCTAACAAAGAAAGTAGTAATATCAGAAATATGTCACCAAAACTGTACTAAAACCATATATGCAGATAAGCCCAATTCACTCTAGCACAGCACCCTCAGAATGCAGATAAGATGGAAGGTATGAACCGCACACCATCTCAACCTTCTGCTTCTCAACAGCAGTTCTATGAAACATATTCTCCAGTATTAACCAGAAGTAGTCAACAAACACACAATAACTCTTAAAATGTGTACACCCCAAGCAGCTAGCAAGCACAATCAGCATACAGTAATTCCCGAAGTTGCATTTAGCATACAGTTATTTCACAAGTCTGTTTCCTTCACATTATCATTTCTCTGCCTTTAACAGATTTGAATTTTCAAATTTGAGAAATGCTTTCTTCTGGAAAAGCCAGGAGAGTTAAACAAAATGAAATGCTCCTTCTGGAACTCACACTTTACTGGAATTCTTTGGCAGAAATAAATTCCTGTAAGAGTAGGAACAGTTCAGAAATTCTTCCAAACAGAAGATAGTGAAGAATAAGATTTATGAAGATCTTCTGGAATGAACTGAGGCAAAATACTGCATAAAATAGTACTTGCAAAAACCCAAGGGAACCCTCATATCGTTTCACAAAGAAAGATATCTTCCACATTCAAAAAAATTATTCATGAATTTTTAAAGCTATCAAATCTACATGCCTTTGCTAAGGGATTAAAAAAAACCCAGGCTGGATGTGGCTCTGGGCAGCCTGGCCTGGTGGCTGGTGATTCTGCACATAGCAGGGGGGTTGAAATGAGATGATCATTGTGGTCCTTTTCAACCCAGGCCATTCTCTGATTCTATGATTCCCTTCCCCAGTTGTCACTGTGTGTGATTGTGCAGTTTCATATTCCCAGCGTTTAAATGACCTAAGCCTTTCAGAACTTCACAACTCTAAATCCCATATTCACATGCCAAAATTTCAGGAATGAGAATGAGGATTAGAAGCATTCTTACATAGTAAAAACTTAACCCAAACTAAATCACCTGTACAATAAGATGAAAATTCTTAACCTCAATTGGCTGAACTTTCAACCTTTATTATCATATGCTAAAAAACAGAACTACACTTCTCACTGTTCTGAGCAGAAAGTATTTTCAAATTTACCTCACTGTTACACAACTGAAGTATCATGGGGTGTATGCTAGAAATTTAAAAAAAAATAATTATAAATTCTAGGTTAAAGTCAAGGTATCCTCCAACAAAATAAAACAACCACCAACACATCTGATCACTTGTAAAAGCATACTCCTGCAAAAGCAGCTTCACCAGGAAAAATCTCACTTAACTGGAAAAAACATTGTTCCAGATCAACCATGCGAAGAAACCCAACAAATTCTGCTCTTATCTGCAACAAGGTAAATACAGGCAATTTTTTCCCCTCATAGGAAATTCAGAAGATTTACTTTTTCTAATTAGAAAGCAATGCCTTCAGATTTCAAGCCTGGCTGTACCTAAACATTTAAAGGCAGGATTTATTTCACCTAATGTTAGCATCCTGCCAAGTAGATATGTACAGCCAAACTAGTTTCCTAAGCTCCCATTATAGCCAGTAGAAATCTAATCAATATAGTTTATGGTGCAATTCATCCAATTCAATACAGAACCTACTTTAGCAAGAGATGAATCTTGCACTGTACTCCAATGCCCACATCAACTGGCTCTGCACTGTCTATAGGACACTAGTTTAGATGCAGCATCCCCCTGGATTTAAGCGAATGTGAACTCTAAATATGATGTTAGACAAGTCTTTCTAAGCAAAGGTACATAAGTACATACAATTGGTGTGAAAAACACAAGCAAGCGAGCCCCTACTTGTAACACTGCATATGTAATCCTTTATTCCTGTATTTCCATTTCCTTCACTGTAAAATCAAATACACAGGGTTACATCTAGGTCATTGCATCTCTGTGCAATATTTATAAAAGTCAGAGGGCAGTAAAAGAAATGCTGGTCTAGAAGATCCCACAGGACCTGCAGTCCTTTTCTCTACTATTGCAGGTACAGTGCCTGAAAAATTTTCAAAACCAGACTCTGGCCTACAAGCAGTTAGAATTTCTGGCATCAACTGTTAGGAATGAAAGGGCCTTTTTACCTGTCGACTACAAAGAAAACCAGAGCTCTTATAGAAGGAAAGACTCTCCTGAAATGCTACAAAGTTCTGTCGTACTGATGATTCCCCAAGACATATTTCAGTTTCTTGCATGCAATCAGTTTAATGTAACATAGCAGATATCTTCTGGTCGGTATTTTTGATGTACAGGATTACAAAGTTTTAATTCTCTTCAAAGTAATATTAATTTATAATACAACAAAGGTATAAGATGAGTCTTTTGCAAATTCGGGTTGTCCTGATAATGAAACTTACAGGTGGGCAACAAAGCAAGCTCATTTAAATGCACACATCTAATCACACTTCCTGAACAACAGCCCAAAGCTTCGGCAGTAGGCTAAATGGAAAACCAACAAAACTAGAACTAATGTAAGAAAGATTAAAAAGAAAAAAAAAAAACAACCCTAAAATCTTAAAACTTTTGGGCCATTAATTTTGCTTACATAACTATATAGATCTTGTCAGTTACCCTCATTTACTCTTCTTTCCTCAGTACCTCTTCCTGTTCTGTTTTTGCACCTACTTGATAGTATTTCATTTCCAGGAAAATGTAAATAGACTACAGGGCAGAGACTGTGCCTGCATGGTCTGATGCTGCAGGAACAGTAACAAAATGAAAGAAATTCATCATTAACGGAAGTACTTCTGAGCACTAAGAAGTAAATTCAGATAAGTGCATTTAACAATTACACTGAAGTACAAGCTCTACAGCACAGTTAAGGTGACTGTGACCTCTATATTCCACCATCCAATCTCTTATTTTCCCCTTTCTTTCACATTCCTAGCTATTCTCATCTCCCTAGTTGTTCTCCATCTCATCACTAAGGCTGAAAATCCTATTGCTGAGAGAATAAAACAAAACACCGCTCCTGCAGAGGCTGCAGGAAGAACATTCTGGTCTAAGGTACAGCAATTATTTCTCCTCTCTCTTTCTTCTGAAAATGATTTATCAACTAATTAAGATGTGGATGTATTTCAAGAAGATAACAGTCCTTAAAATAATCACATGATCCAAAATATCTCTGGAGTTCACATGCCAGAGAGAAGAGGTACATGATATTTATGTGTACAGGACACAAATTCAAAGACTTAAGAATTCCTACATATACTTAATTGTCTACTTAAAGGTGCAATAGTTAAAGTAAAATTAAAAACCAAATTTTCACAACTATAATCAGCACCACTACAGAAATAGGACCCAAGGACTCCAATCTCCTGCAGGGCCAAAAGAAAAATGAGGGCAAGTTCAGAAGGAAGGGTTATTTAAGCTAAGAAATTATCAAATTAAATTTTTCACCCACACTGACTGTGGCACAGAGAAGGAAGGACATATGACGATTTCTGCATGGATTTAGTACTATCTGCACTGCTCCTGATTCTATGATTCATCTAAAAACAACTCAACAGTTTACAAATGTTAATTTGATTTTTCCTTTTACATTACATCTACAAATAAACATACAGGTACTTGCTTTTCAAGAACATCAAGCATCTGTCAGTAAAAACTGGTGCAGCTTCACCAAAATCAGTTATGTTTAGATATTTATAACTATGACAAGTTTAGTTAATAGTCTGATGGAATAATTACCTTTTTTTGGTTAATTGATTCTTTCTATGTAAACAACAGACAGAAGTGCGAAGTTCTCAAACCTCAACACACAAATTTGAAGTCCTTATATCTTAACCATAACTAGGAATTGAAGTGATTTGATTTTCAAAATCATTTGTTACTTTAATGCGCTCAACAGAAATTGTGAAACCTGGCTCTTCTAGACATGCTATCTTTATTCATTCATGATATACAGTGGGATTGAGCGCACCCTCAGCAAGTTTGCTGATGACACCAAGCTGAGTGGTGCAGCTGATACAATAAAAGGAAGGGATGCCATCCAGATGGACCTGGAAAAGCTTGAAAAGTGGGCACACAAGCACCTAATGAAGTTCAACAAAGCCAGGTGCATGGTACCTGGGTCTGTGCAATCCCAAGGATGTGTACAGACTTAGAGAAGAACTCATTGAGACAAGTCCTGCGGAGAAGGACTCAGGGATGCTGGTGGACAAAAAACTGGACGTGAGCCAGCAGTACATCTCTGCAGCCTGGAAGGTCAACTACCCTGGGCTGCACCAAAAGAGGGGTGGCCAGCAGGGAGGGAACTTTCCCCTCTGCTCTGCCCTCTTGAGGACACTTCTGGAGCACAGCATCGAGGCCTAGGACCTCCAGCACAAGGATGTGGAGCTGTTGGACAGATCCAGAAGAGGGCTACAAAGTTGCTCACTGGGCTGGAGCATCTTCCTACAAAGAAAAGCTGAGCGAGCTGGGCTTGTTTAGCTTGGAGAAGGCTCAGTGAGACCTCACTGAAGCCTTCCAGTACTTGAGGGGAGCTTATGAGCAGAAGGAGACGCATTTTTTGCACGGTCTGATAGTGAAGGCTATAAACTAAAAGAAGGGAGATGTACGTTTTTGCTCAGAGGGTGTATTCAAAGCCAGACTGGGTGAGGCCCTGGGCAGTCTGAGCTGGTGGGTGACAACTATGCTCACAGCACAGAGGTTGGAACTAGATGGTTTTAAAGGTTCTTCCAACCCAAGCCAATCTATGATGACCTTTAAATAGCTTCATTGAGCACATTTAGCTATAAAAAAAGATATGGAGAGCAAATTTATGATAGAGTAAATTCTGATGAAATAAAAACATATGCATCAGACAGAAATGTATATAACATAAAATAAATGCACCAGTAAGTTATTTCAAGTAATGCCTGCTTCTACAGTAAAGAATACAGGATAAGACAAAGTATGAAAGTATGAAATCAGTAGTGCAGTAGTAAGAAAATCTTTGTTTCCAAGCTCAGCTTTGAAAGATAAAATAGATACCTTTTCATGTTTCTTCATGAAGTTGGTCTTCTTAATTTTCCCATGATGCTGTAAAACAATGGACAAGAGCAAATACAATATGCAAATTATTTTCTGCTCTTCTTACTGCAGTGACAAAATTAAATGAATCAGAAAGAATCATGCACCATGTCTGGCAGTATGCTTTTTTATTAAGCCTCCAGTATATACATCTCTGATGCTGCTAAGTAATTCTTCTTACTAGAAGTCTTAAAATCACATTTGCCTTAGCTCTTGCCACACTGTGTTCCAAGTGGTATAAAACAACACTAATATTTTTTGACGGAATGCATAATTTATTTTTTCTTATCTAACCCAGAACTGGTGAGAACAAGTGAAAATTTGTTTTTAATATTGTTCATTGCTACCTTCTTCCTCCAACCCTCAATCATATCACAAAAAGGAAGATTTTTCATTTCTTTTTCATTCCAGAGAAGTTCAAATGATGGCCCCTTGATTTTTAAAAATACACCCATCTGAGTTTTCATTTTTTATCTCCTCCATTTCAGAATTCAGACGGTCCGCAAGTTAGCAAAATGACAAACTACACAACATAAAGCCAGTTCAAGTTGAAGGAGGAAAAGGACAAACAAAAACACAAAGGGAAAACAAACAAATAAAAGCAATTTAAAAAGGAGCTTCCTTAAGAAAGAAGAGAGGCCTAAGGTAATATGAAGGGCAAAATAAGGACACAAATGGCGTAAAGATGTTATAAATAAATAGGTTAAAAAACATATTAAGAGAAAAAAAAGAAATGAAGGATGGCATGTGTAAATGATCCGAAATTACTGGAGAGGTACCATTAAAATATTCGTTAACACATTTCAGTGTTATTCCTCAAAATATCACTTCACATGTGTTTCCATTACTTTGAGAAGCATTAATAACTGTATCTTCTTAGCATGCTCAATGAATTTTGAAAAACCCATCTCCAATAAAAGGAATCTTTTGTCCATTTTAGTGATTAAAATCTCACATTTAGCATTTATATAGCTCAATACTTGGCCATGTCAAGACCTCAATAACCATGGCATTTCTGATTGACTTTTGAAGAGCTTAATATTGTATTGAGTTTTCTATAAATAATTTGCCAGACTAAAAAAAAAAAAAGGCAGTTTGTTCAGCTAACACATACTATACATACTTATTGACAGCAAAGTAATCTTTTTACCATGCCTTTGAAAAGAGAACTGCTCTGATAACAGAGAACTGTTGAAGGGGAACGTGATCAAACCTACATGGCTTATAGTGATGGATCACAACACACATTTTAAGCATTTTAAAGGTTATGCTGTGATCTCCATATGGTATATTTCAGTTATTCAATGGTGTTTCAAAGCAACTGAGCAGATACTCCATTTCTGTGTTAGTACAACAAAACATGAACCTCAGAGCTGATTTTCAGTTAGTTTTTAGTACTGTTTAAATTGAGACAATTATCAATTCACATGGATTTTTTTTTTTTTAATTAAAGAATATTTAAAAAGCAAATTATTTTTCATTTAAATTTCACAAAGCATTTGAACCTTCACGTAATTAACAGCATCACTGCCCATTATTACTTCACTCTTCTATCGGGCTTTTAATATTCCAGAATCCCTCAGATCACAACTATATGTAGCCTAGCAAATCTACCAGTAGTGCAGATTAGCACCTCAATGCCCATGCTTTTGTTTGCACCCTTTTTGTTTTCTGGCAGTCCTTAGTTAACCACTCAAAAAGATAGTTTTCTGTGATCTACTTGCAATCTCATTACAGCCCTGACAAAACCATGTTCTACCATGTTCTGTTTTTACTGTCAGTATGACTCAAGAACATACAACTTGAAGGCATACCCAAAAAGTGTTACCAATGGGCTTTGAGATGCACCTGTTTCTGAATTTTGCCCCAGCACTTGATCAATTGCTAATTGCTACCTGATGATACTGCAGCAAGCTTCCGTTTCACCCAGTTCTTGGGGAAAATATTTAATGTCACTGACTGAAATGCCTACACTGTCCCTGCTTCAAAAACCTTAGAAGTTCACACTGCATTTACTGTGGAAAAGTTCAGTATGGTTCATATGCAAGAGTGGAAATCAACTTCAGAAATGATAAAAAAAGAGAGAGAGGAAGAAATTAAATTGAGAAGGTTGTTCAGTGAGCATAAGCAAGAAAGATGTAACACATTAGGTAACATGCCTTACTTAACTTGATTCTTGTAGTCTTTCTTGTTTGAGTTCCAGGACTAATAGAAAAATATTCTGGCCAACAACATTTGTTTAGAAAATAAAGCACTTACTATGAAACTGTTTGGTCAAGCAAAAAGAACAAAAGATGCCCATAAAGATAATTTGTCAGTCAGTTCTTAATACAAGCATACCTACACCCTTATAAAGGACTAGACAGAAAGGTGAAAAATCTTCAGTACCAAAACATGAAATTCCATTTAACTATTAACATAATAGCACATCATTCACTAGGAACAGCAGTAAACTCCAAAACGTGTATTCACAAAGTTCTTACTTTTTTTTTTTCAGTTGCTCACCCTTACCTGCAATGAATACCATATCTTCATGCACACATGCACATGTTGATAAATATCTCACACATAAACAGAAAATTCAACTGTCAAAGAGTTTTGAACTGGGACAATCATTACTGCTGAAAACTGGATTCCAGCATAAGAAAAAAAAAAAAACCAAACCTTTACCTTAAGAAAGAATCTCTTATCTGTCCTAACAGGATTGTAGGAGGCAAGGTAAGCAGCAATTAGAAGAAATTTGGAGTAGTAAGGAAGTTCCACGTGTGCGTGTGCAGAAAGTCCTGTAAAAGAAACAATTGAGAGCAGATTTCAGTGACATATAAATCTCCACAGACTTCAAATTACAGTGGTTTGTATTCTCCTGTTTCAATATTGTAGTCTATATGATTTCCTTCTCTGCAGCTGTACTCCTGTAAACAAATGAGTATGGCTTCTTTTGACAAAACTGTTACCATGAATATAGTCAGGGAAGGGCAAGGAATGCTGTCACGAAGCTACACAAAATACACATCCTGAACTCTTACAGACTTTTCTGAGAAGCAGTATTTAAAAATCAGCAATTCAGAAAACCACTGAAGTGTGATCTCCCTAAAAATAATTCAAGGATACTTTCATTCAAGGACACCATTCCAGCAAACAGAACAAATGAACAGGCATTCCAGACTCTGGAGGATGCAGCTCAGCAGGGAACTGAGCTGCCATGCCACCAGAAAAGGTGCTGCATCTCTGAGCAACAGTTCAGCATCTCACCGTTTTTAGCTACTCTTCTATTTTCTATAAAAAGGAAAATGTTCTCAAGACTTTAAACTTAATACATTTGACCTAGTGTGCTACATAATATACTTCATTATATAAGTCTTATGTATTACAAGCACGAGTAGTACAGTCTACTGAGTATTTTCTTTCCTTCTCTTTAATGCACTTCATAATTTTTCCTTTTAAATATCCTCACCCTTGTCACCATAGTTGTTTCTTTCACACAGCTCACATAGAACCATCAAACCACCTTACTTCATGAGTTGTCAAAGTAAGGAGACAACTAAAAAAGGTCCCTCTTCTACTTTCTTCATTTACTTCAGTTGTTTCTCGCTCTTTAAAGCACTACTGCCTTAATGGCTTAATTCACAAACATCAGCAAACAAAGATGAAGGAATTAAAGATGTTTAAAGGTTGAGAATCAGAGCTCAGAGCATGATTAAGAAGCACCCTAGATAGCTAGTAATTTCTTTTCAGGTAGTCAGAAAATTACAGCAAGTTTTAGCTTTAATTTACAAATGAGAAAGTTTTCTATTGCATATTCATTACATGGAACAACAAAATAAAAAAAATCACATACAGAGAATTCAGTTTAATAAAGAAGTGTCTATTTCTACAACTGAAATGCTAGTGTTGCATCATGCAGTACTTCCCTAATTACAACTACAGTAAAATTTAATATTTTTAAGCATTTTAATTTTGTTATATTACATTAAGCTGTTGGTAAACAGCATTTGATGGTCATAGGACACTTGTTTTGCTTAGGAATGTGGTAAACCAGTACAATGCAGCAGGTATAATACTGACATCACTCCACAGACAATTGTGCCAGTTGGCATGCATAGGTTTACAGCTAGGAGAGGGGTGAGCCCTTTCCTCGTGCATTGTTAGATGGAGAAATAATGACGTAATGAAATTTGCCTATACCCCAAATAGCACCATAGGAGAAATTACTCCAAGGATATATGAAAGGGGGAAAGATAGTAAAAGTTCTTTGTAGAAAGTCTTTTCAAAGAAAACATAACTTCCCTGAACTGTAACTGAACTTTAGGTATCCTTGTCCACATTAATTCCAGTCACACTTTATCAGGTAACAGTGATCAATCAGAAGAGAATACATTTGACATTACAAGCTTCTGCACAGTTACTGTATTTGGCACCTTTAATCTGCCCAGGTTCTTCTTCACACTGTAATCGCTCCCACTGTGAGCTAAAAGACAGAAAATGCAAGTACATAAATTAATATTTGTTATTCCCATGTAAAATCCTTTTTAGTGAAAAAAAAACCAACCATATACCAAGTAGGTAGTTTAATTACATGACTCTAGCTAGGCCAGAGTATAAGAATAATTATAAATATCAAGTCCTACTATATTGAATATAGGTTGCAATAATACAGACAATAATAATAATACAGAAGATAAATTTTACATTAAGGTATAAAAGTAAAACTGAGTTAATATAACAAGTTAATTATAAAATATCTATTCCTTTCCATTCAATTACTACAGCATTTTAAGTCTTGAAACAAAGCGAAATTGAATGAAAAACTGATAGTTTTGATTTTTTATTATTCTTATTTTGCTTAACAGTGTTTATCCTAACAAGAACAATACTATAATTACTTCACACTGGAGTTTTGAAGTCTGTGTGAAAAGAAGAAAACTGATTTTATTCTTCTCTGAAAAGCTTTGGTAAAATCAAGAAGAACATTTTGACAGTGAAAAGTAATGTCTGCAAGTAGCTGTTTCACTTAGTAGTGAAATCCTCACTTTAAAGCTTCCCCTAAGGAATGTTATTAGCACATCATGATTTTAGACTATCATTTAGTATACTACAAACAATAACATTTTATTCAAGTACCAAAGTACCACTGCATTTTTAAAGATCCTCATGATCCTTTCCTCAGCTGAAATCCTGTCTAATTTATTATCACATATTAGGTTTATCAGCCATGAGCCATTAAAACTTACAAAAATAGCTTAATGAGACCTGATGTAATACTCAAATCAAACTGAACATTCAACCAAATTATTAACCCAATATTTCATACACTGTCTACCTCAAAGGTAGAAAAAAGTTTCATTTTCATCTTGGTTCAGGCAGCACAAGAGCATATAACAAAATTCTATTGCCTTAACTTAAAATTAGAAGAAAACCCAGGAGTAATTACAGTTCTGTGGCCAGAAAAATTAATATGGTTATTTTTATTCCCCAAGTGCTTGCAGTTATGCAGAAGTAAATCCTAGAACTATTAAGCAAAAAGCTGAAATTCATAATAGAAAATGGCAAAATTCAAATTTATAATCAAATAAAATAGTAAAGAGGGACAAATAGTTATTTCGGAACCATTAATAAGCTACTTTACATCACCGTGTTAGATTACATACTAATTAGGAAGGACCATTAAAGAATACAAAAAGTTAAGATTGTGAGTAGACCGTAACACAGATCAATATTGAGTATGAATTTGAGGCAAACAAAGTAATTAATGACTCACTGTACAGCTAAGTCTAGTTCATACAGAGGGAAACCTATTCTCTATTTCAAGGAAGGATCACTTTTCCAAGCCATTTAGCCAAGACTTCTACTGCTTACCCCAGTTCTGTTACCAGAATACTCTATGGCCACAGTGACATTCAATGAAGAAGAAATCATTATGTATCAGTACAAAGAAATCAAGCACTAATTAATTATCCCTACTTACATGGGTATAATATCAGAATCACAAAACTGAAGGATAGAGAAGACATTAAGCCTGAGCCAATAGCTATCATTAAAAAATGAGCATCAGGGTTCTTTTCTAGCAGCCTCACAAGTCAAATAAACAAGGAATCTCAAACTATACCAACCTAAGTTCAGTGCATGAGCAGTACAGCAAATTTTAATGCTGTCAAAAACAGTAACTGTATATAAGCAATGTTTTGCCTTTGGTTAAAAATACGAGGGTCAGAAAGCACAGCAAATACATAAATCTAATGAGTAAACAAAGCTGAAGGACACTGATGTTCAAAACCTGCAGCAGTAACTGTGTCTGTATGTTCTGGTGATTGAATCCCATGCTTGACAGTTCCACTTGTGGCAACGCTGACCTGCGTGACCACCACAGAAATTCGAACTACAACCCGCTTCTGCTAGTTCACTCACTACATAGTATTTATCACTTACTACTTCATATGCTACATGTATCAATTTATTTAAAAGATCTCTCCTAAGGTATCTTATTTTTAACATTGTATGTCAAGAAAGAAATGCAGGTTAAAAAGTAAAGATTCTATCTAGCAAAAAAGAAACACTGCTCACAAAAGTTAACTGAGACAAAGGAAATATTTACGAAGAAAGCTTGTTATATACAAAAACAGAAAAAGAAACCAATAAAGGTTACCTGGATATTTCCCGGAGGTAAACTGTCTGCATTGCCTTCTTCAAATGAGGTTCAATATTTTTCCAGAGTTTACGAGTGTCGCGTTCTTTTGCTGCACCAAGCCAAAATAAACTCTGTTAAATGTTCAACTCATGGAACACAAAGCACATCTACAGCATCTGAACAGTCACAGGCAGAACACAATCACAGAATCATAGGTTGGAAAAGACCTTAAAGATAATTGAGTCCAACCACAACCTAACCATACTACCTCTAACAACCCTCCACTAAATCATGTCCCTGAGCACCACATCCAAACAGTTTTTAAACACAGCCAGGGATGGTGACTCAACCACCTCCCTGGGAAGCCTATTCCAGTGCTTAACAACCCTTTCTGTAAAGAAGCATTTCCCGATATCCAACCTAAACTTACCCTGGCACAGCTTAAGGCCACTTCCCCTCGTCCTGTCACCTGTCACTAGTGAGAAGAGAGCAACCCCGCTCTCGCTGTAAGCACCTTTCAGGTAGTTGAAGAGAGCAATAAGGTCTCCCCTAAGCCTCCTTTTCCCCAGACTAAAACAGCCCCAGTTCCTTCAGTCTCTCCTCGTACAGCACATTCTCCAAGCCCTTCACAAGCCTTGTTGCCCTTATTTGGACTGCTCCAGCACTCAACTTCCTTTCTGCACTGAGGTGCCCAACTGAACACAGTAGGCCTCACCAATGCCAAGTACAGGGTAGGATCAGTCTAACACCCTGAATCTAAATGCTGCCTTATTATGCATTTGCGTAACACATTCTACATTGCAAGGCTGTTTCTCTGTGGTTATTCTGATGAAGTCTGGGACAGTTTGACAGAACCTCTGCTTTTATCTTCTTCAGACTCTTGATAGAGAAATGACTTTTGTCACTACTTTGTAAAAGTACAGCTGCTTGAGAGAGGAGAAAGTTGTACAGGGGAGCAGCCAGTTTTCAAAGTATTTCCCTCTCAAAACAACGCTATCAGAAACTTTAATCTGCTTCTATTGCAAACATTACCTACTGGGTGCAACTAGCCTAAGTAATCTGTTGTGACCAGAACAATTAACAAAGTGAGGATCAAAATAGTCTTCCAGAAAGTCAACAGGAAGACATGCACACTCTCCTATACCTTCTCAAATCAAGGACAGAAGCTTACCTTCTCTTCTGACCACTGGTTCACAGTATTTAGAAAAATTGAGTGCTGCCTAAGAAAGTAAAAAGTACAACATATTAAGAAGGTATCATACATTTGATCTACCTACAGAATAGAGAACATGGCATAATTCATTGGTTTTGTAATAAAAAACAATTATTTCAGTCAATAATTATGCTGTTTTACTTCTAACTGTTCTATTGTGAAGTGTCACAACATTTTTGCAGATTAAATACAAGCTGAAATAATCAGCTTGGTTGGCAGCAAAATCTGTTTTCTGTATTCAAAGGCTGTAATCTTTATTTTTTTTTAAATAAAACAACTAAACATCATAAATGGAAATGTAAAAAGATGTTAAGTTTTCAATTCAAAAATGAGTAATGGAAAGTAAACTGTAGTCTAGATGTAGTTCAATATGTTCAGAAGAAACATGTACTTAAAACAAACAAGCAGGAATTATTTATAAAAACTGTCCTAACAGAATGTAGGACTTTTCATAAGGATCTAATCTCGATCTTTTCTTAAACGGTCAAGTAAATAGCATGCAGAATATTGTAAAATGACCATCTTCACCACTGACTCTTCTCTTGTCCTGCTGAATCTTTCTTAATCTCTCTGCTTGTATACAGAACTCAAGGCAGTATCTTCAACACATAAATTTAATATCATTCCAGAATATGTAACTAATAATTACGCATAATAACATGCATATTTCTAAGTTATGCTAGGCACTGTGAAGTGGTTCATAAGATACTGAGAATCATAGAATCACTACAGTTGGAAAAGATCTCCATGATCATGTAGTCCAACCGCCTACCTACCACCAATGTTTCTGCATCTAATGTACCACATCTAATTCTTGAACATCTCCAGGGACAGAAGACTCAGCTCTCTGGGCAGCCTGTTCCAGTGCTTCACCACTCTTTCTAAGAAGTTTTTCTTAATAGCCAACATGAACCTCCTCGGGTGCAACTTGAGGACATTCCTTCTACTCCTATCACTTTTTATGAGGAGAAGAGGCCAACCCCCACCTTGCCACCACCTCTGTTCAGACAGGTGTAGAAAGCCATAAGTCTCCTCTGAAGCCTGTATTTCTCCAGACTAAACAATCCCAGATCCCTCAGCTGCTTCTTGTAAGACTTGTACTCCAGACCATCAACAGTTTCACTGTACTTCTCTGGACATGCTCCCAGACCTTCATGTCTTTCTTGCACGAGGGATTCAAAACTGAACACAGCACTTGAGGCATGGGCTCACCAGAGCCAAGTAGAGAAATGGCAGCCAGCCTTTTCAGTTTTGTCATTCACCTGCCAACTTGCTGAGGGTAAACTCTGCTCCACTATTCAGATCATTAATCACTGAATCATAGAATCACAAATTTGGAAAGGACTTAGAAGACCACCTAGGTCAAGCATCATGAAGATGTTCAACAAGGCTGGACCCAATACTGAGAAGAGAAGGTCACCAGCTAGACTTTGCACCATTTATTACCCTTGTGTGCGCTCAGCCACTCTGTCAGTTTTTGATCCACCTCAATCTCTGCTCACCAGCCCGTATATTGACACCTTGTCTATGAGGACACAATGGGGGACAGACCTTACTGATGTCCACGAAGACAATATTCACTGCTCCCCCTACATTCATCAGGTTGTTTCATCACAGCAGGCATGTCCTCCCCTTGGTAAATCCATGCTATTGCAAAAGACTTCCTGCGCCGCCCGGGAATCGAACCCGGGTCGCAAGAATGGGAATCTTGCATGATACCACTACACCAGCGGCGCTGCTGCTGGCCCTGCAAGAACTAAGTCTGATGGAGAGACAATCTCATCTAAATAGAAAGCTTCTAAACATAACAGATAAGTTCAGATGAAACTTAGACATATTTTCCTGTTGGAAACGCAAGCGGAACATTCAGATCACCTCATTGGCAAAATCTGTTCATTATTTGTAACCACTGACCACAGTAAATTTTTGGAATTTCAATGGGTTCTCTCTACAAGAAAAATTTCCTTGTATACAGTAACTATATTCACTTAAGCAATAACAACAGAGCTAAAAATTGGCATTGTTTTTCAGCTGTACCTATGCAAAACTCACCATTAAGTACATGGTTTTTTTTAGTTTATTTTTATTGTTTGCTATTACATTCCCCAATTTATACCTGGTTAAAACTCCTTTTACCAAATACCTTCAGCATATTTTCATTTTCTCATGTTATTATATTACAAGAACTTTTAACTTACCTATTTTTAATTCCAACAGAAGGACAATGAAAATATTTCTGTCAATTGTAACTCCTCTAGACCTTTGATTCAAATTAATATGCTATGTTTATGCAAAACTGTGCAGAGCTCTAGCTTGCTGTTGCTACTTAACAGCTTAGGTACCTTAAAATTCTCTGTAGGAAGCAAATCAATGGGAAATTTTACACTACTGAAAAATACAAGAAGTTGTTTCAAATTTTAATTTAAATTTCCCATACTGATGAAGTATTAACAACACTGAGTTACAAGTTACACTAAATAAACATAGGAAACCATAGAACTTGCAGCCAGACATGCAGTGGATATCTAAGATCATTCACTTCAATTTTTCTTTCACACACTGAAAGTAACTGTCTCGTGTTGTACTGAATATTCTGAATTGTTCAGGAAACAAATACAACAGAATCTATTAAGGACAACAGAAGTCCACAGTAGCAGTGTTCAAAGTTCAAATCCACATTACTACATACAAAAAGAATTTGAAGAGTAAGGAAGCTTGAAAGAGTAAAATCATAACCACTACTAAAAAAAACACTGTAATACCTGAAGTCTGTAGCAGAGCTGTTCTTCAAGAATTGCTGGATTTGCAACAACTGCTTTTACCATACTTAGCAGTAGCCACAAAAACCTAATGAGATACATCTCCCTATCGCAACAGGTGAAAATATTTGGTTTAGTCCTCTCAGCCACTCTGATACTGTGGAATTGTTTAAGCAGAGGCAAGGTCAAGAGAAGTTCCAGGCTAGGTGAATCACATACATACTGAATTCCTGTGACTGGTTGGACACTGTGTAATACAGGAAACCCTTTGCAGCCACCAGAACCATCACAACTTTTGTCATGCATCTTTAGGAAAACTACATTTTGTGCTAACACATCTTCTCTTTATTCATATTCAACAGTAAATCTAGACTTGCCAGAGTTTTTCAGGAAAACATACAAATAAACAAAGAACAACAATAAGAACAACAACAACACTAAAAGAGCTTGCCTCACCAGATGCTGAAGTTCTTTGAGGTCCCTACAGACCATGTAGAAGACGCCAAGCAGAATATTTATATATGCAGAATAGAAATCTGCAGAATATTCTGGAGGATGATTCTGGGACAAGATCTTCTGCAGGTGTCCTATTTAAACATAAGTAAGTTTAGCTTATCTAAAAACAGCTTTAAAAACTGAACACATTTTAAATTAAGTGGAAAAATAATTCCCATTAAAAACAAACACTGCCAAAAAAAAACAGTGTAACTGAAAGAACTAGCAAGTACAATGGAATCAAGATGTTGTTTTTCGATGTTCTGCTAAGAGGAGTATTTTAGAGCTTGTGTGAAGATAGCCTTCTGCCTTCCAGTGGCTAACATGCTTTTCACATTCATAAAAAGGCATATTGGTAAATGATTTTTACAATATTTGCACAGTTTTTGACAAAGTGTTATTCTATCCCCAAAAAGCAAATTCAAGAATTATATTACCTATGCTGTAATCAGGAAAATACAAGATGAATGGCTCAAAGCATCCAGTATTTGGACGGAACATTTCCCATACTATTTCACTAAGCAAGATAACTGTCACATTTCTGTCAGTCTACAAGGAGGGGAAAAAAAAATGTAACAGATGAACAGAAAAAAACATTGCATATTATAACACCAATGAAAAAAATACCATGACACTTCTATTCAAAATAATAAGCAAACAAAAATGAAATTCACGGTTTAATACAAATCACTACCATAACAAACCTTCAGCTAGTCTAGTCAAGAGAGTCATACATTTGAAGATTTTCATCTTCATCTCTTGTCGTTTCATTGACATGTATGCTTTCTGGGGTTTCAGAGCTTCAGTACTAGACAATACCAAGTTCAATCCATTCACTGTTTGCAGAATTAAGGCAGCAATTTATATTGGTAATCAAACCCAGACTTTCAGAACAGATAGGAGGAGTTAAGAAGCGAAAGAAAGCTCAGATCTTCTTAAAACCAAGCTACTACTTTATTTTAAAGATCAGGTGGTGAGCAGGAACAGAAGATTTTTGAAAATTGCCCTTCCTTCCTTCCGTCACATCACAGTGCTTCAATGCAGTTCTAAGTATATTCTAAGAACGCTGAAGTCTTATAGTTTGAACTCCTAAACAATGCCTACAGAAAAAAAGCCATAAAGAGCTCCATCTAAACCCCTACTGACATATGATGTTTAACATGAGTTATGAATGACTTGAGAAGTTCAACTGCTATTCCCCTTCTCTGAAATTCCCACTTCTTGCTAAAATGATACCCACCAGCATTCTTTATTGTTTCTTCTTTCTCTATTTGAATTCATCTATTTCCTTTTAATGAGCCCACTTTTCTACAGTTTTCTTCCCCAGACCTCTTTCCTTTCCCAGATCTCCTACCATTTTAGCTAAGAAAAAAGCAATGGTATTTCCATTTCTGTTCCTGACAGACCTTCCAATATGAAAAACCTAAGTCCTTTCTATCATAATACATACAAAAAAAAAATCAAGCATTCCATTCTTCCCAAATGATGCCCTGTTCCACAAAATCTCTGACTGATAACGAAGAACCTTGCCTCCTAAGCATGAAAGTAAATGATGAAGCTTAAAAGATGAAGCAACTTTGCCCCATGACATTCATCTCCCTGCACATGAGTTTAACATCATCTCAGTTCAGAATACAGAAACTAGGATATCAGCATTAGGAAATGCTAGCAAATTTATCTGGAGATCACTTTTGAACTTGAAGATGCTGCTTTAGCATATTAAAAAAAAAATCATATGCTTTTTTGGTTCCTGAACAGTAGGGGCTACGCTTCCCTCATTTATTGTCAGTTTGTTTCTGCTTCAGGGCAGCAAACTCTTTAACACAGGCAAAACAGACGTGAAAGGCCACAAAAACGAATCAGCTGCCAAGATTAAAAACACAACTCTGAATGAGACTTCATTCAGTAAACAGTGAAATCAGTGTCACCAGAAAATTACTGACAATCACATACAAGTTCTTGTGATACAAAAAAAAAAGTCCTCTATTTAGCTCTTCAGACAATTTCAAAATACCACCATTTTCTGGTTTTGTTTTCTATTTATTTCCAGAGAATACACCATCTTTACTTCTTCCAAGGGATAAGCCTATATAATTCAGAAGTGAAAGAGGATAAGATACAGAGTTTAACTTCAAATCAGAAAAACACTATGGTGTGATTATAGTAGAAATGTAAAAACCTTCTGCCAACATCAAGCACATTCTCAGCTGTTGTGCTGAGCAGGTCCAGCCACAAGCATATGGTTCATACTGTTCTGAAAAGGCCATCAAGAAATGGCCTGAAGTTTTACGTGGGAGAAAACTGAGGAAAACAAACATTTCTTGACTTGCAAATTCATGCTTCTGATACTGAATTTACTCTATTTGATTGAACTCTCTGAGTCAGCCTGATTCAGATGTAGACTCTGGATCCCCACGCTAACATTCACAAATGCTAGAAGGATTTATTTATTTTTTTTAACTTATCTATTGTTGGTACAAAGTACGTAGTATGTAGGAACTGTGTTGAACTTATGCCTGATAGACCACAGTCTTCCTTTTTTCCATTTTTTTTAATTATTACTGAAGTTTAAGCAGAAAAAAATCACATTCTTCTTAAAAACAAAAACATTCAAGAAAAGACTGCTACATATCTGGCATCAGCATCCTTGTCAGAAGGTATTATTAAATCTTACTTTTGTTTGTTTATATTGAAGGATAAGATAGACCTGCAAGTGTTTAAATTCTGGTTTACTTTCTGGTTTTGACCTCTGCCAGTTGTTTATTTTTTAGAAACCCAACAAACAGACAAACCGACCAACCTGCAGCTTTTCTAATCTAAGGAATCACTTTTCACGATGAGCCTGGACAGACAAATATCTCATGTGCGTTTAACCTGAATGTAGGAATCACATGCTATTTTTTTCCTTGAGATACTCACCAATTCTTGAAGCCTAAGAAATGCTGGCAGGACATTCGCTTCCATTTCCCTTAGCTGTTCTGCTCGATCCAGTACCTTTAATAAAATAATGATTTCATTACACAGAAAATATTAACCTGAACTCTCATGCTGACTTGAAATCTGTTCTCAGCTGCTGGAGAAACATTTCACCAATTGCTCTCAGACAAGAGGAAACTAAGTAGAAGTCATGTTAAGAAGGGAACATCAGAGAGATTATTGCTTCAGGTGTGCTTTCAGAAAGCTCAAGCAGCTTTGCCTTCCAAACAAAAGATACAATTCCCAGAAAATCACAGAATCACAGAAACACCAAGGTTGTAAAACACCTGTAAAATCATCCAGTCCAGCCATTCACCTATCACCAATAGTTCTCACTAAACCATATCCCTCAACACAACGTTCAAATGTTCCTTGAAAGCTACATTCTTATACCTAAGGGTAGCAAGAATTAAGAAGTACATACATAGATCAAGAAATCTGCAATATTTATAACCACTGAAATCTCAATTTTCCCCAAAATTATTCTTCTATTAAAAATTGGGTATTACTTCAACTCTATATTAACACACTTACTGTAGGAGAGTCATCTTTTACCGCTATTAATTTATGTCTCCAAAATAAGAGCTACCACTTAATATCTTCAAGTAGCTAACATTTGGAGTTCATACAATTGAATTTTGAGAGAAACTTTTCTTACCATAGTTTGTAGGCCAGAAGTTTACAGAATTTAATTGTATTTTAAGGCAAACTTTATGTAGTAATAACAGATATGTTGTGTATGTATAGCTTATACAAGGAACAACAAACAACTGGATGTTTGAGCCTATAGGGAAAAAGCAGGAGCATAAAAACATTTGTGGACATCTTTCGGAAAAAAACAAAACAAAACCAAATCAACTGATTTCACTATACTTAGAATCTTAACAGGAATGAAAAAAAAAACCAATCATTTTGTATTCTATTCACTACTCACAAAAAAAACGTAAGCTCTGAAGTACTGCTGTTTAAAGAGAAACTATCAGTCTCTGGAAAATTGCATTAGTCTATTCTTTTACCGCATCAAAATATTAAAACATCTACTGGCTCTGTTGTTCACAGTAAGAAAAATAATTTTATGTGGACAACCAAAGAACATGTTATGAAAAGGGTATTTAAAAATAAAACAGAAAAAGTGGGATTATCTCTGAGATAATAGCTCAAGATTCTTGGGACTATCATAGTTTTAAATAAACTATAATACAACATGATTTTATATTGACATCTGTATTTTGTTCATATAATAGCCAACTTCAGGGATGAGAAGAGCTGACTAGGTTTACTCAGAATTGCTTGAAAATATTTTTATTAACAAAACACTCTTTATTAGGCCCAGTAACAGGCAATACTGAATCCAAAGCTTTAAGCTGTTGACTTAAGTAGATCTTACTTTTTCCCTAAATGGGAAACAAAGTAGAGTTTTTATTCACAACATGTAAAATATACTGCAACACTGGGCTGTGGAATATGTCATGTATGTCATGGAAACGGCCAACACAGGCCTATAAACCTACATGTACTTTATTATTTATTTTAATGCAAACTTGTCATGTTTTTTTAAACCAAAAAGTATATTTTACCAATGACTGTTGAGCAACAATAAAACTGGAGATTCTTACTCCTGTATAGTGCTAAATACTGCAGATGTACAAATGAATAGAAGTTATATCTCTTCTACTTTTTTTTAAATAGTTATAAAGAATAAATTCTTTTTTTTTTTGTAAGTTATCACGAGCATGTAGCACCTGTTCTCGAGTTAACAGAAGCATTTAGAATCCTTTGCTTAAGAGTAAACATTTATCTTAATTCACTCTGAATTAATTGGCTGGAACACTAGATTATTTAGTACCAAAGTGAAATAGAATAGGTTAGCTTTGCCAATTCATGTTACCAGCATACAGGTCTTCCATCAGCCTCAATTTAAACCATTCTATCACAAACCCAGATGACACAGGTTAATATACATGAATTGATTTCCTGCATTCCTGTCTGTTCCCATGCAGAACAGAAATGAAATGCTAATTTAATACTTAATTCTTCTGATTCAGCAACAATTTATCTGAAACAATGGAAACTTTCTAACTATTTAATGCTTTGCTTTCTGTAACTATTGTTCAGGAAAATTCTGACTTCCAGATCAATAATAATTTTAATATAACACTTGATGCATTCTTTACTGATGCAGAATAGGCTTTTTAATTCTAATATTTAATTGAAAAGAAGTAAGGATTTATTATATGTTTTGTGAAATTTCTATCACTTTAGTGCTAAATTTGTTTTCATGGAATTGTTGAAAGATGTTAATACCACTTTTTTTTTTGTCTTTATATTAAATTGAAATATCTATAAGTAGTTTGTTATATA
Organism: Phasianus colchicus; assembly: GCF_987193195.1. Classification (NCBI taxonomy): domain Eukaryota; kingdom Metazoa; phylum Chordata; class Aves; order Galliformes; family Phasianidae; genus Phasianus; species Phasianus colchicus. The sequence goes on from NC_143436.1 coordinate 14,082,225, forward strand.
CTTTAAGTATTGGTATTTTGGTATTTGGTACTTTAAGTATTGGTTTGGAGTTTTGTTTTTTTTCAGTTTTTGAAGAGTAAATTTTATCAACTTCATGAGTTTCATCAGTTAGCATTGCTTCCCCTAAACATATAATGAAGTTATTAAAAATGTTTTTACATCCATTAAAAAAATACTCAACCATAACTTGTGAAACAGAGTGTAGAATTTTCTGTGTAATTCTAAACTTCTTGTTTGACTACAAGAAAACAAAGCAATGTGTTCTTCAACTGGTCTGAGAAACATGCAAAGTGATAATCCCAGGTGATCAGACTTCCAATCTTGAGTCACTCTCATGTTTTCTTAAATAATAAATTTGACCTCGTTTAACAAATTATTTAATTCCTAATGCTATGCTGAAAATTCAGTCCACATATTTTGTAGGTTTACTAAGTAAGCACGTACACACTTACACATTACTATACTAAAAAAATTTATTCACCTAAGTGAGAACTAGTAAAATTTTGAGGAGTACACATCCTTTCTTTAGAGCTCTTGCATGCTTCATATTTATTTCAATATTCATCTGCTGACACAGTCAATGCTGTTAATGTTTACTACTTGATGTAGCTAGATTAGCACAGTACCAGTGTTCTAGTCCTACACTCATTCAATCATACTTGTGATCTAAGTTCTCATATTTCTTCCATGCTTACTTACAAATGTCATCAAATCTTTCACTGCAGGATATTTCTGACATCTCAGTGTTAAAACCTCAATTCTTGTCTCCAAGGGCAACATTCTAAAGACGTAAGATTTTTACATTTACAGAGGAAATTGTACATTTTAATTCCTTAGCATGACTTCTGACTTAAGCCTATGATACCCAGCAATTGTTGTCATTTGTGTGCACCATAATGCACTTCATCCCTGCTTCCTGCTTTTGCCCTTTCATTTGTGAAATTACCTTCTTCACAAAGAAGTACCTGAGTGTGACTTAAGAACTATGAAACAAATATAGCTCCTCTATAGATAATACTATAAGAGACTTAACTACAGTATAATTTATGGCAATTACTTACTACATTAAACAGCTTTGCGTATAAAAAACTCCAAAAACATGAAAAATACACTTTCACCTGAAGATAGTAAACCAGCTGAAAAATCTATTTGGTATCAACAAATTGTGAACAAGGTACAGAAAAGAATGTTGTGAAAACTGTTCTAATACATACATTGCACATACAAGTTATTGACAACAACTGGATCCACATAAGCAAAACAAAACCTAAGCACTAAAACTGAAATACTTACAACATATACTGTTTGATCTTGAAGATTTTGACTCACGAGAGCTTGTTTAAACAGACGCACAAAGTCATTGAAGGTATCACAAGGCACAGGAGAAGCTTGTTTTGTTTCAGAAGAACCATTTTGCAACTGGATGAGAATTTCTTCTAGAAGAAGTCGTGAAGTAAAGCATTCCACACAGTTCACAAACACATGAGGAAGCTGGAGGGGATAAAAATACCCAACTTCATTTCATTTCATAATCATTTCATTATACTGTAGTTATATATTTTTTTCAATATAAATACTCCAAAATCAAGTTTCCCTTCCATATGAAGCACTGAAAGAAACCAAACACTGCCAACAGAATAGAGAACATAAACGAGCAATAAAAAACCTCGCTGTAGACAAATAATTACTCAAGTATCTAGTCAAACTATCACATGTCATAAGGTGATGAGAGATCTGACAAATCCTCACACAAAACACGCGGTGTACCTTCCAATTATGTTTCAAAATTTCTCTTTTGAGAGCAAAACATTGAAAGAACACCAAACAGCATTTTGATCAAAGAAAAGACAAGACAATCGCAACACATCACAGTCTCATAAAATAATCCATTAAAAACTGGATAGCATGAACTTCTCAAACTTATAAAGAAAGTAATCTAGCAGCACACACTTCAAAGAAATTACTCAATGCTTTTGGCACTCATTGCATACAAATGACCCAAAGATGAAGTACAAGAGTCTACATAAGACATGTGCTAAGCCTGTTTGTGCAGAATATTCTGCACAAATCTGAAAAATGTGCATATATATTTATTTTCTGTGATTATTTATATGGCATTAACCAATTCCAAATCAAGATGATTTTACTTAGAAAGCAGGAATCCTTGATGTGAATTTTGTTTCGCATTTGTATGTATGAAAAAAAAATTGTTGATTCCAATTAGTTGACATAATTCACTTAATAGCTAGCCATCCAGCTGCAACACCATTACAAACATTTATTCAAGGTACTCAGTTCCTCCAAAATTTTGAAATAAATAGTCTAAATAAGTGGTTTTCTTATGTCAAAAACAACAAATAGCATATATTAAAGACCACGGTAAAACAATATGATTCACTACAAGAGGTTTAGGTTGGATATCAGGAAAAACTTCTTTACAGAAAGGGTTGTTAAGCACTGGAATAGACTTCCCAGGGAGGGAGTTGAGTCACCATTCCTGGATGTGTTTAAAAACCATTTGGTTGTGGTGCTCAGGGACATGATTTAGTGGAGGGTTGTTAGTTAGGGTAGTATGGTTAGGTTGTGGTTGGACTTGATGATCTTTAAAGTCTTTTCCAACCTGAGCAATTCTATGATTCTGTGACACACATTAAGCTGTGTTTGGAGGATCTAGAAAAACCAAAACAATTAGCCTATGCAACACTGCTTCAAGATTCAAGATGTATTTTTCAAGATTTTCAAGATTTTCAAGATTTAGACTGTATTTTCTAAAGCGAAGATGTTCCTGCATCTACAAGCAGGATGACCAGAATAAACCAAATATGTTACAACGAATACAGCGTTCTCCTTCAATCTGCAAAAGTTTCAGAACAAACAGCAGCAGCCTTGTATTCAACCAGTGATTTTCATTATTTCACTGACTTAATTTTTTTTCTTTTTTAAATTTCCAGCAAGCATATGGCTTGTACCTTTGCTCAGAATGCTAATGACTGCACAATAAGTTCAAACTTCTGGGACTACAATTAAAGAGATTATGCACACCCAACTGAACATAACTGAAATTAGTTTGTTAACAAAAAGTAAAATTCTACTTTGGCAAAATCTTCTTTCTGTTACTCATCTTCTCTCACAGCTGCTCCAGGACTTGGCCCTCAACATTTTAGGCTAGGAACGGCTTTGCAATACATGTCCACAAAGATTGCTGGGACATTCGGGTATCACCAAAAGTGCATTTGTGTAGCTTCCATAAGTTGTTGGTTTGGGGTTTTTATTTAAAGGAGAATTACAAGATAGCAAAAAGGTTTGCTGCATTACATAAGCAACCCCCTGTCACTGAGAGGCTATTGCAGGTTAAGTCCTTTTTGGAGAGTGGAAGAAAATAGGCTGCTTTTTCTTCCTCTTTTAAACTTTTCTAAGAAAAATTATTATTCTATATGTTATATATTATTATGTACTATTTCACACTAATTGGGGGGGGAGGGGGGGGGAAGAGAGTCAAGAAGGCAGAAATGGCTGAGAAAACAAACCACTCTGGGAAAGCAGACACACAGCGGAGGGATTACGTTTTCATCAGTCCTCCAAGTTCTAAATTCAGAATCAAATGTAAACAAACTCACCTGTAATGTGTTTAGAAGAGTCTTCATCACATAGGTCTTTCCACTAGATGTATGTCCATAGATAAAGATGGATGGAAAACTCAACTGCTGACGCTAGGGAGAAAAACAAGTTTGAAAAGATACAACAGTTGCAAATAGAATTTATATACAGTCACTTAAAAAGAAAGCACCCCGGAACTTAAGACCAGGGAAAAAGACAGACTTTGTTCCATTTTTGGAACAAAGTTAATACCAGGAACTATCATGGAGAAACAAGGCTACAGTAAGGTACTAATAGCTGACTAAAGAAACAAGATGTACCCAAACTACATTCATAATAAAATCACAAAAAATCTACTTTTACTCCAAGATAACAAAACATCGTTGTTCCACTCAAATACACAACACAGAAAGCACTACCTCTCCAAATATTGACAGCAACATGGACACTTGGGATTCTCGACAAGGCACCAAACTTTCCAAGCAAAGGAGAGTAGCTGGTGGATAAGCTGGGTGTTCAAGAATAGGCATTGTGAAGTTCGTGTAGTCAGGATCCTAAACATGAACGTCCCTCCTGAGATGTGGAGACAAGAAATAAAGTGATCTGGAGAATAAAAAGTTTTAATTATGATTTGCTGTCATATACCGTAAAGGAGAATAATAAGCAGGAATTTCTATTACATCTAAATAGATATTCTAATTCTGGACAACAATATGAAGACAGCTGCTCCAAAAGAAATTCCTCCTATTTCATTTGTTGGCCCACAACATCAGAGGCAGATGCTTGTGGTATGGCAGTAAATTCCCACCGGTATTCCAGTACATTTTGTTGCTGTGTGACAGGTGGCAAAAGAGAAGCGGTCTAACAAAACAGCATCTGATGTTGAAGTGCAGATGAAGCAAAAGTGTGTCACTGAATTCCTTTCAAAATGAAAGGAAAAAAAATGAACCTGTTGACATTCAGACACTTGCTGAATGTCTAGGTGTTAGCACAATGGAAGCTGGACCACGTGGAAAACATTTTCCTAGCAACAATGCCGTCACACTAGCTGTGAAACAGTGGTCACCTCTGCTGGTGCCAATTTTTACGAGTGTGGCATGCAGGCTCTTGTTCATCACTGGCAGAAACACATAGCTAATGGTGGTGACTATTTTAAAGAAATAGCATTTTGTAGCTGAGGATTTGTTCTATCAAGCAGTGTTATTGTGCTCTTTGTATCTGTTGCAGTCTCCACAGAAACGAATAGGAACTTTCGGAGCAGTCACGTACAACGCGGGGCTGAAAGAACCTCATCAAAATTGGGCTTTACTATGTAAGGCATTATATGGCCATTTTCACACAAGGCAGATTCCGAAATTTCAAATATGTATGGGAACTGCTGAGTCATGGCCTGAACCTCTGATTAATCACCTGAGGCAAGCAATGAGTCAGCCCTGGGAGCACAAGTGAAAGCAATTCACCTGTGCTGCAGGAAGGGGTGGAGCCTGGCTCCACCTCTCCTAGACCCATTTAAGAGCTGACTACCAGTAGGGAAGGATCTCTCTCTTTTCAGAAGATCCACTCCACTGGTCTTTCCTGAATGAGCCCACAACACAGGTAAGCATCCTATTTATTCTCTTTGTTTTGCTGTGCCTCTCTTGCTTATTTCATTATTATAACATCTTAATATTATTTGATTATATAATATTCCTTTATATAATTTTCATTGATTAGAGAAAATAAAAATGGAAAGGTATGCAGTATATCAGCCAAATTGCTATAATAAAGAATTATCACATTTAACTAACTGGAGAAACACATATTTTAGTCTGTCTTCGTACACATTTAAAAGTAGTAAGGTAATAAAATGAGAAAGACAGATTCATCACAGATGATCACCTCCCTGGACAGCCAGTAAGTCAGGAACCTGCAAGTAACAGGGAACAGGCAGGGCATAAGGAAAGATAAGGATGACAGAATAATAGCTCCTCAGATGTTAACATGAAAGCATAGCAAACTAAGGCTTAAAGCAGCAAAACTAAAAAGAAAAAAAAGTTCATCTGATGAAGTCCAGAAATACTGATCAAAAATAGTAGAAGCTCAATTACCAGACCAATCAGGTCCAGGTAAAGCTGTAACATTGATCACACTCTTTTACACAGCAACAAGTCAGGAAATACTGAAGATCTGACTGCCCATCCACTGGAAAGGCTTCATCTTAGTTACAAAACACAGAAAAACAGCTCTGTTCTTGTTCTGCACCTTCTAAAACTGCTGTAAAGATACTACATAAGTAAAGAAGTTTTTGCTCACATTCATATGGAACTTTCTGTGTTTCAGTTCATGCCTGTTGCCCTTTGTTCTGTCACTGGGCACTATATATACATACATTTGAGACTTTTTTCCTTTTTTTACACTTTGCCTTCATTATTTTCAATGTCTCAGTGTTTCAAATTACACTTATAAGTAATCACATCAGACCTAACAAGGACTACTCAAAAAAACTACTTTTGGATCAACCTGAAAAACAGAGAAGTCCATAATTGCAAGTATGAGAAACTCAAGTAATGCAGTTATAGGAAAAAAAAATGCATGGTTGTATGTATCAGGCAATTATTTTTTTCTGGATACCAACAACCATTCAACTAGACCTGGCCCATTCTATCAAATCAGCTCTGAAAGGTCTGCCTACTTGTCTCCTGCACCAATTTAAGTATCTTCAAAATTGAATGAAGATTTTTTAAAAAAATAATAGCTTAAAGTTTCTTGCTGCAAATGAACTAGAACTAACTATCAAAGATGGAAGGAAAATATTCAGCCTGCACAGCAGGGGACAAGCAAAGACAGAAAGTTTTGGAAAGGTCTGAAAGGCACGTGGTGTGAATGTAAGGGCTGCTGCTCTGCAAGTGACTGCACTCCCCAGGTCTCAGCACAGTGCCTTGTGCACATCTGAAGCCATTTGAGATGCAGAACAGCTTAAATGTGCTGACAGTATCCTATCTGCCAGCCCATGGAGATGCTTCCCAACCATGTCACCTTATGGCAAACACATTTAAAAAGAAAGAAAGACTTGCACCTCTACTTATATACAGGCATCTAGTTCTTCAACAGGGTCTCATTCCAGAGCCCACATGAAAAAGGACATTTGGTGCAAAGCTTTCAAATTTAATTCAGATTAAATGGCAATGCTGGCATCACCGGTCCAAGCTCGAACTCAGGACGTTCCCAAACTGTGCCGGAGGCGGTACGTGCGGCTGCAATCAGAGCAGGAGCTGCACTTACCTTCAGGGTGAGCCTGGTGGAGTTGCAGAAGGCACCACTCAAGCCAGACGGCACGGCAGGATCTGACACACGGGGAGGATGCCTCTCAGCTCACTGCTTCCAAATACCCCTGCATTCCAGGAACCCCTAGCACGTCTTCCTACACTCGATCACCAAAATTGGGCTCGTAGCCCCGCTCTCCCCCCGCCCCACAGGACAGCGGCTCACAGAGGCGTCCCCGCCCGCCGCGCCTGGGGGGGCTGAAGGCGGAGCCCATCCCCGGAGGGCAGATCGGGACGGGACGCGGCAGGGACCCCGCGCTCCCCGGCGCCATGTCCTCGCCCCGCGGCGAGCGCTCATCCCCGTTCCCGCCCGGCCCCCCTCACCTCGCTCCCCGCGGCGGTTCAACCATCACCTCGCTCCTCTCCGGCGCCCACGCCGCCCGGCCGCCGCTGGCCAGCCGGCTCCCGCGGCCGCCTTCTGCACATGCGCACCGCCCGACCTGTCCCCCGTCCTCGTGCAGTGCGCAGGCGCGGAGCCAGCACGCATGCGCCGTAGCGACATGACGCTCACTGCCGTCAGCGCGTCCCTGGCAGCGCGGGAAAAGGCGGGAAGGGGAGGCGGAGGGCGGTTTGTGTGCGGTGCCTTCTGTCACTGGGGCGGAATGGAGGAGCTCAGTTGGAAGGGAGCTTCAATGATCGTCAAATCCAGCTATTTCCTCAGGACTAGCCAGAATTTGAAGATTATTAATGAAGACATTATCTATTTGGATGTGCCTTCTAATCACTGACAGACACGGGGCATTAGCCTCCTCAGTAGGAAGCCTGTGACCACCCTCACAGTACAGAAACTTTTCCTGTTGTCCACTCGAACTGGCAGCTTTGTGCCATTCCAAAATGTTCTGACATCAGTTCCCAAGGGGTAGAGCTTGGCACTTTTCTCTGCAGTGACACCGTCATAGCTGTGAAACGGTGGTCACCTCTGCTGGTGCAGATTCTTACAAGCGCAGCACGCAGGCTCCTGTTCATAGCTGGTGAAAATGCATAGCTAATGGTAGTGACTGTGGGAAAGTAGTGCAATGTAGCTGAGAATTTGCTCAATCAGTGTTACTGTATTCCTTGTATCTGTTGTCGTTTTCACAGAAATAAATAGGAGGCATTACTTTTGGAGTGAGCTGCGTATATGCAGCCCAGCACGATTCCTCTTCACTCAGTGTGGCCCAGGCACGCCAAAAGGTTGGACGCTCAGACGTTCATGCTTTAGAGGCATTGATGGCTCAGGCTGCAGACCCTCCCAGGGTCACTAAAGCACCTGTAAATCCTTATTGCTTTAAAGTGGAGAATCTCATTCTCACTGTTCCATCACTGCTTACATTCATTTTCCTAGGACTTGGGTGGTTATGCAGTGAGCTAGCTCAGGGAACAAGTCCAGCTGAAATTAACACAAAGCAAAAAAGCGGTTACTTTTGAATAGCCTCATTTCTACAACTCTAGTTATTAATTGAGTAGGACCATCACTACTGTCTTACTTAGCTTCTAATCTAGAATTCAGACAAAATACCCAATAGTAACTATTTATAGATCCAAGTGGCACCATTATTATCACGACATAGTAAATAAAAATATATCCCTTCTCCAGCAGTTTAAAATGATTAAGAATATCTACGTCAATTGAAATCGTGGGACTCTGATGCTTGTTTTTTTCAGGTGTGACTTGTGAAAAGTAAGATAGAAATCTGGACTTGTATATGTGCAGATAAAAAACTATTACAGAAGATGATTGAACAGTTCTGTCCAGTTTTTTGGGCCCATCAGCACCTATGTATTCCTGCTTTGATTTAGTAAGCTTGATACTTTATTCTTTTCATTTAGAAGGTCAAAACTTGTAAGTAGCAGCTGCTAGAGATAGGATTCATGCTTTAGTACCAGGCTGGTTACCTGTAGTGTAATTTGTTTCAGTGTACATTTTTGATTACGTTTTACACTGATGTTGCCACTGAACATGCATTTCTGTAGAGATTTAAATATTTTCTTAATTCATAATAAAATGTCACGGTTCTTATTCTGACAATGAGTTGCTGTCATCTAAAAGAGAAAGCAAACAGCTGAGATTTGAAACTTAAATCTAACAGCAGAAGATAGTCTTTTCTCCTTGTGTTCATGCTCAGATATTTTACTTTTTTTTTTTTTTTTTTTTTTTTTTTTTTTTTTTTTTTTTGTATCAACCTGATTTTCAGTACAAGTAGTAGTTAATTTTCCATTAAGTTTTCTTACCATAGTTCTGGTTCAACAAATGTTTTTTTTATTGAGAATAGAAAATAGAATACTCAGTGATTTCATTCAAATCCCTGGGATTCCTTATTTGTTGAACTTATGAACATGTGAATTACAGGATTAGGTTGTTTAACTTGTAAATCATGGAACTGCATATAGAACACATACATATTCTGTGTAGGCTCTGTATAATACAATATAGAGAGTATTGTGAGTGTAAACGATGTGCAGAATTTCCTTCTTCATTTCTCTCAGTCTTTCCAGGATATATTTTACCAGTAATACTGTTGTGCATTATGCCATTGAGACTGTGTCTGGATTATTACCTAGCAGTCTCTTCCTATTCAGAAAAATCATTTCAAGCTGATAGAGGTGCAGAAAAGGGTTCCCATAAAGAGCAGGAAGATAAGAAATTATTGCCCTGGAAAGACATTCACTTGAAAGGATTGTTAAAGTGGTATAAGGAATTACTGTAACCATATGTTCCCTGCTTTGCTAGGACAGTGTTATCATCCTCTACAAGTCATCCATTTGACTTAAATCCCCAGATAGAGACTATTTAAAATATTAACTGGGTGATTTTTGTTTGAGGTGGATGAAGGAATCTCAAGTGATTCACTGTACACACCAAGGTACAGAAACAAAGCTTAAATAATGAAAGAGAAAAGGTATCTACAATAGCTTCTAAAGTGATTTCAGTTTAATCTGCTGAAGGATATCTGACACATCCTAAAGAAGGATGGGATTTGAACTTTGACGAAGAACAGATATCAAAGAGAGGAGAAGAGGTGCTTAAATTAAAGGGTCAGTATGGAAATTGTGACATAGTTTATGACCACTAATAGTAAGAAATTTTCAAACATCTTTCTCAATATTGTGACTGAGAAAATAAACTGATGCTGAGTCACACTCTCGGTTATTTAAGAACGTTGTTTGTTAGAGCAGAAAGGTTTATTTGACTGAAGTTTCTTTCATTCATATGAACAAGTATCACAAAAATGAAATAGATATTGGTTAGTTGCCATCAGAATTTGTAGAAGTCTTGCCAGAAATACCCCTGAAATGATAATCTTCAACTGTTTTAAACAGCATCAGAGCTATCTTGTAAGTGCAATGCTGCAATGAGAAGGGTAATACACTAGTAAAAGCAGACTCCTTAATTTCTCCCCAGATGGAAACCTGCTATTCCACGTAGTATAGATTTACATGTGTGTTATTTTTAAAAATGAATAATTTAAATACATTCTTAATGAATGTATGAAGGAGAGAAGTATGTTGGACCAAATAACTTTGGTCTGGCTGAAGCACGCCTACTCTGCTGCAGGCTTTTCTAGTGGAAGTGGCTGTAGCAGCTGCACAGACATGACCAAGTTCCTAATAAAGCTGTTTGAGCACATTTTAAATACCCAGCAGAAGCCTAAAAATTATTATTTCTGTCAAATGAAATTATATAGAGGTAGATAAATCTGTGCACAACCTCACATCCTATTTGTAACTACAAGTTATTAGGCAGCTTCAAGGAATCAGCTCACCTCCTCATTCTCCTGATATCAAAACTAGGAAGATGAGGTGTTGTTATGCTACACAGACTGTAGTAGAAGATTTAGACCAAAGAGCTTTGAGTTAAATCCAAAGAAATAGTCCCTGGAGACAACTTTTTTGGGACGAGGATTACAAGAATGCAATATATTTCCTGCACATCTCATCCTGTGTACAACACTGTGGTGGCCAGACACAACAGGCACCATATCCATGCCAGGGGATAATGCTAATGGTGACATGGCTGTGCTCACAGCTGGTAGAGGTTCATTTGCACTGGTACAGCTGAGGATCTGATCCATAATTGCTCATTAAGTTTGCTAAAGATAGACAAAGATGAATGCTTAACAATCTAATCGTTAGTGATTATAATCACCAACAGTGGATTTTCAAGCAATTAGCAGTAATTAAGCTCTCATTTATAACTCATTAATATGAAAAACAGTAATTCTATGGATGAAGTACTCCCATAGTATCTAAGGAAAAGTATTTTGCAGGCAGAAATATATGAACTATCTAGAGTTTTAGATCACTGAAAGAGACTTGATCAATATATCATCATAGCCAAATACTGCTGAAATTTCAGCTGGCTGCTCAGGCAGAAATCAGTTGCACACTATCATGATTGTTTACTTAGACTCCAGGTCCCAGGGGGGACAATCTGGTAAAGAATGAGAGTAAATAAATATCTTTCTTCAAACTGCCAATAAGTAAAATCAATTCACTGGTTTTACTTTAAAGTTACATTTTCATTAATTCTCTATTCAAATAATGTTTGTTTTCCAATTTATTTTTCTGGGAAAATGGCACCAACCTCTCCAAATAAATTAGTGTATTAATATATATATTCCTTTACCAAAGTATGTAGCAGCTTACAGCAATGTACATACTCATGGAGAATGCTTCACTAAGAGCATATCATTTTTGCGTACAAAATTGCTGAGTTTTTGTAAGTTTCATTACAGTCTTTATAAAGCAAGAGGGCCAAAGGAAATTGATGTCTTGACACAAGCTTAATCAAAACCTTTTATTATCATTACGTACTCAGGTTCTGAAAGCTATACCAAAGTGATATCACTTCCAGTTGAAGTCAGTCCTATCTGGCAATTGTTGATTTACTTACCTTAATGCCTGGAGATAATCTGAATGAATTCTAAAAAAAAACCTTGTTAGAAATATTTTACTTCAGAAAGAAATTAACATTCACCACTTCTAAGATGAGACATGGAGAAAGATGTGACTATTATATATGCACCAATGGCAAGGGCAGACACTTGGATTAACAAGAAATTAACGAGAAACAAACCATGTGGATTGTGGCTGGGAGAGTAACTAATGGCTAATGTTACTACATCAGCATTTCTGATATGCAGGAGCCGTCATCATGATATTTCATGAGTCATCTGAACCAAAACTATGGCATCGGATTCTTACTGCTCAAATCCACAGTTACACTTAGCTGTGCTGGGCTAGGAAAGGGCAGCACAGCGTCATGGAATGAAACGAGGTTTTAACTAGTGTACCACTGTGCGTGGTTTGCACAAGGGTTTTATTAAAGACCACTTAATGCTTTGATTAATTCCATGGTTAATTCCAGTACTAAAACTTTCCCTCAGTTTTAGGGAGCTTTCTAGATCCCAGTGTAAGTTAAAGGAAACTTTGTTTCCTTTTACATTAAACTTTCCATGGTGCTGAGAAATACACTACATTTATCTTCGTCCATAGCCTGAGGCACCGTGGAGCAGAGGCTGCTAACAGCACTGGCTGGCAGCAGTTAGGGAGCATTCTGCAGAAGGGTGTGCCGCCAGGAGGCAATCTCTGCAGGCACAATCTGTGATGCAGAATTAGCGTAAGCAAGGCGTATAATCTGCTGGGAGAGATTTTGGTTCCTTGGATGGGGTGTGTAACTGCTGAACCATTCACTGTGAGCCTGTTGCTGTTTTATAGTTACAGCCATATCATGCTCAACTTCTATCCGGTTTTGGTTTTTGGTTTGGTTTGTTTGTTTTGGAGTTTTTTGTTGGTGGGCTCGTTTGTTCGTTTGTTTTGTTGCTTGCTTCCAGTAAGTTATGAGGCAGATCCAAACGCATTCTTGTAGAATTGAAAATGATTTTAATCTTTAAATAGAAAACCAAATAAAGATCTACACTGCAGGAGGAATCAGCAACTGAGTCATCACATTTGTGGACTAAACATAATATCACAATTTTAATCTATAATAGTAAAAAAACAGCTAAATGTTGCCCTGGCAGATAGACTGCTTACTGAGATTAATAAGAAATCCTATCTCCTTCTCAGCTTGAGCTGTTTCTTCAGCTTATTTTCCATGGACATACAGCTGTCTCAGTCTCATGTCAGCTTCCCAGCAAAATAAATTTGGCATTTAACTTAGTGCTGAGCAGAAAAATTCTGTGCTAACAATTTTTAATAATCGTAATTAATTATTGATTACTGTTAATGACAGTAGGCAAAAATTGATTTGCTGTTTGTACTGAGCTGAAATAATTTACTTGTCAAATGAAAGTGATTAACCACTAAGACTAACAGCAATTATGTAATAATCTCCCATTTCTAATTTACTATATTAATGAAAAGATCTCTGTTTGGTAAGTGGTAAATCAAGGAAAGAAATGCAAGACAGATTTAGGTAGTAGATCTTTCATCATATTTATCACTGGGATGTGGTTTCTTTCAACTACAATAAATAATACATGAATTGAGGATAATGCTATGCTAACCTTGATAGGTAAGGATTTTTTACCTTACAATATCCTTTGGGTAGCAATAAATGACCATTTAGGACTGACCTCTTTCTTCTTCACTTTCAGCTAATTGTCAGTATTTCTAACAGTTGCAGTTTTTGGCAAAGCATTCGAGCACTTAACCTACACAACTTGTCTTTTATGTAAAGACAAACCTGTGCTGCCATCGAGAATTTATACACTTATAGATGTTATTTTTTTTCTTTATTGACTGGTATTTAAAAATCAGTTCTAAAACTACGCAGAGCATTTCAATGACATCATATGCCGAGCATCTGATTCTGTCCTCGTGCCTCTGTCTGTTTCCCTGTTTGTAGGTTTAGCAATTGTTTACTCCTTAGTATATAGCTTCATGCCAGAAGATCACAATCAGCTGGTTAGCTCTGGTGGCTCTTCCCACCTTCCCCCAAGAAGCTGTAATCATAGTGTAGCAGAAGCCTAATAATTGCAATCTTTTCCTCTTCTTTGATACATAGCATAGCAAAAAGTGTTAAGGAGGAATTGAAAAGAGACACCTCTGCCAGTATTTACTAAGATATGCTCCCAGCACAAAAGCATTGATTGGAAGGACAATGTTGTTTGACACGATGAACTGCTCACAGATGCAGGCAATATTTCCCATTGGAGAGTGAGAAGATGTATGTGGTGATAGGTTATGTATATGAAAATTATTTGCTGAATGCAGGTGTAATTTTAGAGTAAGGAAATCCAAGATGCTGTCTGGGTTACCAGTGACCAGCAGGAAGAAGATGTTGCCCACAGAAATTCAAGAAAGAGAGAGAGAGATCATGAAGTTTAAGAACTCTAGTTTATACCCTTTTAACTCAAGGTGATGTTTATCCTTTAGAGATTGATGTGGGAGGGAGAGGCTATGAATTTTAGTTTCATACAAAAAGGATTGTGTGGAAGAGAGAAGGTTAGTATCACTGAGCTAGGGCAGAGATAGGAGCTGTATTTGTACTCAAGAAGATAAGAAGATTTTAAAAGAAAAGATGTCTGATAATACTTTATCAAGAATTTTCTGAGCTATGAGTAAGAACAGTTTTCATCTCAGGACATCTCAGCTGATGATTTCAAATTTTGAGAACATGATAATTGTTTCCTTTGTGAAACCTGCCTTTCTGTCAATATGTATTCTGCTGATATCTCTTTTATTTGTTTATATCGACCAAGATATTGCATGCTCTGAACTCTGTTTCATTCTGAAAATATCAAAGTCAAAATGGTGTAACACCCACATCAATTGTAGATGAAAGCAAGTGTTGATCTCTATGCTAGTCCAGCTTAATTCAGAATCCGATATGTCAAAGTTCTTAATTTTAAGTTCTTATTGTTGAGATTGCTATAGAAATAAAATCCAGCTGCATCAGGCATGGATCTGGGCTTGGAGGAAATGTAGACCTCATGTGTGTCCTGAATGACTGCATTATTCTGGAGATTTCTCCAGAAGCCTTACAGGTTTCACATGCCTGCTTGAGTTGTTTTTAGTACTTCTGGTGGAAGCTAGCAATGAGAGATATCTCTGCAGCTTTTCCCTTTGCCATCCTCCTGCAAAAGATGTATAGCAATGGCAGGCATCCTACACTCTGCTAAGCCTGTTACATATATTCTAATGTTCAAATTACTGGCTGAGGTAGGAATAGCACAAGTGCCCAGAGGGGAATAGCATGCATGACAGCAATGGGCCACAAAGGAGGAGGCCTGGGGGACTCTTAGCAGTAGCAGACAAGAATGTTCTGAGGCACAAAGTGGTAGCTTGCTGAGTGTGAACTCTGGGAAGAGCGTGGTGAAACAGGACTGTAGTGAAGAGTCTGAAGATGTGAGGAGAAAAAAAGGGAATAAGAGTGCAGTAATAGCTGGGATACGTAGGGGTCCCCACCCTCTGGCACTCCTGCCATCTGCATGTTTTTTCTTACTTCCGAGCTTAACAGCAATGATAACAATGTAGTCCCTCCATTTCAGAAATAAATTTTATGTTTAATTTATATTGTCTAGAAAATGAGGTACAGGTAGATATCACAACTCTTAGAACAGTAAGGACTAAGCATATAATGTTGCATGCAAGATATAAGTAATAATCTCCCTTTGTAAGGGAGAAGGAATTTAAACAAAGAATATGAATTCATTTCTGAAATATTGACAGTAATTTCTGAAATATTGACACTTAAGAAATGGGTACCTAACCTTTTGTCTTGTGGAGTGGAATTGCCTTGGCCCACATAGAAAATATACAATATAGTTAACGTACATAAGTACATTATACAACAAAATTTCTTTTTTAAAAAATGTATTTTCATTAAAACTTGGGGGGCAAAAAGAGAGCAATAAAAGCATGAAACAAATGGGTTGGACATATATGCCACAAAATGAGCCCAGGACCCACAGCAATGACAGAGTCATGGTTGTCAATGCCATAAAAGGAATTCAGAAGCTGCACAGGTCAACTAATTGAGATACTTGAAGCTGTCCTTTGGGTTGCTGGAAGGCATTCTTTTTTTGTGAAATCACCCCCAAAAATCTTCTAGACTGCCAAACCATTATTTGGTTTGAATTTGATCCAAATTGCCAAATATTTTTTTTATTATTTTATCACATTGGAATCATTTTGTTAATAGTTGAAATAAGTCAGCTTCACCTAAGATGGCCCGTCTAAGAGCTGCTTTAAAGAGCAAGTTTCAAATCCTTCATCTTACTGATCACAAGTTTCAGTGGTTAAAGTGAAACAACAGACAAAGGGTGTCACAGCATGCTGAAGAGTATGGTGAGACACAGCTATTGTGGGATGTTTCATGTGCCAGTTTGACCATAGATGACAGCTGTAGCTACATGTTTTCCTTTAACTTTAAGATTCTTAATGTAAGAAATGTAATTAGCTTTTTACTTCAGGAAGTACGTATCTTGACACCTAGTAAAACAGTTTGTAACACTCTATAACGGAAATGCAAGAGATGCAAGGGAAATGTGCAAAGGAATGGCATACCATCCAGCAGAGTGCCACTATTACATTATGAGGTATGCTGGAATTCAGGGTGAAATAATAATATGTGAGAATGGACTAAATCTTGACATTCCCAGGACTTCAGAGACAAGTACGAACAAAAGGTGTGATATGTCATGTGTTTCTATAACTGCAGATATAACTCATTTTGATGACAGCTCAGATAGTGGCAGTGAAATAGCCTCGACCTAGAAAATATTAATTCTGTAATATTCAAACAAGTGTGATTCGGCCAGATTCTAGGAGACATATCTCAGCCATTTTCACAGAAGAAAGCTGAAATAATCATCTTTCTGAAAGGGCTAACAGTGGGGCAAGAACAATCAGTCCTGTCTGTATGCCAGACTTCACCCAGTGGCCAATGACCTGAGTTCCACAGTTCAGTGGCAGCAAAGTTGGCTCGGCTTCTTATCTGTGCCAAGTGCCAGCATCTGAGTGTGGTGAGCTCTGCTGTGTCTGAGGATCAGCAAGGGTTAAACCTCTCTGCAGAAGTTAGTACCAAAGTGGTGTACACCCAGTAATGCTGGGAAGCTCACTGTCTGGGCTTCCCAAAACAGATTTCCATGCTATTGCACCTGCAGGCCAACAAGATACAAATACACTGAAGCTACTCTGCCAAAGCTTTTTTTTGTTTTTAAATTTACATCACAGTAAGTATCAGCTCAGCTTATGAATAAGTCCATCTCACCTATCCTAGAATTAAACTGAAAATCTGTAACTTAATAAACTTTTGATCAATTCTTTTATTTTAAGAGTTATCTTCAAACATTTGGTCAATTGTGTTGACAGTTTGATATGACTTCTGTATTCTAGCACATTGCAGAATTCATAAAACTAGATTTACAAGTTTATTGGTAACCAAATCATATACAATTGCTTTTTGTAGCCTCCAGTGAGTCAGACTTGGTCACATGGTCGATTATATGGTTTTGGTTGTGTTAGAATTTACAACAAACCTTTTTTCTGCATCTCTGTGTTTATTTATTCAGCAAATTTGACTTCACATGCTGGGCTCTCAAAACAGAAGCAGCAAAATGTGGAGAAACACTTGGATTTTCTTAAACACTTCCTTTTGGTGCTCTAAGAATCAGCAATATGTACGTTCTAGTAAGTATATATCTGCTATAGCTGAATGATCTTGATTAATAGAGTTGTAGTAGTTTTTACCATGCAATTTATGTTCAGTTTTGCTCACTCCTCTCTGCTTATGGTCTTTCAGATTCTTTGGTCCTTCACAGATAGTGCTATGGCATTAAAATAGCAAGGATAATCTTACCAGAGAACATGGTTTATACACATGGAAATGAACTTAAATTTTGCTATATGAGTTTTGTAATTCTTTTAGGAAAATGCAATTCAGAGGAGTGCTGCAGCAATCTGCTGTTCTGTTATGCTAGTACTGTTGCATTGAATGAGGCAGGAAAGAGACTCAATTGTGCTAAATTACCGTGTGCTTTTTTACCACCATATAATCAGCACTGAGATGTGGATTAAAAAAAAAAAAAAAAAAAAAAAAAAGAAAAGATTTGAATGTATTTATGGCACTTATCTGTGACATCCCAGTAGAGATGAGTTCTCAGAAAAGCATTAACACAGACCAGGTACCTTAAACGATTTGTATTGTGCGCCCTGAAACACACACAGCTCAAATCATCTTATATCACTGCACCACGTATGCAAACTGTGAAGTATGATTTCATCTTCTGTGCACTTTGTGACTTCAGCCCAACATTTACCAATATCTGAGAGACGTCTGACGTTTTGCCTATCAGTAGATACCCACTTCTCTGCAGCTTATGTTTTAAAGAGCTGCCTTATGTATTACTTAAACTATAATACTACATGCTGAAATGTTCCCTTAAGCAATAGGTAACTGAGGAGAGTCTGGGAAGCACTGAGATGCAGATGCTGCTCTTAATATACCAATCAGTCACTTTCCTACTGGCCTCTTTACTCAAAAGCTGATTTTAAAACATAGATTTATCTCACAGCACTGAGAAATCTGTATCAAATGCGAAGAGCATGCAGACAGTCAACAGTAAATAAACAGATTTCATAGCCCTGCACAAATGAGATGCATGCAGCCACATACTGCTATCTGTTTTCATCCTCTCTCATGCAACAAATGCGTTAAAAGTAGCTTGTGAGTCCAGAAACTGGTTGTTTTTGTTGTGGTTTTTTTTTTTTTTTTCCCACCCTTCCTGCCTGAGAACATGATGCTGTTAGGGGAAAGGGAACATCCTGCTTGTGTTTCTGCACTGGGTGAAACTGGACTGGTGCTGTGACGGTGAAAATGAAGCTGCTTGGACTGCTCACCACATGGATTACAGTACTGGGAAGTTAGAGCCTCCTACTCAACTTCACAGGGATAAATGAGGAAATAAGAAAATAAGGGCTTTATACTCAGTACAGATTGTGGGTACAATCCTTCTCTATATGCATAGCCATTGAGGATGAGCACGTGCCGCAAGGAAACCTCCTTAGAACACCTGACAGGATTATAAATATCTGCATATTCCCAAAGGTAGGAGAAGGTTAAAAAGAAGAGGAGGCCCTGCTTTGTTCCTGCTGGCCGTAGTGTGTGTTGGCATAGATCAGGAAGCAGGAATGAAGCTGTTAGCTGGGGTTGGTCCAGATGGAGTCTATTCCTTAGCCATAGAGTATAAAAACCTTCTGAAAATCCACAAGAATTGAGAAAGTCAGGAAGGAGCCCAAAAGAGAAGAGAGTGAAAACAGGGTTATTCAGGTTACAAAGGCATCGTAATGTCCCTGTGCTAAAATCATTTCAGGGCCCACAGATGTACATCACGCATAGCAGCTGGGAAAGACCAGTCCCAGAATAGGAGAACAGAATTTCATTATGCATGTAGGCTATTTTCCCATTCTCCTTTCGGCAGGTGCTGGTTTACCCTTTGTACTGCCTTACTTCCACACACATTGCTTCCTTAGGAACAGTTTGCAACTTCCAGGCTATGGTCACTCCATCCTCTCTAATGCGTAATGCAAGGAATCCATGTCTATAGCTCCAGAAAAGTGAAGGAACTTTGCTCAGCATTTGTTAGTGTTGTCTTAAATAGATATGATTTTATCACAGAAGTGGGCTTTCATTCAAGAAAGCACTTTTGCTTCCTACTTCATATTTAAAACAAAATACAGATCTATTGCTTTGGTATTAAATTAGTTTGGGAGCTCTCATTGTTACCCTGCAGCCATGTTTCACTTTGAGAACATCACACTGAAGTAGAAAGCTACTTCCAAGTCAATACTGAAAGCTAGTATTTCACCCCAGTTACATTTACACAGGGAAAGAACCTTTTCAATGTCTTGTGGTTTTGTTGTTCGTTTTGCTTTTGCTTTTGTATCGTTTACATTACAATTATCAGGTTCCTGATAGTGCTCTTAGCAACTGCTCAATATTTCCAGGCTAACACTGAAGTTACCATTAACAAACCCAGACAGACAGGAGGCAATGTGCCACTATTCGGTGTTGCCCCAAGCCCTCCTCACACTCAACACCGGAGCACTGAGGTCAGCTCACACCCGCTGGAATGGAGAAAAACTGACTCAGCTCGGATCACTCCAGGGCCTTGTGTGCTACTCATCTTTCTGCAAAATGACAGCACCCACCACCCATCAATGGGGAACAGTCTGCCTCGACTCTGGGTTCTGCTCGGCCTGTTCCAGGCTCCTTCATGTTCCTTTCTCCTTGTCCTAGGGCTTCCTCTCAGGAAATCTGACTACAGATAAGCAACTGAGCAGCCATATGCTACATTCTTAGTGAATGGAGTGAGATCTATTCACATATTTAGTGTAAAGCATATGCCTAAATGCCACCAGAATATCTACATCTTTGCAGAATTGAACAGCCTGCACTGGAACAAACTTGGAAAATGTGATCAGTCTGAACTGATGAGCATCACCCTGTATTTGAACCATGGTGGTTTCAAATGCATTGACGAACTCACAGTGTAACTCTTATGCATGTTTGATTTAATTACCACATGTGATGGCCTCAGAAAAAGCATCTAATTTTTTAATGTACCATATCAGTTGCCAAACCCCATGTAAAGGAAGCCAGTGGGAGGTATCTGCACTCTAAGGAAGATGAATGTACCTTTACTGTACCACTTAGGCTGTAACTAATGCCAGACATTCCTGCAAAGGTAAGGGCTCTGATAAAAGCTCATAAAGCTCTTTAATGATGGCAAAAATAGGAGCCTAAAATTTATGCTCAGCCTGTCTTCCTTACAAATGCAGGTTTTAACAGAATCGAAGTCAACATGGAGGGAGCAGTGAATTCTGGGGCGGACAGGCAAACATGAGCTGCTTAATGCTGTTTTTGAACTCACCAGAGCTTGTACTACTGTTTCCATTAAGTACTAAAGCTGTTTTTAAAAATAATTAGCTATCCTCTTTGGGTTTGGGGGTTTCTTTG
This sequence comes from Phasianus colchicus, assembly GCF_987193195.1. Taxonomy (NCBI): domain Eukaryota; kingdom Metazoa; phylum Chordata; class Aves; order Galliformes; family Phasianidae; genus Phasianus; species Phasianus colchicus. Next base: position 14,103,069 of record NC_143436.1, read on the forward strand.
TTTGTTTGGAGGGTTGGGGCTGTTGTAAGTGCCCTACAAGAGCCTAAGACTATTTGTTAGCATTGTGCCATCTCCTCTCCTCCCGTCCATCCAATGAGGTGCTTGGGATTCCCCATCTCCATGTGTTCAGGCAGGCTACCCAGGGCTCCCGCCCTCCTTGGTTTTGCCTCATTTTGCAATGGCTTAAAAGAGGGAACTATTCCATAAGAGGATGATTTAGCATTAATATGAGAAGGATCTTTGAAAATTGTGTCATTTACATCATGTATTACATCCCAAAATCCTACATCATTGTCTGGGTTTACCCATCCATCCACACAGACTTGGACTGGGCACAACCAGAGGAGGCAGAGTCATTAACAATGCAAAGCTTTAGTTTTATGACAAAATACTTCCATTTTTCTCCATCTCCTTTGGGACTTGCCTGCCACACTCCTTTAGCTCCAGGTTTTGTTGTCCATTGTGTGTCAGTGCATCCACCTCAGCCTCCAGAGAAGCATACAAAGCCAAATACTAAATGCCAAATACAATTAAAATGAACTGAAATGCAAAAGGTAAGAGACAAGACCGACTGTCCTTATTTAACAATGTGCCCGATTTCTTTCCTATGCCTGTTTCCTTTATTACATGAGCACACCTCTTAGCAGGCATAGCAAAGGGAAGCGTTTTCTGTGTGCACAGCTTAGACCACACCTGGAAGCAAAAATCTTTTAGTCTACCTTAAGAATGGGCAGTTATTAGAATAAGCAGTACCAGTGTCTCTTACAGCCCATGGGCACCAAGAGCAGAATTTAATGACCCCTCCCCATCTCCTTGCTGGGAGCCTGCTATCCTGATGCTCTTCGTGGCCCTAGAAGAGAGTGGGTCCCAACTGTGGGACCCCATAGCCTGCCTGCAGCAGGTCCTGATTTCTGCAGCTTCCTCACTTCCTTCAGCACAGGGGCCCCAGCATGCAGCTGCTCAACTGAGTTCTGTGCACGACAGTGGCACTTGGGTGCTGAATTGTTGCTACCAAACCTGGTTGCACTCAAATGAGGGAAGTTCCTGTGAATGGTACACATGCTGAAATAGTCAAAGGAGGAAGGATTTTTCCTATGAAGCAAAGTACACTTTAGCTGAGTAAGTTTGTCTCACAAAGAAAAAAAAAAGTTATCACACAGAAATTTGAGTAAAATAATTGAGGTATTCTGTACTTTTTAGATAAGCTTTCTAGCCAGAAGTGCACAGACACACTAATGCTTTAGTATGGCTTTCTAATTTGTTAACTTGAGTCTGAGGTAACACATAAGTGACCAGTTAACCTCCAGCAGCTGCAGGATCTGACTGCAGGCATCCTAGCCCACGTGCTTGCCTGCCCAGGGGCCCTTCCCTTCCTGCAGCAGAGGAGCCAACCTCGGCCTCCAGGATGGAGCCCATCCTCCCAGCCCCAGGCACACCAATGGTCCTACCTGAGCCTTCCTGCAAAGCCATGGTGGCAGTTTGGCCAGAAGGATGCTGTCTTCACCTGCACCTCTGCAGCTGTGGGAAGCACTCTGGGAGCCCAAAAAAGCAAATGAGCCTGAGAGCAGTCATCTGCTTGCTTGTCACCGCAGGGATGAGGCGTACATCTTCAGCAATTTTTTTACAGGGATCGTGTTATCCAGATCATCTCTGTAACAGAAACCTTGGCTACTTTCCATTCTACTCACAGCAAGAGAAGTCTTCACCAGGCTCAGCAGATTATAATTCACCAATCTTTGCAGCAACTGCTAAGCAGCAGTAGCCCATTCTTTTGGATATACTGTTAGCATCACAGAACAAAAAGCACGGAGAACATGATCAGAGATCAGAACAGATAGGTATAGCAAGAATATTTAATAGCCATTTTAAGCCCTTCTTAATCCAACTTTCATGCTTGAATTTACAAGGAATCCACGATAGAAGGTTGTGTTTCTCTTATCTGCATGTTATTAAATGCAGCTGGAGGGGCCCCAACACCATTAGATTTTAAAAAGTTTCAAAAATCCGAAGAAATCTTTAGAAGATTTCACCCAAGTCCTCAAACAATTCAGGTTCCCTATGAGTAGCAGGGATGCTACCACAATGCTTACTGCCTGTAAGTTTTTTGTATTTGCATTCTTTCTGTGCCACATGTGAACGAAGTTGCTCTGAGTACGATAAATTAATACTTACTCAAAGCTCCTGTCCCCTTTCCCTTACCTCCTAGCATTTTGGTTTCTGTAGCAATAAATGGCTTCTCATGCTTTCTTCAGTTTCTTTTAAGCTAAACATAAAAACCATCACAAAGCTTCCAGATCTAAGTTTGGAATCAAAGAGGTTTTCAAATCTTTGAATATCAGTGCCAATTCCTGCCAAATACACCGCAGCTCAGGAACTCCAGCTGAAAGTATTCTGAAAGTATTTACCAACCAGGGCAGCCAAACCAACTTTACTATGCACTTGAAATGAGCACTGCCAGTGCCCCTTCTTTATCAGGATTTTGGCATAGATGATTCACTTCTTGAGTGCAGCATTCCATGCGTTCCTGCACCACGAGGTCAGGAAGGCAATATTTTTAGGTGACTGGCAACTGATAGTGCACCAGATCAGCTTGAAGTCTCCTGGTTTCTAATCTCCAAAAAGGCACTGGTGTCCTATATTAAAGGGGTTCAATAAGGCTTGATGTTAAGAAAGAGTTTTGAGGATGGAACATGGTGGGAAGCCCAGTGAGTTTCTGGGTATATTGAACATGCTGCAGATATTTTGTTGTGTATTAACTGACTTTCTGTAGGCAAGATTCTTAGCCAAGCATAGACAGCACTGGTCACAGGTAATGGAGCCGTGATTCAGATGAAGGGTGGATGGTACAACTGTATGATGTGAGATGGCAGCGAGCAGTTAAGTCTTCTATGTTTCTGAGCACTGAGTTTTTGACACATCAGGGATGAACCAGTGCCACAAAGTACACACTGCCTACGTGGCCAGATGCACAGATGCCACTTGTTCCTAAAACTCTCCAAGAGCAGTACACCAGATTTTATGATGGAGGAGGCTTTTGCTCACTGCAGCTGCACATTTAATAATTTAAAGTTGTGGCACATATTACAGCTACAAGGGAATGTTCATCATTTACTATTTAACCATGAAGAATTTTGAATATTTCTAAAGGACTTTGTTATTCTCTAATACTTGTTTTTGGTATTGGGTGTTTAGGAGATTTTTTGCCAAGGATATAACTGCAATCCTACCTGCGGATTTTTCTAGAGCATCAGAAAACAGACTTTTGTATGCATATTTATGCAGATGCATAATATTCTTCAGCTTTATGCTGTCTACAGCTCCATACATACTGTTCTGTCTTCAGCTCCAGAGGAATACAGAACAAAATAACACTTAAAGGATCAGTAATCCCACATTTTTTATGTAAGTTCCACGTTTCAGTTAAGCAAGCCTTCAGCATTACATGCTGTGTTAGGGCAAAAGAAGGTTGAACAGCCTCTGAGCAAGGATATTAGCTGACTTTTTTTTACTATACTCTGAAGAGAGCAATAATAACAATGCAAAATGCATAATATGAGTCACTGACTGCAAGTATATGGGAGGTCATGTTGACTGGCAAAAGTGTTCAAGAGATTACATGAGGACTTGAACAAAACTCATCCTAAGAGCCTTAAAGCTGTGCAGCCATCTGGGGATTTGGGTTTGGCACTCTGGTTCACAGTACACCTGTTGCAGTTGCATGTAAACCTACAGCTGTTTGTCCAGGATCTCTGTGATAGGGTGTTTTGAGCCTCACCTTCATTTCCTACTGAAGGACATGGGAGAAACTCAGTTATTCCTTTATGTGTATTAAACTTTTATGCTAGCAAAAGTCCATGTTTGGGTAGCTCCTAGTGGCTCTGATTCATACAGAGCCCTGGTTCACACTCAGCACAATCATCAGGTGTGAGGGACACTTGTATCCCTGATGTGGAAGCAGTAGGCCTTTTGGAGCATTTTGCCCTTGCCCCCCCTCTTTGATAGGAGCCCAGGAAACAAAATGGGAATATTCAGAGCTGACGGTTGTTGTTTTCTCTGTCTGGAAAAGAAAACATTGCTGCTCCGTCTTTCTTCAAGGCTAAGACCTGCTACTGAGTGAATCTACTTATTTTTGAGGATTCCATTGTTTGAGACCTAAGAAAGCCTTACTTGAGTTTAATACTTTGATGTAAAATGTTGAGATAAAGGATTTTTTTAAACTGTATGGTAGCTGTGATGATGTAAGGCTATATGCAAGGTGTGGCTTTCAGGAGGAGGCAACATCTTATGACACTAGAAGAAAGTTGGGTGAAAGGGATGTTCTTTCCATCTTACCTGAAGAGCTTTTATGCCTGAAAGATCTCCTGTTTCCACCCATATCAGGCAATCAAAAGGAGAGCTGACTTCACCATACACATCTTGTTTCTGGAGGTAGAAAATATCATCTCTCCCTGTTGGCTCTGATGTGGAATGCTGGCACCTGTAAGTTGATTTTCTTCTGAAGATTCTTCTCACTGTTTAAATCCATCATGGAGAGCTTTAAATAATATGTTTCTCCGTACTCAAGTCTTTTCTCTGTAGATGTTTTCTGCTTGAGGAATAGTATGCTCCAATATTAAAGCAAACTTCACTTCTACAACCAAAACAATAAAAGCCAAATATTTTTGTTTTTTTTTTCTTCCCAGTGTGACATGGAGTAGGTGATGTAGTTTGTCAGCCCAAGTAGGAGCCCAGGCACAGCCCCACAACTCCTCCTGCATATCTGACTGGTCACTTGAGATCATAAGGAGATTGGAACAGGGAATTTTGCTGCTAGTGTCTTATTAGAGCATCTCTTCCACTTGCACTATGATCCCTTTCAAAATGTTTCTACAGAAAGTATGAATTAATGTGCCACGTCATTACTTAATATTAAAACGAAAAAAAACCAAAAAACCAAAAGACCACCACTGTTGACAGAGTTGTAAGTACAAGTATTCTGTGAAGTTCATTAGTATTCTTCACCAGATAAATATGGAAACATAGCAGTACATGCTAAATGATGAGAAGACACTAAGGTGTCTCTCTGAGGGAAATGACTTCTCTTCCCCAGTGGGTTGTTGTGATTACTCGGAAACTGCATAATCGGAGATGGTGATGCCTGTCGCTTCTCCTGAATGATTAGAAACCTCTGCTGTCAGAAAATATTTAGAGTATAGTTTGTCTTTCATTGCTTTCAGTTCCCAAAGCAATTACATCAGAAAGACTTAGAAAGGACCAGTGTGGTTTTCTTTAGAAGTGATGCAGTTTTATCACTAGCAACCTACTGTAGATGTGTAAGAGAATGTGTGGGTGTCTGTTCTGCCAGAATCATTATTGCCCTGATGATATCTTTGTTCTGATTTCTTTACCTGCCCAAGGGATGCCACTACTCTGAGGACTGTCTCCAGCCCTGATATTTGGAAGCTATGGAATATTCATCCATAAAGTGAGAGATACTTCCTCCTCTCATTGTATGGGTGCTTGAGTTGGATAACAGTGTGTATTTGTAAATACATCACTGGTATTTGAAAAATCGTCTCCGAGCTGTACATGATCACAGAGGCAGTGTAATTCCACTAAATATAAAGAGGAACAGTAACTTATGAGCCGAACTCCTGTATCTAGCAAAAGCATAAATATGCAAGTAAAAATCAAATGAAAAATATTCAAAGTCTTTTCAGTTCCTCCTCGCGTCCTCAGGGAAGAAAGCAAGAGATAGTAAAGTAACAACAGAGAACAGAGAGGATATCTATAAGCAGGCCAAGCTGCTTAGAGAAAGGCCTGTTTTGAAACATAACCCAGAGGAATTTGAGTGCGAGGAGAAAGAGAAAATACAGACAGCACCAAGAGGGTACCTGCAAGTATCCTGGTCTGTCCTATAACTTTGACCTGTACAAGGTCCTGGCATGGCACTTAGCAATTCTTACCTTACATCATTTTGCACCTTTTTGCTTCTAATTACTCTTGGATAAGCAATACACATTCAAATGTACAACACTGGTTTCTGTTCTGGCAGGACATAGAGCCAAATGGCTTTTAAATATAACAGATGATCATCCATGATCAAATTCAGAGATCTGCAGAAAGAAGGTTGGAGATTGTAGGAGCATGAGGAAAGTCATTTGCTAGGCATTAAGAATCATCTCAAGATTGAAACATAAACTACAGACCAGTTGTAAGGCAATACATGGCACTCAGCTCTTGCCTCGCACACATCGGTGTCTGCTTCCCTCTTTCTGACCACACCTCTGAAGGGAAAAGCTGTTTCTGTGGTTATGTGAAGAATGAAAAAAATAAAAAAGGAAGCATTTTTATGCTTTATTAAATAGCTTGTACCTCAGTGAGACATCACAGCCACGTTTTAACTTACCATCATAACATATACAGAAGTATTCTCAAGATTTCCACTGTTGCTCCAGGTGCAATAGGTCAAGCTTTCAGTCCTCCACACTTTGAGGAGTGTTAGGCATGTGCTGCTCAGTAATATTTGCAAACATTTAAAACAACAGATATTTTCCCCCACAAAGAGGAGGAAGTACTTTAGAGAGGAAAAATAATTTAGTAATTTAGAGCAGAAAAGCCCAGAACCCCTGTCCTCTCACCTGCCAACGGGGCCTTGGCTCTGCGGCTGGGCCTGCTGATGCAACCAAATGCCCAAAAGATTGTGAGCTGCTGCATCCCCTGTCAGCTGGGTACAGGAGATAACATGGCTGGTAACTTCTGCAAACAAAGAATTTAATAATTCAGCCCTGGAAATCAAAGCAATTCAGAACTCTTGTCTCCCAGGAAGGGACTCAGCCTGGTGGTGCTTCACAGGGATACGCGGTAACATAATGCCCACATATCTGTTGATCAGTGTTAAAACAACACAGAAACTTGACTCGGAGATGGATTTAAAAGTGCAAGCTGAGGTAAAAAGCAGGGTGGCAGTCACATTCAGCAAATGTCCCCTGACACAGGCCCTGTTCAGCTCTATGTGATTGCTGTATCCAGGGACCAGCCCTCTGCTCTTTCAGTTCCCTGCAGGTCAGCCTAATCCAGTGCTGGTGTCTCCTCATAGCTCTCCTCTTAGTTTCTTTTCTGTCTTTGCTCTTCCTTGACACAGAAAGCTGAAGCATGCTCTGCACAGTGTCCGGATCTCTGTCAGAGAAGATATCTGTTATGATGAAGAGTAAATCTGAACAGAAACTGATAAAGCAACCACAGCTGTAATCATTAAAAAAATAGTTCATAGTAATTAATAGAACTCAAGTAGTCCACGGTTCTGTGTGATGCCAAAAAAATTGAAGAAGAGAAGATTTAAACAGTTTTATGCCATTTACCTTCCAGCAGAAATACAGTAGGAAACATGGATTGGGATGGGACACAGCTGAGAGGAGAAAACACACTATTCTGAGAATTATTCTGATCCAGTAAGAAACCAGGGGATGGTTTGTTCTCCCCACATTCCCTTTTCCAGAAATTTCTGCCTCTATGGGATGAGGCAGCCCTAATTCAGCAGAAAGCCCAAATCAGAGCAGTGTGCAGCAAGGGCGAGAAGGCATCTGCCACCTTTGCACTAATCAGCAATTCAAGTACATCATGTGCCTCAAACTAATTTACAGCCAAAAAAAAAACCGGTCCGTTTTCAAGCACTTGATACAAAGTGAACATAGAAATTAGACATATCTTTGACTGATGATGATTATTCTCCTCAAAATGGTTATTTATGATGCTTCCAAATTTGATTAAATAAATTCATTCCAGTAAACTCCAATTTTTCTATTTGTTGACAAAACTGCAAAGTATTTCTTTAGCAATTTCCATGTCAAGAACTGTGGAGGTCTGACCTATGCACGTGCTTGAGTGCTGCCACATCAGCACAGTCGGGCTGGGGACTGCCTCTGCTGCAGACACTGGAATGACAATTGGAGCAGAAATGCTCCTGCTAACTCTGGACTAGCAGGAACAGAGGAGATCATGCAGTTGGTGAGGTGACACCCATTAGTGCAGCACAGAGAGGTATGGCATCATGCAGTGCAGTGTAGCTGTGAAGTTCGTGTCTTCCCTGCCTCCCCCTCAACTCACTGAAATCAGACTTCGTCCGGGCTTGGAGCTAAATCTGCCAGTCCTGTAACAGCAGCAGAGAGCTCAGAGAGAACTAATTTGGGCTCATCAGTAGAAAATACTTGAGAAAAAGTGGTCCTCATTCCTCAGTCGTCACCAGAAGACAGCAGGCACAGAGCTAGTCATTAGAAATTGTCCTAAAAGTGTGTTCATTCCCCAAGGGGGAAGCCATGATATCAGCAAATAGCCATGAGCAACATGAGCACATGCTGTTCATCTGTAATTGATAGGCTGAAGACATGATGCATTCAGAGACTCATAGTATAATTAAGGTTGGAATAGACCACTAAAATCATCTAGTCCAACCATCAACCCACCCAGCCATGCCCACTAAACCATGTTCTTGAGTGTCACATCTCCATGCTTCTTGAGCACCTCCAGGATGATGACTCCACCAACACCCTGGGCAGCCAGTTCCAATGCATCACTACTCCTTCTGTGAAAAAGTTTTTCCTAATATCCAACCTGAACCTCCCCTGGCACAGCTTAAAGACATCACCTCTCATTCTGATTCATATGATCATGTGCCTCTGTCAAGTAACAAGCCCAAGATCTCAACTGAACATCTGAGATATCCCAAGCACAACTTCTGGGCACTTACATACGCTATCGTGGAGCTCTGTCTGGATCTCATCTCTCCCACCTTACCATCCAGGCACTGGCAAGACAGAAAAATAGGCTTGGGAATGGATTGCTGCTACTTCTGTCAGTGACATTTGAGGGAATGAAGAAACTCTGCAGAAGATTTGAGATGTGGCCCTGATCCTCCCTACAAGACTCGGGACAAAGTGTGTCCCATCGGCACAGGGCAAGAGAGAAAAGAGCATGTCCTCCTTGACCTACTGAAAAGTACCTAAGAGAGATCCTTTAATGAGGAACTATCTGCAGTGCCACACAGCACTCTGCTGGGGACAACTTTGGATGTCTGTTCAGGATTAACTAAAGTTCACAGTTTGATGCAGACATACACCCCCTGGTACAATCTTTGGAGGCAATCCAAAGTAATTGCAAAGCTGTCTGCCTGTACTGTGAGAGCGAGTAATAGGTAGTGAAAGACCTTTATGGGTTGAAGAGCTTGTCTGTGCTGTTATGGGGGGAATTCGCATAGCTCTTCCAAGAGGAATAACCTCAAAATAGATTTGCTTATCACTAATGAGAACACACCGGTGTTCGATTGAATGTGGTTTCCTTGCATGCTAAAAAGACATGCAGTCTCATTAATTCCCTTTAACTGTGCCATTTCTCTTTTACTTTTAATATTCTCAATCCCAAGGAACGCCAAAGGGAATACAGGAAAGGCTGAGTATAGACGAATTATTTCCTCTGAAATCATGTTCAACTGTCTGTCAGAAATTCTTGAAACAACTGCAATAAATCCTGAATTTTTAATATGGTTCACAAGTTCAGAGACAGAAAAATCAGTGCACAAACAGTTGGGATTGCAGTAGCTATCTGCAGTGTCAGGTTACACGTGTTTCTGTAAAAGGAAATCAAACGCAAGACTGCATTTAAAGAGTGATCAAATATAGTCTGAAGACAAAGAATGTCTGCTGGAAAGCAGAGGAAGAAAGGTCAGTAAAAATGGATGTGGAATGGCTGGGAGAGAAAAACAAGCTCTCTGCCTGTCTTCTCATTGCTCTGTATTATAGCTGAATGTATGGGTCTGTATCACTAACATCCTATGTGTAAATTAGAAGTACCCAATTAATGTAACATAGACTTTTGTTAACACTCAAAAATCCGAAGAGCCTGAATCCCTAGAAAAATGTTTATTGTAAAATGAGCTACAGATTGCTCTCAGCGGCCATGCTGCCCACAGGTCACTCTCTGGGAACTGATGGCGTGGGCCGGAGCGTTCCCCACAGCCCTCCAGCCCCAGGAGAGAAGCACACAGGGCACACAAGGAGGAGCCGTGTGCCTTCACTACAAGTGAGCTCTCAGCTGCTGTTGTGGTCCATGGAGCTGAAGAGTCAAACCCCACACTTACATCAACATGGGAAATGTTGTCCTACCACAGGAGCAATAGGGTCTGCCTTCACCAAGTTTAGGACAGCCCAGTCCTGCAGGTAAGACTGCTGGGGAGGGAAGATGATCTTGAAGTCAGGGAAAGACAAGAGATGGTGAGCACTGCAAGCAGGGAAAATAATAGACTTTCTGCTGTGAAATATGATGGCGCAGCCAAGGAATATTAGGAAATCTCTGATGGGTTTCCTTGCATGTCCAACATATGGTCAACTATTTATGGTCCTGCTAGAGCCACTGATAGCTAGTCAGTAGCAATTAATGTGTGTGGAGGGGAGGAGGGCAATTAATTTGGTAAGAAGTAAGCTTCTGGTTAATATCATTTGTATTGACTAGGTTTCTATTGATTTTATTGAGGTTCCGGGGTCATTTGCTCAGATGTGGATGCCTGCAGTCTGGATATCTATTTTCATTCAGCTGTCTATCCATAAGAAAAACGAGGAACAGTGATGGAGCAAATTCTGTCCGTTACATACAATAGCATTCCATGAAATAGACATACTTTCCTATTTGTCAGTAACAGTCAAACACATTCTTTCAATTTTCCAGAAATAAATGTTTTCTGAGGTCTTTTTGAAGGCAATAGCATCAGAGTGAGTGGCAAAAAGATCCCTTGAGTAAGTCTCTCCATGAGCAGCTAACAAATTCCAGCTCACTGTGCTTGGTTGTGTATTCAGCCTGTTTGGATACATAGGGATTTCTGACATTCATGGAGGTCTGTGGTGAGGTTAAGAATGTTGAGTTGGTCTTGAGACATTCTGCCATTTGAAGCTCAGTGCTGATGGGTGCTGTGTGCTGGGCTGGCCATGGGAGTTTATTGCTGTTTGATTGCACTGACTGGTTGTTCCATCTGGTTATGGTAACCTCTCTTAGTAAAATCCATAATTGCAAGATTTTGCAAACTTTTTGATATTGGCCAAATTTTCGATGTGACAGCTTCAGGGATCTCTTTAACATGCACCATTGATTCCTGCACTAAAACATGTCCCAGAAATGAGAGGTTGTCTCACAGTGGAGCAGGTTGGCATGAAGGAATAGAAAAACAGGTGGGACCATGAGATTTTCAAAGCACAGAGGAGAAAACAGCTGCAGGCATTCAGGTGCTGGTAACATACGTGCTACCTAGGGGGTTAAGATGTGAGCTTAGGTCAGTTTCTTACTCACATGAGGATATTTCTGCTGATGAAGCTAGTTAGCTTTCTTTAGTCTTGGGTTAGAATACGAGCTAAGTTTAGTGCTCTAAGGATGGCCAGGAAGCTTGAATTTGCATGAGGTGATGAGACAGCTGACACTGTAGGGATATCTAGTTAATCACTCTTTGAAATAGAAAGGCCAGTTAGTGATCAGAAGCACAGTGCTGGCCAGGAATGGTGAATCAAGACAGCCCAGCCCAGCTCATGGCAAACAGCTCTGTGTAAGCCTATCACAAGTGAGTGATTAAGAAATTGTCCCTAATGCAGAACACTCTAGGGGTTTCAACAGAAGAACATCTCTTCAAAGTGCTATGTAGACCAAGGACAACCTTGCTAAAAGGACTCACTATGGGATATTGGTGTGTGTGAGATCTGGTGACCCTTGAAAAACGCAGCAATACAAGTGCTTCTCCATAAAAGCATCACTGTGAGGAGGCTGTTCTAGCAGGACACAGCTGCAGTTTTGACTGCCAGAGATTAAGTCAGCTTGAAGTTGACATGGAAGAACTTGGCAAGAAAAACCCACATAAAATCTTTAGAGATGGGAGGCCTGATTTGAAAATGTGTCCAGAAAGGGTAAGATAACTTGTTTCTGTGTGCATATAGGCTAAAGCCTATATTCAGACATTTTACTTTGGGGATGGTGGATCTTTGTGAAACACAGCAGAATGAATAGCTGGTTCCAGTCCAAAGAGAAGAGGCAAAGAGGGAAAAAGAGGAGGAGGCAGTGCCCCACTAACCGTGGGGTGGAAGGCTGCGACCAGGCATGTCTAGCAGTGTTCTCTCATGTGTCATGCACACAGAAACCTGTCACAGGAAGATCTTTTCAACCTTTCTCTCCCTGCACAGCTTGTTCATCTGCACACAAATCAATGCTTGCACTTTGCCTACAGATAGGCACATCCATCACAGCAACAACAGTTCCTTTAGTATCTGTAGTGTGCAGTAAACTAGATGGCATGGCCTGTTGCACAAAATTAAACATAAATGATGGGAAATATGGAATTGGTTAGTAGGTGCTGATATAGAGAAGGCTTAAGAACTACTTTTTGTTTTGATTATGTATTCAGAAAGAAAAAAAAAGTATATTATGTACTTAGAGAAATATATTACGCACATATTAAATTGCTGTACAGAGCTTGTTAGATGACACAGACAATGCACAATCTCCTGAAGAACAGCTGTCAAAGGCTTATTGCATTCTAACAACAAAAAAACTCCAAGTCTTGTATTCTCTTTTTCATTCTATGGATTCTGGGGGGACCTGGAGCCATTTTAGCTGTATAACAATTACCAACCCCTTCACAGATATTGGCTGTGAGAAGTCTTTGTGCCTCACATACCTATTTTCGGTGGGAGGAGGGAGCAGAGAGAACTGTTAAGGAACTGCTTCCAGCTAGGATGCTGGCTTGAGGACAGCTTGAGCAGTGCTGAGTTACACAGGATTTCCAAGTGGTTCATTGTCTAGAATTCTTGGTACCTAAGAATTTGTAGTCTACAGATAAACTGCCACATTTCTGATGAAAACGGAAGTTTGACATCAAAGTGGACCGTGTGGACAAGTAAATAATAATAATAATTAAGGAATATACATTATCTTCTATAAATCTCCTGGCTTTCTGAGCCTATATCTTGCTTGTAGAGTTTTGAATAGTGCCCTCAGATCATTCATTAGTAGCAAAACAGTTCTTGACTCTTTCATCTGTCACTACACTAAGCAGAGCTCAGGATGCACCAATGTTTTGGTGGCTCCTACCCTGTGAAGATGTCCTGCGCACACCTCCCAGAGAAGCTCATTGTGTTGGTTGCACACACACAGCTCATGGCAGAGCACTAACTAGGCAAACCTCTTGCCAGATGTGTCAAACTCTGTGATTGTGATGGTTCTCTTCTCTGCATCTGATGAGCTGAAGTCCAAAAGGGTCAAAAGGTCCTCAGGAGTGGATAAGGAAGATGTATCCTTGAGCTGTTTGTGGGGAGATCATAGAATCATTTGAGTTGGAAAGCATTCTTAAAGGCCCTCTAGTCCAACTCCCCTGCAGTGATAAGGAACACCTATAGCTAGAGCGGGGTGTTGAGAACTCGGTCCAACCTCACCTTGAGTATCTCCAGGGATGAAACATTCACCACCTCTCTGGGCCACATGTTCCAGTGCCTCACCAATACAGGGAGGCAGCAGGTGGCTGCCCACAGCTGGTACTGGGCAATTCAGGTTGGACTTGAAGAACACTGAAGAGTAGGTTTAATTAAGTGCTGTTATTTTGTTAATTGGTTCTGCAAAATTTCTTTTATGTTCCTTCTCTCTTGAAGTCTTGTTTGTATAAAATCAGTCTAAAATCAGCACTCAGCTAGGGAAATCCAACTCTTTGGTGTTCCAGATAGAAATCTGAATTGGAATTACTTCTGTTCTTTTGAGAAAGAAGTATGAAATGATGACACCCAGCTAACTTAGCCCTTCTTAATGCCAAATGCAGCTGGGAAAATTGTTTTGCCTCTAAAAAAACATATTTTTTGTCCTTTGGTAAACATTTGCAGTAGTTTGTTGACATTTGTGTCATACCTGTCTTTTCCTAACCAAGGCTGTTAAAAATGTGAAGGAAAAAAACCCACAGCAAATTGCCAAATCTTAGAGTCATTGAATCACCATATAGTTGAGGTTGACAATGACTTTTGGAGATTTTCTACTCTGACCTGCTGCTCAGAGCAGCCTTCTTAATGTTGCATCCAGTCAGGTTTTGAAGATCATCAAGGAGGAGACTCCACAGCCTCTGGGCAACCTGTGCCAGTGCTCCATCACTCCAGCACCTCTTGTGTTCTAATTTGTGCCCATGGCCTCTTGTCCTGGCATGAAGCACTACTGAAAAAACACTTGGCTCTGTCTTCTTTGCACCCTCCCTTCAGGTATTTATGGACGTTGGTGAGATCACCTCTGATCCTCTCTTCTCCAGGCTGAACTGTCCCAGTTCTCTCAGTTTCTCCTCACAGGAAAAGTACTCTAGTCCCTCAGTCATCTTCATGGCCCTTGACTGGACCATCTCCAGTATGTACATGTCTCTCTTGTACTGGGAAACTGGACTGGGTCCAGCACTCCAGATTAATCTTCCCAGTGCTGAGGGGAAGTATTACCTCCCTTGACCTGCAGGCAGTGATGTGCCCAAGAGATTGTTGGGAATCTGAGAACTGAATCAGAATCAGAAGATGAATGTTCTTTAGGGCACTGTGGCTCCTCAATGCACTATTCAAATTTGATTTATAAAATGTTCTTGACACCCACTATGGGATATATTCTTATAAATCTCCAAGTACTTTCTAATGATAACCTCATGTCTGATCTTGAATTATATAGTATTTGGATATTTGATCAGTTTTTCTTATGCTGAAGTAATTTTTCACACAATCAGAGGCAGTGAGGCCCTAAAAGAGCTGGCTCTAATTATGTTGCTTCCCACAGGTAAGATCAAAAGTCACATTTTTAGATGGTTTTTGACAGGGACACAGTGGAAAAAAAAAAAAGAAAAAAAAAAGAGAGATACAGTATCTCTTGGTAGCAATGGGAAACGTTCAAATTGGTAAAAATGACATTTTTTTTTCTTTTCAGACCACCAGTAACAGGTATTTAGCCTACATTGGCTTTCCCTCAAAGTCCTCACAAATGTGTCAAGATGTTTCACCTACAGACTTGAAAGGAGGAAACAGAAAGCCTGCTGTTAGCTTTTGGTGTTTTTGAAATTGTAGACACTCAAATGCTGCAGTACCAAGGACCATGGGTAGATGTGGGTTGCTTTGCCATCAGTTGTCTGCACACAGCTAAGGCCTCATGTAAGTGGGGAAGCCAAGTTCACTCTGTTTCTCTAGTGGGCCTGATATCTTCAGATGTGACAGAGCAGCATTACTTCAGGTGTCAGCTTTTCAACCTAACCTTGGTAACAGAGGGCTGCCTTGGCAGAAAACCTGGTCACAATAGTTGGTGTAATAATTCAGCTTATGAATACTGAAAGAGAAGTGATTCTTCTAGCACCATCCATATTCCTAGTACAGCATCATATATAGTGCCATCTGCCTTCCACGATGGAAGGTCCAGAAGGACCTTCACCAGATTCAGATGGTTCCAGAGCATCTGAATTTCTTTCCAAGTTGGTTAAATTGAGACATTGGGTGTCTGATGATGGAAGACTCTCAGTCTCGTGCAAACTATCAGCTGTGTTACTTATGTTGCTTCACTAACTCAGTCATGAAACAGAATCACAGAGTGATTGAGGTGAGAAGGGCCCTTTAGAGCTCACATACTCCAACCCCCCTCCTCCATCAGGACTACCCATAGCAGATTGCCCAGGATTATGTCCAGATAGCTTTTGAAACCATCAGGTAACTACTGTAGTTATAACTTGCTGTCCTGTGGTGGCAGTTAGCATCTCTTTAAGTTGAAAATTTCATCTAATTTCTCACTGGATTTCAAACCTATTTACCATAGTGTCACTGGCAGCTCAGTCTAGTTGATGTTATATTTACAGACCAGGATAAATATCATAAAGGTGTGATAATTTTAGCAGGGCCTCTCACAGGGCTCTCCAGGGCTGTGGACTCATCTTCTATCTCCTCCCCACCATTCCTTAAACCTGATCTCAGTTTAAACCTCACTTGACCTTCCTTGCAGTTTCTGCCTTTGCCCTTTTTCACCAACTTTCTGCCTATTTTTTGCCCATGCACAAATGTCTTTTTTGGGTGAGCTCTCACTATTCTGATCACTTTGTACAAAGTCCATTCCCAAACATGTTCACCAGTCAGCCAAGTATTTCGGAGAAGATGCCACTTCATTTGTCTGCATGTTTGACCAAAAAATTCCGGCTGAGCACAGTTAACATTCATGTCTTCCTACAACTGCCAGGTACCCTCCAACTGGATTTAAGTACTGTAAGACAACATATTCTGTACAAATTTTCATATTGTCTTCCACTTTTTAACATCCAAATTTATTAGTAATACTAGATTTATCGATGCAGTTAATGACATTTTAAATATTTCTTTTCTCCCAGCAGCATGATTGTATCATATACTACAGCAACTCTACTCTGTATGAACATACGGGCACTATTTTGGCAGCTAAAAAGGCCATAGTGGCCTTCCCTCTGTTTCCAGGGATCTTGTTAATGAACAGGAGATAGGAATGGATGAAACAGAATGAAAAAGGAGAAATAAGATAAGGAAGAAAAGCCAGAGAATCAGTCTGCTGGTTTCAGAAGGCTGAGTTCAGACGCTGGAGGAAGAATCAATTCAGAAATAGAGGTCAGGAAGAGAAAAAGAGAGTATTAAAAGTTGGTAAAGAGATTTTTTGTGGAAGAAAAGATAAATTTGGGACCCTGATACATCTTTCTTCTGGAGGAAGAAAGATATGCCCCAGGAAAGAGAGAATTATAAAGCCCACAAAAAGTCTGACACAACAAAGGGGAAGACTTGGGCAAAAGTTACTATGGAAAAAAAAGCAATCCAGAAACCAGGGCTACCATCTCTATTACAGATTTAGTTCTTCTCCTAGCAGAGCTGTGGATTTTCTGTAACATTAACATTTTGGGAAACACTATGGAATTGGGAGGAAAAGCTATGGAAGATAAGCAAAAGGAGAAATAATGACTTGTCTGTCTTCAGTACCAGAGCAGATAACAGCTTACAGAAAGATTATTCATCCTCCTTGAGAAAAGGAGTCTTGCATAGTTTGGATGCATTCTTGACCTGGGGTCCATGCGTGTTGCCAGGATTCCTCTCTGGTCACACAGCCCTGGCTTCCAGTCTCCACATCTTCTGAGGACCTAGCTGCAGGTTGCTCTGCCCTCTACTCCTGGAGTCAAAAGTCTGATGACAAGGAAAACTCCTTAGGACACGTCCGAGTCATTTAGTGCCAGGAACTGGTTACTGAAAGGAGCAGGTGTGCAGACAGCTCACCTAATCCAATCATACTGCTGACGTCCGCAGCGCTAATCCATCCAGAGAGCCGCTTCCCAGACTGCGGCTGTGACAGCCTGCCTGGCTGAGACACACACGTACAGGGAATCCCCAGGGACAAACCCACATCTTTGAATTCCCTCCAACTTTCACTCGCATAAATGAGAGCACATATGTCTCCTTAATTCACAAGAAAATCTGATTTTGAAATTGCCATGGCGCCTGGCTCTCTAGCAAATATGCATGATACAGATAAAGTATGGGCATGCAGGACAGAAAGCAGGGTCCTCAGAAGTGGAATGCAAACCCAAATCTCCCTGTTCTGCAGTAAGCACCGACTTCATGTAACATTGGCAGCTCAGAGGGAGCTCCTTGCTGCAGTTATAGCTGCAATGTGTAATAGATAAATCTGCCACTCGCAGCTCAAGCATGGCTTGCTTCAGTGTTAGATAGGCTTCTTTGTTTGGCTGGTTGCAATTTTTTCCAAGGCAAAAGAAGGAACTACCAAAACTGAGCAAAGCATTTCAGCTGATGGAATGTGCTTGCAGAACAACAGGAGGAATATTCTTGCATCCTTCCTAATGTAGCACTGAATCCCCAGCCATCTTATTCTAGGGATGAGAACTTCACCAAAGCCCTGCTAATGGGCTTTCCTGGCTCCAGGCAGAGGTGAACCATTTTTAATCATTTATACAATAGTATCATTATGTTCTTATTAACCAGAAGTCCTTACTGGTGACTTGAATACCATATTTTTGTCTCAAGAAATTTTGCTTTTCTCTGAAAGGGACTGCTTTGTGCAGTGGAGGTTTAGTTTTCTATTTGTATTAGCACAGTACAAAATGAAAGTGGTAGATCAGAAAATTTAGTCTGTGTCTTAATGTCTTTTTCTCATCCCCTCCTACCTGGACAGATTGCTCAACATTTTAGCTATTTTCACCTCCACTTCTCATTATCACTTTGCTGGCACCAGCCAATTTGAAGCCTTCTTCAGAAAAGCCTCTTCACTCTCCCACACCAACCTTGCTGCAAGCTGGATGGGGAACATTTCCTGGAGTTGAGCATCCAGAAAAGAACGTTACATTTGGCAAGGGAAATGCCCACATTTACACACTTGCCTCATCCATCACCTTCCGAAATCACGTCTTGCCACATCACAAGAAAAGCTGACCTCTTTGAGTCAACCACGTTTGGAAACTGACCTTTACGCTGCTAGTTGCTGCATTTTGCACAGTTTGTTGTTAATCTGCTGCAGAATAAACTACATCCTCCTGTTCCCAGTTACACATTTGTATACATTTGTTTCTTCTTTCTGCTTGGCTATCAGTATAGCCTTTACTTTTCTGTTGGACATTCTCTCTTGGCTTCTTTTCAGCTAGAAAAACACTCAAACCATTCTACCACCCCCTAATGGGCCTAATGGATGGTATCTGTGCACACTGCTATGCTTACTCCCACTGATCACCATGCTTGACTCAACTTAGACCAAAGAGTCATCACCTTGTACCTTCTTTCCTGTCACAGTGCCCAGTGCTGCTGTCACATCAGCTACAAACATGATTATTATCTAGGCTGTTATACACCTCCTTTATTAACACATCATCTCCTTCAAAATCACAGTTCAGGAGTGCTCCAACCTATTTTGCTTATAGCTTTCAGGCTGTGCCACGCATTCTGCCTTCCTCTTACCAAAGACTTGCCTCACTTTTGGCCCTGTGTCTCCTCTGATTTTATACTGCTAAATTTTACAGTTTTATTCCTTGCTGCAATTATTATGCCCCCAAAGGCTTGCATGATGTATGTACAAGGTCTTACAAAAGTAAATTGTATCCTTTTTTTAAAACTGCTTCCTGGCCAGAGGTTGAAGTGCTTCATTTGCTTGAGGAAAGAGCAGTGGTGAAGACACCATCAATAGGTCAAAACCTCTCAGGCCTAAAGGAGATGACGCTTTGCTCAAAGGAGGAGAAATCCTTTCCCAAGCATATGGAGATTAAAGTCAGAAATAAAATTATTTGTGTATATTTTCCTTCAGCTCGTGTCACTTTGTCAAACAGAGTGATTTTCAAAAATGTCCCAGTCATAAATCAGAGATAAAACTTCAGGGAAGGCAGTGAATCTTCGGTTGTTTTTTGAAGACGGCTATTTTTCATAAAATCCCACAGATATGCATGATCGTCTCCACACGCATATTTATTACCACTTCACCTTCCCCACGTGCTGATCAGTAGACACAGCGGAGCATCCGCTAGATTCATGACATCTCCATTAAAAAGTAATTTCACACCCCTCAGTGACAACTGGTTTTGAAACACCCCATAGCAATTATTCCTCAGCGGTTCACTACAGCAGCTTGGAACTGTTGGAGACACTGTGCCCACAGGCGCTGTGAGCTTCCTCTCCTGGACAGGCACAGCAGTGGCACACGTTCCTCCTTACCCCATCTTAAACCCTCTGCTCTGCACATCTCCAGCTGAGATGCAGTATCACAGAATCACAGAATCACAGAATCACAGAATGGCCAGGGTTGGAAGAGACCTCAAGGATCATGAATCTCCAACCCCCTGCCACATGCAGGGCACCAACCTCCTCATTTAATACTAGACCAGGCTGCCCAGGGCCCCATCCAATCTGGCCTTGAACACCTCCAGGGATGGGGCATCCACAACCTCTCTGGGCAGCCTGTTCCAGCACCTCACCACTCTCTCTGTAAAGAATTTCCCCCTGACAACCAACCTAAATCTCCTCTCCGTCTACTTAAAGCCATTTCCCCTTGTCCTGCAGTTCTCAGCCCTTTCAAAGAGTTGATTCCCCTCCTGTTTATAGACTCCCTTTAGGTACTGAAAGGCTGCAATGAGGTCACCCCGCAGCCTTCTTTTCTCCATGCTGAACAAGCCCAGCTCCCTCAGCCTGTCCTCATAGGGGAGGTGCTCCAGTCCCCTGATCATCTTTGTGGCCCTCCTCTGGACCCTCTCCTACAGCTCCCTGTCTTTTTTGTACTGGGGGCTCCACAGTACTTAGAGTGACAATCTCAAAACATGTAAAAAAAGCATTTCAAAAGGCAGTTACAAGGAAGTGAAGGGTGGCGTGGAGATTGTTCACAGAATTCACAGAATTGCCAGGGTTGGAAGGGACCTCAAGGATCACGAATCTCCAACCCCCCTGCCACACGCAGGGCCACCAACCATCCCACCTAAGCTGCACACAGTTTTTCTATTAGTCCCATAGCATTTTGTTTTGTGAAAATTAACTTATTTAGGATATTTTTCCACATCAGTTCCTCATAATGCAGTCCTTCCAGGAGGTGTTACATCGATGCTGTTTCCTCTCTCACAGCAGGGATTGTGTACAACGTCACTTGCGGTTGGTGCTAATTGCAGGAGACGGCAGTACTAACAGTAATTATGATGCTTGACTGATTGGAAGATTACTTCATCTTTTCTACCCTCCATCCTTTGCTTTCACAAAGTTTGTAGCACACTGAAGTCACACTTGTTTTTCTGCAGAAAGGCAGAAAAAAGATGAGCTGTGTGACAATTTTAACAACTTCAAGTGAATTACAAGGTTTGGATTGTCTCCAACATGAGTCGAGATGATTCCTTGTGTGTTATTTAATTATCTTATTGAATTTGATAAGGTTTAGCTCTATTTCCTACATAAGAAATATTATTAGAAGCACTGTTTCAGTAAGTCCCATCTTCCCTTTAATATTCTGGGAGCAGTGCAGAGTTTTGAAAATTTTGAAGGGAAGGTCAGCCCATAAGCTTTGGAGATTTGTTCAACAGGAAAGTGGCATGCTGCTGTCACAGGTTTGGCCCATTTGTGTTCCCCCACAGATCTGGGATGTTGATGGTGAAGTCCTCTCTTCCTCCCCCACCTCATCCCAACAGTTGTGGGGCACTGGGCCAACCAAGGAGCGGAGGAGAGAACACATGAACATTCATCTTTGGGTTTCTGTGTGGAAACAACAGGTAAGGATCTATGGACTCCATCCTCATCTGGAGGATGACTGCAGCAGTGATGGGAAAAGGGGACAATTCTGAAGGTTATGGTACATAATTCTGAAGGTTAATACACAAATAGATTTCCTAAATGGTGTGTAAATAGAGGATATTTTCACTATTAAATCATCTGCATTAAGGAAAACATGTAATTGTTTCCTGTTACTTCTGCGGATCCTAAGACCTTTCTCCAAGCACCTGCAAGAATTGTTCTCTGCAATTCTATTCAGAACTGTTAAATTGAAACATTCTCTGGAAGTGCACAGAGCTTCTTTAATGGGACTGTGCAAACCTGAACTGCCAGAATCAGAGTTCAGACTATTTTAATGTCCAAGGAATAAATCAGAGAACACTTACACGATTTCATTATTTATTTCCTATATGTCACTATTTATTTTCTTCAGTGCAGAGAGCCCATTCTGAGAGATAAAGACCAAAATCAGTTTTATGCTCACTTCCGTGAGAGTTAATAGCCCAATGACTTCAAAAGGAACAGCACATAGCTCACCCAAGCCTGAATTTGGTCCACATCATATAAAAAGAAATATGCTTATGCAAAACAAAATCATATAAAAGTCTTAGTGGATTAAGTCTCACAGTCACAGAACCTGCTACAGAAGCAGAAACTGAACAGGAGAAATACAAACCCTTACCTTCAGTTTTCTCAGTAGTTGTGTGAAGTTATATATTTTCTGTGTGGGTTGTTTCTTTATCTAAACCTCCCCAGCCCTCAGTGAGGAATCAGCTGCAAATAACACAAGTGAGGGCATGCGGATAATAATAGCAATGCCATAGAAGTGGAAAGGATTTCCCTCTGAACAAACCTCGAGTTCTCCATTTAATTTTTGGTAGTACTGTTTCTATTACATTAATTTCCATGACTACAAAGTTGAGACCAAAAGATACTTAGCAAGCAAAGTGGGAAAGCCTGTTTTACACTGACCTGCAAACTGAAGCAGACAACAGGAAGGTCAACCTTGGAGACCCATTTAGTCACAAGCATTGTACAATACAAAGCCTTCTCTTGGCTCTGGGATCCTTATTAAATGACCTGTCTTCCAGGAACAAACACGAGCATAAAGAGGAGGGGAAGGAAGCACTGAAGTGCTGCTGGGGTACTTCCACAGTCAATGGGACAGATTCTCCCCCTTCCTGAACTGGTGCCTCTGTGCCACATGGGTGCAAACAGGGAATTCAGAGCTGCCTTGAAGTTGGGTTAATTAAATCCTGTGCCTATCAATCTCTTGAATAAATTACATCATGATATTTTTAATCAAGCCAAAGCCAGAGCCGATCAGCCCACAGGATTAGAAACCCAGCTGTGCCCTTACAGCACTGCCTGGCTTGTGCTCCAGTGGAGAATATTTCAAAAAGTATGTTCTCTGAGAGGCATCACAGAGCACCCAACGACCTTAACTGGATTCCACATTTGCAAAATGAGGACAAGACCAGGATCAGCTGCATCAAGTGAAGAGCAGCTCATAAGAAACTTCCCCTTTTCAACATCCCTTGATCCCAGCTGCCTTCAGTAGAAGGGCTCTGAGCGCTCCTGCCTAACTCTGCTAGATACAAATTCATGCTCCAGAATGTTTTGGGTCACTGCAGTGAGGCTACAAAGGGCCAGCTTTATTAAGCACATCGTGCTGCTAGATTTCCACCTACGCAGCATTCTTCTGTCCTTCCAGCATACAAGACACTTTCTTTTATACACCTACTGAGCACCAGATGAGTGCAGATACAGCCCATGAATTTGTTCTGATAGCGTTCAAACCAGGGCCTACCAAGCATTGCTTCTAGTTCCGTTTGTTTTTGTCCCCAAGCTTCAGCGGCTGTTGGTGTCCTGCAGTACCTTCACTCTCTCCTACACTTGCACAAGCTATATTTGACCCTGTACAGACTTTGGAATGGGAACTTGATTGTGAGATGATCAATAGGTGTTGCTCACTAATCAGAAACTGGCTGATCCCTGCGGTCTGTCCCAAACCCACGGGTTTTGAATTCTTCAGAGTAAGCCATGCAATATCAGTAATGACATAATTAGCTATTAGATGGACTATCACATGTTCTGAGGAATGAGAAGGCCAGTCCCTGATTTATTCAAAAAGTATTTATTATTCAGGAGACCAGATAACTAATTCTCCTTTGTTTGGATATGGTGGTGTTACAGTTCAGATGCCAAAAAGCCAATCCTATAACTCATTTTGTACATTACCCTTTTTAATTACATGCTCTCTGTTTCATTCCTACACATTTTGGTTTAGAAACATTAACTAGATTGACTGTATTGATCCAGATCTTAACTTGAAAAAAATTGCACTGTATTCTCTTGAGGACTCTTCAATAAAAAGAAGCACTGCTCCTTTAACTTTTCTTTGTGACCCATTTTGCAGAGCTACTGTAATCTTTGTTGACCCGGTCTGTACCCACTCCAACGTAATAATAACCTATTGATGTGTGCAGTGACTGATGTAGTGCTCGGTATTTGAAAAAACAGCTTGACAAGTGTCTTGTACAGAAAAACATCACCATTTTGTACTTTGTCTTTTATCAGTGCAGCTTTAGGTGTGTTTTTCTTTCTGAAGCATTGGTTGGCACGAAAATTCCAATTATTGTTTTCACACAAGCTCCCAGTCTTATCTGATTGTTCAATTTAGCACCTATTTCTTGGGCTGTTTCCGAGATACTGGACTAATTATTTTACAGAATTCTACACTGAATTTCCTTTACCATCTGCTGGTCTAATCAACCTAATGATCCATGTCCTCTGGCAGCAGACTGCATTATTCCTCATTATTTGCTCCGCTTCTTACTTTAGCACCATTTGCTCTGTAGATTGAGTGTTTGGCTCCAGCTCGTGGCTGCTGATGAGGGCAGTGACAACACAACTTTAAGCAGATGTTGGATAAGGTTATCTCCAGAGTTATTAGTATCACCTGCTAGCACAAGTCAGAGCGGCCTGAAAGCCACCTGAAATGAAAGCAGGCACCACTGATCCCCGTGGCTTCCATTACTTGAATCAATGGATCCAACAAAATCACAGGGAATGATGTTTCTTAGCTTAGCTCTGATCTGTGCCAGAAGAAAGGGGAGATAACACAAAAGCCCACTTAGTGCCTATATGCTACCAAAGATTCATGTTACCAAGAACAACTTAAGGGAAATTTTATGCTATCTTCAAGTTGTCAAGTAGCTTTCAAAAATCAAGCCTAAAAATCATGCTTTTAAAACTTAATTTGATTGTTTCGATGTAAAATTGTTAAGTGTATGAATCAGGGCCCTTAAAACTGACTCAGAGCTGCTGAACCATAATGCTTGTGAAAGCGTAAATAACTGTTAAAGATCAAAATATCACCATTTCTTTTTCTTTGGTTTTGCCTTTAAAATGTACAGCTCTGTTAAACAGAAATAAGCTAGAGTTTCGGTAACAACTGGTGTTTAAGGTTAGGTTCTATGGCCTAAGACACCTTCTCCACCTCGTTTCTACTTCATCAGAGGCAGCTCCAGTGAGCACATCGATCCTCAGAGTCCTGAATCTACCTGAAATAGGAAAAAGTACTTTTTGTTGCAACTGGAGCGCTCCTTCTTTCAGGTATAGGAGTCACTGAAAGTAAATGTCTTCAGGATAAAGGCCTACAGAAAGACAGGTTTGGAGGAGTGGATATGAAATGCAGATGGATTTCTATCTATCTTTGAAGATAGGCTCCTGTTTGGTTTTGTCTTCATCACTGAAAATTAAGGGGTATGCATTTGGTTCCCTACAAATAGATTGTGAAATGCCCTAGGGTGTCCAAAACACGAAGGCACCCAATAGCAGAGACCTGTAAGGGGAGATCTCTGAGATGGCAGCTGGAGGTGAGCCAATGTTCTCTAGGCCAAAGCAACTGCATGAAGTCCCTGCATACAACCTGAGTGTTTGTACTAAAGCCTTCTATAACATTATATGGAGATGTGATGGAAAAGCAGTGTGGAGATGGCACTCTAAAAAACAAATTCTCTCTCTCTGAAATGAATATGTCAAGTATTGTTGTTGCAAAAAGCCCATGAAGTTTCACATACTGTCAGCCTATCCAGGGCTTTGCACCATTAACAGATGTTTATCCACTGTGTTTAAAAGGATATTTAAAAATGAACAGAAAGATTTCTATCGCATGTCTGTCCAACTGCCTGGGAGGGTAATGCAGAGATAAGAAATCATTGTTGTGTAGAGGCTCTGCAGAGAGAACACATCCTGGTCTCAGACAAGCCCAGCAATGTTTGCATTCTCAGAGAGAAGAGCTAATCAAAGCTGTGACATGGTTAAGTTCCCCTAAATTAAAAGATAAGGAGGAAGGGGAAGTGAATTCCCCAGGAAAGCATTTGATACTTCATTTGTACTCAAGAGGCAATGCAACAACCACCACTGTCACAGGAGGACCAAAGTGCAGGAGAGATGCTGGATTCTTGAGATATCACTCAAGAAGCGGAGTGCTGCTCATTTGTTTCCTTGGCTTCTGTGCCCCAGTGAAATTTTACAAAGACAAGTATGCTGGAAGTTGGTAGTGTTGTTTGTTGCTTCCCTTCCAGTGCTTGATTTGCAATCAGGAGTGTAATATTTGCTTTTCCATTTATCTTGGTTCGTAGCTAAACTTGCCCAGTGCTGAAGCTGAGGTGAAGCTGTTGTGTGAACTCAGGGACCATGAATTCAAAGATCAGGGCTTGCTGACACCTTCTGGATGGAAGCAGGCCAGGATTTTCATCAAATAGGATGTTTTGCTCACAATCTAGAAAGTTTTGGCTTGGGGACCTGCAGCAAGGAGACAGCCATCCCTGGTGGGAGGTGCAAACAAGAAAGCGGAGTGGGAACAAGGGTCCCACGTCAGTATCATCCCAGCAGTGCTGGGTCTGGATGCGTACAGAAAGAATTTTTGTTGTGTGGTTGTTTTGAGAATAGAGACATGAAGCTGGGAGGTTTTTTTTCTCTCTTCCTTTTAACTATATAATTTCCTTTTTTTTTTTTTTTTTTTTTTTTTTTGTTACTTTTCTATGTGAGTTCAGTTTATTATATCAAACAGAGCTGGGCTTCAATAATCCCCCCAAGCTGATACTTCACTCTGGAAAGACTTTATTTACTTTTTCTTCTCCTTTTACTTCAAATTTTGAAGTATCTTATGAAGATTGGAAAGAGACAATTGTAGGTTGTTACTGCAGTCCTGTCCTGTACTTTTTAAAGGAAAAACAGAAATGAACTTTATGCAATACAGAGATAGGGAACGTGCACAAACCACACTGGTCCTGGAACCTTTATGACTAATTTAATACAAATAAATATAACAATATTATTTCAAATGTAAGTCACAGAATCACAGAATCACAGAATAACCAAGGTTGGAAAAGATCATCCAGTCCAACCATCCACCAATAGTACTCACTAAAAGTGTGCATTAAAGATTAAAATGTGTTTGAAGGTGGCTCCATTCTTTGAGAGAGAGTATGTGAACCCCAAACTGGACTTTTCTACATTATAAAACAAGGTGGGAGTTGCCTGACCTGCATAGTTAAGGCCAGAAGGTTTAAATGAATTGTATTCAAAAGAATATTTGTCTAGAAACACATTCATTGCTTATGGGCTTCCTACGACATGGAAATCAACAATCTTCAGATTCTGCCTCTGCTTTTAAGGATCTAGCTGGAACTGATCTGATTTCAATTTCTAGGCTGTGAATCATCATATGCTTATGTCTACTGGTCTACTACCATGTTCCTCTTCAGAATACATGCACAAATTGATCAAGTCCTCCTGTATCCTTATCTTTCCTAATCAGACATATTTGGGATGTTGAATACTTCAAGTTAAAGCACAGTCTTCTCCTTTCATTGCTCTTATGACTTTTATATGAATGATTTATAATTAATCAGTATCCTTCATTAACTGGGGAACAAGAATTACACACTAATACTCCTATTTTATTTTCTTCTGCACATGCATCCCAGAATCACATCTGTTAGATCCATTGTTCATATGTAATGTAGGTTATTCATAAATTAAACTTGGAAAACTAAATAACATACAGAAAATCCAAGTTTAAGTACTTACTATTTGCTTTTAAAACAAAGATTCACCTGTAAATTTTTGTTTTTCTTTTTTTTTTTTTTTCCTTTTTAACGTGATGAGTGATGGTCCAGCTACCACAAGAAATGGTTATCTGGACTTTATGCTTTGTCTGTCTCAGGAATATCTAATTATATTATTATAATGTTTAATTCTCTGAATGGGACTTTCAGAGACTATAGTCTCTGTAAAATTGGTCTTTGGAAGTGATCCTAGGAAAATGACTTTATGGAAAATTACTGTTCCTTTTGCTGGCATAATGCAGTTAATGATGCTAGCCCTACAAATCCAATGCAATGACATTACTCTTCATCATTCATATTTTAGTGCCCTCAAGATTTTTATTCAGTTTTCCTTGGGAAGGAATTTTGAATATGTAAAAAAATGAGCATCTTCTCTTCTTTATTTGTCAAGACGGAGAAGAAATTTCATGGCACCTATGGGAAGGAGATGGCATTGATTTAATTGTTGTTTTCAGTGTCAAGGCTTATGACAAGAACAGTAAGGATTCAAATGCTCAGATAGCTTAAAGCTATTATGATCAGAACCACTCAAAACATTGATCCCATAAAATGTAAAATTGAAATACTAACTCTTCTTTTCAGATTTCCAGTGCAGGAGGATGAAATATCTAGAGACCAATTCAGCCAGTAACAATGCATCTGTTGGACACTTTCAGTAGTATTTAAGAGACTTGAAATTATTATACTGAAGTACTATTAGTCTGTTTGGTACAACATGTTGAGATAGGGGGAAGCAGGCAGAAGTACTGAACATGCAAGTCCTTCAGCAAGGAGATGTCATTCTGAGACTGGCAGTGATGGCAGCGACCAGCTCCCGTCCTCCTCTATCTGGTGAGCTGCCCAAAACTCCATGCTCATTTCTCTGCTTACCCTCACAAACAAATATGCTCACAGATGCTAAAGGGAGGCATCAAGACATTCACTCACTGAGGAGCACAATTACAAAGCTTCCCATGTGTGGGACTCTGGAAAACCAGATTCAGCCAGTAGTGCATGACTAAGGAGGCTGCAGAGAGTGAACTGGTGCCCTGCCCAGGGCTGCTCCCTGCTCTGTATTGATCAGCCTTTTACATCTCCCAGCTGAGTTCAGCCAAGCTCTTCAAAGTTTAGTGGAAACACTGAGAATGCTGTGGCCGGATGGCACTAGGGACCTTGTCTAATGTCCACTGTCATTTTGGTATTGCTCTTTTGAATCAGAAATAACTGCTTTGATTAAAAACAAACAAACAAATAAATAAAAATGATTCTTTCAGTCCCGAATTTGCTTCTGATGAGCAAATGCTAACATGTTTTGCTTCTGTTTCCTGCATGATATGCAGGAACTAAGAACAGTCTTTTCTTGATCACTTCTCTATACATTTGAATTATTGTGGCAGATATTTTTTTCTTCTTCGTGAAAGTTACTAAGGAGGATTGGAGGTAGGGATTACCATCTTTTGGTTTAGATATATATATTTTTTAAACCAAAATGTTTAAAATGTCAACAATTTTGCTTTATCAGGCACTGCACAAAATACAGAAGCACCAAGAGGAGGTTCAGTAACCTTCTCATGCAAGAAGAAATTCTTAAACAACACATTTACCAGGGCATACACACTGAGAAGAGGATCCATCCACAGCATTCTTATAGGAAGCTTCTAAACCTCTGTGTGCTCCTAAACACAACTTCTGTGTGTGGAATGAAATCTGGGAAACAACTTCAGTTTTGAAATCTTTTTCTGTCCTGTTTAACTAGGTTGTGGTTCTGGAGCCACCTGAGCTCTACCAGTGTAAGTTGAGAGGTTTCAGGTATGGCACATGACTGTCTCTTATGGGATGTAGATAGGATGTCTAGCATGGCAAAGCTTGGGCACACCCAGATGTTCACAATAGAACAGTTGGGATTTCTGCTTGCTCCTTAAAGGTAGATGCTAAGAACAACATAAGCTGTTAAGGCTGGATTGTGGTCTGCTGGTAACCACTGGATCATGGACATGAGTTGTCTGAAAAAAGTGGCAGAGAAAAGTGAGTCTATTGTTGGCCTGTCAAGGCTTACTTCATCAGCTCTGTGCCTTCCTTAGGAAATTTTGACGGTTCTGCAGTACGGAAATGCTGGGGGTTTTGTGCATGGCTCTGTTTGGGGCCAGGTGGATGTTCTGGTGCAGCACTGCTGGAAAAATAGTCTCAAGAATATGCTTCATTCTTCTAGCCCTAGTAGTCTGCACAGATGGCAAAGAGTACACATTCTCAAGCAAAATTTGTGAGACAGAAGGAAGCCAGCCAGCTCTGCAGGTGGCAAAGAAGATGGGAGGTGTAACTACTGAACAGCAAGGTGGGTTGTGGGCACAGCTCCTTCCCATGTCTGCTAGACTGCAGAGGTGCTGGTATGTGTCAGATAAACATCTTCAGCCAACTTGAGCAACATAATTTATTCATAAAAGTCTCATGAGAAAGGAAGGCACACCGTGTTCAGTCTTTCGTGCAGCTGATCTGGTTTGCAAAGGATCTGTAACTTACAGGTTAGCAAACAACCATTTTCATACTTGGAGAGGAGTGGACAAATGGTTCCATTTAACCTCCTGCAGAGAAGATCGTGAACCCAGACACTGTACTGTCTCTTCAGTTACTTTCAACAAAAACATATGTTTACAATTTTGCAGAAAATACAGCAAAAGCATAAAAATGTAGCAGTTTTCACTTAGAAATGCAATTCCCCAGAACAGTTGTTAAAAAAATTACATCAGTTACATTTGAAACGAAGATTTCTAAAGACACACAACTGGGATAGGATCTTACTTACCTTTAATTCCTTATAATTATCTCTGCTAGAAATTTATTTTATGTTTACTATTTTTCTTATATCGTCTTGTGAAAACAGGGCAGCTCAATAAGGTCATTTGAACTGAGTTCTTCTGTGATTTCAAAATTTCAACTTTATTTACCATTCGGCACAAAAATCCATCCCATTGTCAACATTGACTTTGGTGGTAGGGAAAACTCTGTGCACTTGCAGTGAAATCCACAGAGTACTTAGAGAATGTGGAAAGGTCAGGAGGAGAAGATGATATGATGGGACTTCACAGCTCCTGATTCCTTGTCTTGTATCCAATATTCTTGGGAGAAAACAAAAGGAGATGAAAATCCAAGTGAGCTCTGTACAAAAGAGCTGACTACAAACAACTGAAAGTGATTTGTAGAGAAGTCTTTAATTCCAAGTCTGTCTGATTTATAGAAGAGTCAGGATTTAATTATACTTGTTGCAAAGCTTTCCCAACATTCTTGAGATGAGTGAGCATGTACTTAAAGCAGCAAACTCTGCAAACCACTAATGTTAATTTCTCTTTATAGATCTTGGAAAAATGGAAATGCTGTTTGAAGATCACGTGGCGTTTTTTAATCATGCTAAATGGATGGCCGCTGTAATTGTAGGTCAGTCAATGTTACAGTAATTCCCAGTAAAATAATGGGAAATGTCTTGGAGTTGGTTTTTTTTTGGTCAGATTTGTGTGTCACAGGGAGAATTCCATACTGTGTTCAATCTCCTACTGCGTGGCATTTTGATTTAAAAATGAACACTATCCAATATCAATAGTGCAGATGCTAAGTGGATTAAAAAGTAACTGATATGTTTCAAGGGGTAATTGTTAAAAAAAATGTTGAATGTAAGAAGGTGTTGTGATGAGTTCCTAGCCCACTGCCATTCTTTTTTGTTTGTTTATAAAAGAGGAACTGGTAGATCATGATTAGAACTTACACAAAGTAATTCTGAAACACTTTATAAACTGAATACATATGCAGGAAAAAACAAAACAAAACAAAACAAAAACCCAACAAACCAACAAACCAAAAGCCTAGCAAACATCCTATTGCAGATTCTTGCTGACTTAGACAGAGCTTGAGTTTCACATGACGTGTTTAACAGACTATGACAAAGTTTAACATATCTGTGAGCACAGGTTGCAGTTCTGACTGTGAAGATTGGAGCATTCCATTAGGATAAACAGGACTGAAAAAAACCTTTTTTTGTCATTCATTCTGAACTTCCTAATCAATTTTTCTTCTGCTTCTCAAGTCAAAAGATCATTGATAAATTGGCAAAGGATTAGAAACAAGACATAAGAGTAATCCGCAATCTGGGAAATACATATAGAGGTGGTTATGGATTTCTGGCAGTTTGGCCTTTTGAAAGAATAAGAAGTTGATCAGGGTCTTTAGGTACGTACATGGGAAGTGGAAAGCATCTGCCACATCGCAGCTCTGTCATCTGTTAGACAAAGTTATAGCAAAGTGTAATACCTGGAAGCCGAATCTAGACACACAATTATTACGATTTGATAACCTAAATCTTATTAGGAGCCTTGTCACAGATTTTTCCTGGACATTTTTTTTTTTTTTTTGGACTTTCATTTTTTTCCACCTACATTTCAAACCCCTCACCTGGTTTCTGATGAGTTACTGTCCTTGGCTCTGGGGCCCCCAGGCAAGGCACAGCAAGGAATGCTACTATGGAAATAATCACAGTACTTTTTACTCAGAATCATTTTCCTTTATGAATTACAGCACTTGAAACGGCCACATCCTGAAGGCAGGATGTGCTGGGTCTCCCCAAGATTAGGAATGCCAGTACTTTGCCTCTCCTTGGACGGGACATTTCCCACGATGGTGGCAAGAACAGGGGTTCTTGGTTGTTTCTGGCTTCTGCTCTTTGTGCAGAGAGACAGCCTTCATGGCCCTAAAAACATCCCTGGTATGGCAAGCATATGTGATACTGGTGGTCCTTGGCCTTGTCCCCCCTTCTCAGCCCTGGTGGCTGGTGAGGACCAAGCCAACACCATCAGTCAGGTGCTCTGGTCCACGATGACTTCTGCAGGACTTTGTTGAGAGAAAATGGGATTTCTTGCTTGACATGGAAAGCCCCCAGACTGTCAGATATGCTCCTAAACAGGTCCTAAGGACCAACTGCAAATTTATGGTGTGGAGGCAGAAGTTCATTGTGACTGGTAATGACCTGCTGTGTTTTTAAGAGTCTATTACATTCAGTTCTCCGAAAAGATATATTATGAATCAAAAATCAATTCAAAAGCTGAGAAATTCATTTTGAGAAATAGTACTGGGGAAAAAACAACAAAAATCAGAAACGTTCTATTCCAATATTTTCAAAATGAAATGGTCTTGTTTTTCTTATCTACACTGATTCATTCTAACATCGATCTAAGTTTAGTGTTAATAAATGGTAGAAATATGTGAAAAGGGAACAATATATCTGACTGGATATTAGTTTTTCCTAATTTATTTTCAGTTTGGCCACCAAACAGAAAAATCAATTATTCTTACATCTCTATTCAGTATAAATAAGTGCTTCTCTTCCAACACACTGCTCTCCACAGCTTTCTCCTTTTTCATGGAGACCTATGTTTGCCAGATACAGTAATTTGTGGTTATCTCCAGATGATATCTTTTTATATTTTCATTCACGTAAGTTCCCATTTGTTTTTTCTACTGTTAGTGGTGATTACAACTAGTTAGCCTCTACTACACAACGTTTATTGCCTCCTTCAGCTTAATTAAAATTGTATCTAACAAGGACGCACTGGGTATGTGACTAAATATTGCTGGAATATGTTTAAATATTTATTTTGATTATTTTTATTGTCCTTCAAAAGGCTTTCATAATAACTTGGTATTAAGCCCAATCAAGCCGCTTGACATATTTTGAACAAGATACTACAAAAGCACAATACCACGTCCTTCAATGAAATCAGAATGCGATCTCCTTTCCCTCCCAATGTCCTTTAACTGCAAAAATTTGTGCTTGATAAATCTTACACTGTGTTAACTCTTACTGTTTATTGCTCATTGGTTTCATTAGTCTCTTCATTATAGTGGTTATGTCCATTAATTTTCCCCATTATTGTAGGCACACTTACTTCATGCAAGGAGTGTGTATTATTGCCAATTTCCCACTGTGAAACTCTTGATACTTTTTTCAGAGCTATTAAAGTGTTGGCTCTACTCAACAGCTCTTTACCTCTGTGTCACCACTGAAATGAAAAATTGTTTTAGAGACATTTTTGAGCCAAAGATTATTTCAGCAGCACACAAGAAGTAAACATTTATTCAAATGACAGCCTGGAGCTAAAAACAAGGAGACATTCTGGAACTCTGTTAGCAGCAGGAGAAAGACCAAGGGACTACAGCAAGTGGTGTTTTGCTTCTCAGAGGAAAGGGAAAATTTATAACAGATGACACCAGTGCCGAAATCTTTGTTTTCCTTCATCCTGCATATCAAATTTGTTTAAATGGTTAAGATCATTAGCATTGTTATAAAGAGTCCAGATGTGGAATAGGAATAGGTTGGATGCTGCTTAAAGTTTGCTGAGGAGGGGAGCTCATGGAAATCACTCAGGAAATTTTTCAGACAAAAGGCTGAGGCAATATCGTGGTGTCCATCGGGGATGAGAAGTTTTAGAAGATTAGAAAGATTAGAAAAATAGAAAAATACAAATACAAGGTCTATATTTAGAAAAGGGTAAGGGAAGAGTATGAACACAGAACTGAAGGAGTTGCAGATTGGTCTTCCAAGCTTTAATTTCTATGTTTTTCTAGAAAAACACAGAAATAACTTTGTTGTTGTTGTTGTTTTAATGAATACAGTAGAACAGGGATAGGTAACACCTAACACGGATATACTGAGGAATAATCTAGTCAAATTTAATTTATTCTGTTCTATTTACGGGACTTCTAAATAAAGACAAAGGTATAGGTGGCCTATAAATTGGCACTTTTGAGGCTTTTAATACCCTCTTATGAAATATTTTCATAACCAGGTGAGGAAAATGTGGTTTATGTAAAGCTACTGGTAGGTTAATGCATAAATAGGTAGCAAGGAGCATTTAAACCAATATCTACTCCTAGCTCACTTAAATACTTGAAGTGTGTGTCTTCAGCAGTTCCAGAAAAGTCTGTCTTAGGTTTGCTATTATTCAACATTGTTATAAACATCTTGAACAATGAAATAGGTTATATGTTTATTAATTCATTAGATAGTATTAACCTAAGTGAGCTGCAAGCACTCTGGAGATTTAAGTGGCTAAGTACATAAGCACAATGCTGTGCACAGGTTCCTATAACCTGCTTGTCATCCAGGCTAATTAAGCACATTAACATCTTGCTAATGTAACTACATTGCTTGCAGTAGCTGTGATATCCCCGGATGGCATTGCATTATGCTATAGAGATACTCAGTATGAGATAAATTCCATGCTTTTCCCATTTAATCTCCTTCCCCAGTTTGGTTCAGGTCACAGTGTTGGTATACTGGCAGGTCACTTAGTTATGTTTATCTATTTTACCATAAATCCATCTGGAAGCACAGCAGACTTAGTTGCACCATGATGTGTAGTGCCAGGGTAAATGCTTGCTCTAGGCTACGATATCATCTTGTGCAGCATGATAATCACTCTTGGCAGCTCCCAGGCTTCCCTTGCAGATTCAAGTATTGATCAGGGCCTGTGCATCAGAAAGGTCTGCACTGTTCCTGATGCCTACACTAGAAGAGTAGTAATTTTTTGATTTTACCAAAAATATAATAGATTGCAGGCATCTATGATTGTAGAAGATCAATGCCAAGAAGTTAATATTACATACTTGTGCTTCACTATTACATCTGTTACATCCTGAATGATCTGCTATTTAGCCTCCCAAGAAGATATATTCGTAAATTAGGAAATACATATTTGGATGGATTCAAATGTTAAGCAGATTAATAAATTATTTTTTCTGGTGCAAATTAAAATACTTTTAATCATTCTTCTCTGCCAGAGAACATCATAGATCACATCCTGATTGGACTAGTGTTGCCCTGTTAAGGGCCAAGAGGGTACTTCAGCACTAGCAGGTATACTTTTTGAAAGCTTCCTTAATGTTATTTAGCATTATATAGCCTTCAGTTAAATGGTTCCTGGTGGAAAAGTTGCAGGCACCTAAGTGATGCTTGGGGTCTGGAAAGAAAACCCTAAATGCATCTTGGTGGCAGAGGAGTTTCTGTATGTATCTTAAACTAGGCTGGTCCAGAGTAATGTATTTCCTCCTCCATGTGAATTCCAGTCTAGGAGACACACTTTAACTAAACTTCTATTATAGGAAAAACATGTCTAGAAACCAGCCTTAACTGCACAGTTGTCTTTGAAGATGTACAGGATATAGCCTGCAGCATGGTATTTCACAGTACCTTTAGTATAGAAGCTACTGACCCTCTGGCAAACAGCTGCCACAGCAAGAGAGATAAAATTTCCATCATTGCAGGAGGAGTCTCTGATGGTGTGTGTGAACGGCACAACACAGCAAGCCACCTGAAAGCTCTGTCTGAGCTAATTAGAAGCACTGACAAGCAGGATGTACTAGCAAAGCAGAGCATGGTGAGAGAGCGACCTGACTTGCTCAATAGTGAGACACTGAGCTGGGCACTGCTGCACATCCTCAGCATTGTAGGAGAGCTTAGCAAGACCAAAGAAGCATTTCTTGATAGGCTGCAATTGGAGAGCTTAGAACCTGATAGATTTGGGGAGAATAAGTATTTCATTTTCACCATAATGTGTTTCAGAGCAGTTCTACAACTCCTACAAGTCACACAGGCTGTGGGAAGAAAGCTGAGCTGTGTCAAAGGGTGCTTCTTTTCTTCTTTCTCTGAATGCCAGTAACTACTTAGGGTCCCACATTCCCTGTTCTTACTTCAGCACATTCATTTATAATCCATGTCTTTTGATGCCAGTGGGAACTCTGCTACTTAATCCCTTCCCCACCCTGGTCTTTCTTTTAAAAGTTGCCAGGACATCTTCCTTTCAATCTCTGCTTCATGTACAACTGAGATAATTCTCACCTTCCTCACATCCGTTGTGTCACTACAGCCACCACTCCCACTACACCCACTCCCACCATCTTCTTTCAGTTTCCTATGTTGAAAAGAACTTTCACTCACAGCCAATTCTTTCAGTACAGAGCTGACTTTGGGATAAGTGACCTCCTGACAATTACACTCCCTACCCAGATTTTGGGTTATCTAGTCCTGCATCCTAAAGGGGATGCAGCTCCAGCATGGCCATGATTTGTGGATGCCCTACAGGACCCCCTCTGTTATCACTAACAGGAGCAGGATTAAATTCATGGGAAGTGAGGAAAATATTCTAAGTAAGTTACCTGCTCTCTAATTTTAAGGTAGACCTATGTTGGACCATTTCTGATCAAACCTATGATGGCAATGACAGTTTCCCTGACATTGATAGCAGTAATTCCAGCCAGCCCTCTGCTGTGTCTCTCCCACGGCTGCAAACACTACAGAAATAGAAAGAAATGCTGCTCCCTGCTCCCTGAGAAGGAACATTTCACCAGCACAGTCAGGCCCCTGGAGGGATGGAAGACAAAATGTGCAGAAGCAGTAATAAAAAAGACATAATGTGAAAGTTAATGCTTCTTGATCGACAGCAGAGGCTCGACAGTGGCGAGACTCTGGGTTGCCATGGCTACAGGGCCACCCGCTGGGCCTGCTGCTCCCCTCTGCAGCATGGCTGCTGCCAGGCCCACGGCCCACACTGCTGCTCAGGGTTGTCACCAGCCACTGCTGCAGTTGGTTCTTCACCACAGTGTGGGACGTGTGTTTTGTGGTGTTACCAGCGCTGGCAACCAGTCACAATATAATCAAGCCCCATAAACGCTTAAGGTAGCATGGTCCAAAGGGACCTTGACAAGCATGAGAGGTGGGCCCATGTAAAGTTAATGAGGTTCAACAAGGCAAAGTGTGAGGTCTTGCACTTAAGTCAGGGCATTCCCTGATATGTATACAGACTGGAAGAAGAACTCCTTGAGAGAAGGCCCGTGGAGAAGGACTTGGAGGCTCTGATAGATGAAAGACTTAACATGAGCCAGCACAAATCTGGGCTGCATCAAAAGAGAGGTGGTAAGCAGGGAGAGGGAGGTGACTATCCCCCTCTGCTTTGCCTTTGTGAGGCCCCATCTGGAGTACTGCGTCCAGGCCTGGGGCCTCCAGTACAGGAAGGATGCGGAGCTGTTGGAAAGAATCCTGAGGAGAGCCATGAAGATGACTGGAGGGCTCCTATGAAGATAGGCTGAGGAAGTTCACTCTGGAGAAAAAAAGGCTGTGGGGAGACCTCACTGTAGCCTTTCAGTATTTAAAAAGAGATTATAAGCAGAAGGGAAATCAAATTTTACAGGAATAGATAGCGATAGGAAAGGAAGAATGGTTGTAAACTAAAGGAGAGGAGACTGAGATAATATGTCAAGGGGAAAATTTTCGCAGATTGTGGTGAAGGGCTGGCACAGGCTGCCCTTCAGAGAAGCTGTGGATGCCCTGTCCCTGGAGGTGTTCAAGGCCAGCTTGGATGGGGTCCTGAGCAATCTAATGTAGTGCTTCATCTAGCAGTGGGCAACCCTGCCTGTGGCAGAAGGATTGAAACTAGATGATCTTTGAGGTTCTTTACAAATTAAGCCCTTCTATATTTCTGATGCTGTGATTGTACATGCATTTCTTCCCAGATATGACCTCTGGTCCAGCAGCAGCACCCGTCTATAGTTCTTACGTATCATATTAAAAGTTGTCCCCGGCACAAAATGCAGTCCTTGCACTAAGTCCTCCGGACACATAGAATGCCTAAGCTTCTCTTCCAGTGCTCTACCACAGGAAATACTTAACAAGTTCCAAATAGAGATGCTGCAAGTAGTTTATTGGAGACACAAAGCAAATAATATCCTTTATTTTTTGCTTTTGTAATGATCTACACGCATAAAAATCAGCACATTCTGATTTGATAAAATGATTACAAGTACGGTCTACAAAGATTGTATAAATTCTCTTTAAGCTCACACATTTTATAATCACACATACACATGCATTTCTATAAATAGAATTATTGTTGTCAAATCTGGTACTCAATGGGATGTGCCAAAAAAAGAGCTGTCCATGCCACATGATTCACATTCCCTTTGCTGTGTGTTGCATGCTCATTTGCTAATTTGTAAACAGGATCCTGCCTTATTTGGTGTGTGACACTGTGTCTGCTGTCAAGAAGGATCACGTTGATGAGAATCCTGCTTCACCTTTTGAAGAAGCTTTTGGTGAAAAGCATAGCTAACATAGTTTAAGACTTTTTTTAGATGAAACTAGATGGCAGCCACAGAGCTGGGACCCAGATAATTTTCAGGCAGAAAAAATAGTGAAAGTATGAACAGGGTTGTTGGAGAGAAAGGATAATCTTCTGAAGATTAAGATGATGAATGCTGTTGTGAAGAGCTTGAGACAGTCTGTGCTCCTGCCACAGACAGGATGTGTGCATTGGCAGGCAAGATGCTTAAAGCCTTTTCTAGATGAGCAGCAGCTCAGTGTGGCTCCTATTGAGGCCTCATTTGGAGAAGAGCTACAAACAAAATCCATGGGAGCTCTGCTTTGAGAAATGAATTCTCAGCTGTCTTTTACCTTAACTGTTCTGTCCAGAATATACCAGCATCCTAAGTATCCTATCTCATAGAGACATGATGTTTTCCAAAACCGTGAAGTACTCATATAATTGTGGTAAGAACCATAAAAAGCATCCTAAGCCTGTCTGCAGTTGCAAACACCATGTGCATAAAAGCAGATCTGGGCTGCACATTGAACAGGGAGAGAAAAAAAACTCAGGAGAGGGTTCTCATCAAGTAGCGACTGCCAGTGCTGTGAAACAAGTGAGCAAGGATGATGGTAGAAAAGCAATTATGTTATTAGAAAGTATATCATAGTAAACAAATACGAAAGAACCAATTAAGGACTGCACAGATAATCTTTTTCCTGGGTTTTCTTAACCTTTGGTTTTGAATCTTGATCAAGCACTTCTGCAGTTGTGTTCATATTTCCAGTTGTCATTTGCAAAAACACAAGCACTATTCTTTGTGTGACAGAATATTGATACCACTGGGTTAATTATCTTGGAAGGAACTTTTGAATCCAACATAGAGGATTCTGCTGTTCAAACTCCTGAAGTAACTGATGAAAGATTTATAATTTACTATTCTATAGAGATCAACACTGTAGGGAGATGAGACTAGAAGGGGGTGGAGAAATTTCTAATATTAAACAACAGTGGGGATACAAAGTTCTGGTGCAGGACACATTTGGAGTGACTCAGGTGCTTCCAGAATAGCACCTGGTACCATGTTATCATTCAGATGCACTAAACTGTAGGTATCATTTTTTTGGTGCTAGAGAGCAGAGAAAGACACCCTGATGTCCTAGGACACAAAGAATGGCCACTGCCTGGATGCACATAATCTTACTTTCTTTCTCACCCTAACATTCAGCATATCAGCACAGTCCTATCCTCTTCCCCTGCTTTCTGCTCAGACAGGCTCCCATGTTTCTCTCGGTACTCTCATCTGACTCTTTTTCTCCAACTTCTCCTCCAGTCTCAGTATTTCCAACTCCCCATTTTCCTTCATCCATTTATTCTGCAGAGCACTTCTCCTCTCCTGGCTCCTTCCCAGCTCCATATCTCTTCGTTCCTCCATGCAGATTCCAGGTTTCACCTTTGTGTGCACACAGGACAACTAACCCCAGCCCTTTCACTCCACTCACACCTCTCACAACCTCCTTTCTTTCGGAGCTCCTAGAACAGCCTGCCCAGCCCTCTCTGACCTCTATTCCTGAACTGTTTGTCCTAGAATCATAGAATCATTAAAGTCGGAAAAGACCGCTAAGATTTTCTAGCCCAACCATCAACCCATCCCCAAGTCCCTCAAGTGGCACATCTACCGTTTTCTTGAATACCTCTCGGGATGGTGACTCCACCACCTCGCTGGGCAGTGTGTGCCAGTGCCTTACCACTCTCCTGAGAAGAATTTTTCACCTCCCTGACCCTGC
Organism: Phasianus colchicus; assembly: GCF_987193195.1. Lineage (NCBI taxonomy): Eukaryota > Metazoa > Chordata > Aves > Galliformes > Phasianidae > Phasianus > Phasianus colchicus. The sequence continues at coordinate 14,143,334 of NC_143436.1, forward strand.
TGACCACACTATTTCTGATACAAGCCAGGATGCCACTGGCCTTCTTGGCCACCTGGGCACACTGCTGGCTCATGTTCAGCCAGCTGTCAGCTAACTTCCCCGCATCCTTCTATTCCATGCAGCTTTCCATGGACAACCTCAGGCCTGGCTCTAATCCTCTCCACTTCCTGACAGCTCCTTACAGCACTGAGATACCAGGTGTCCTCTGCTGCATCCTGGGGCCCAGCAGGCCCTTGGCCTGCAGAAAGAGGACAAACACTGAGAGGGGGAAAGATCCTCCTGTGGTGTGAGGCTGGAATGAGCTCAGCTGCCTTTCGAACGCATCATCTGAACAGTCCAGTCATACACAGCCCATACTTTATTCAACTTGCCCATTTTTTTCTGCCAACTGACTGAAAAGTCAAACTTTGTCTGAAGGAGCAGCAAAACTGTACCGGTCGAGGGGAACAATTCCCGCACTTTGAGGACCGATCAGCACTAATATTTAATTGTGTGCAGCCCTCTGCCGGCTCCGGGCCCGCACAGCCCCACTCAGCCGCTCCCTGCGTCCCCGGCGCTCCGGCTGCGGCGCTTCCCGAGGGGAGCAATCTTCAAAGAGCTCTATATATGCACCATCAATTATTATTATTAACTCGAGCTCAATGCATAGGTCGGGGACTGAGAATCCAAGTGTCACTGGAGTATGAATGATTATTACCAGATGCTAATTGCTCATTAATATATGCTAATTACTGCTGCATGCCAAAACGTTCGGGGCGCAGCGTGCCAGGCCCAAGTCGCTCGAGCGGCTGAGCGGCTTTTCGGCGCGGCGTCACCTCCGGCTCCTCGCCGATGCCCCCAGGAGCGGCAGCCCCGCACCGCCGCCGCTTTAGGGCACTTCTGGTCCACGTGCGCTGCGATGGGCTCCTCGTGCGGCGAGAAGCAACCCTCGATGCTCTCGCGGGGCTGACTGCACCTCAGCCTGGCTGGGGGCTGATTTAGGCGCGAGCCGAGCCCACCCGTGCCCCTGCTCACCCCGCCGCAGCCAAGCGAGCGGCGCCGCGGAGGTTTTAAACTTCAAGGTGTTGCCTGAACGCGTCCCCCCGGGACGCGCGGCGTGAGCAGCGCCGGGTGCCCCCCGCCCGGGCGGCCCGTCCCCAGAGCCGGCAGCCGCCGCGAGCACCCCCCGCCGGCCGTCCTCCCGCCCCAGGAGCCGCGTTTGCGCAGGGCGGAGGGGCTCCGGCGGCCCCGCGGCGCTCGGCCGTTGGCGCCCGGCGCGCCGAGGAGCTGCGGGCGGCGGCGGGAGGGCGGGCTGCGGGGAGGGCGGCGCGCGGCGGCCGGCGGCGCCGAGCCCCGAGCCCCGGTAGGAGGCGGCGGGCCGCGCTGCCGGCGGCGGTGGCGGTGGTGGCGCGGCGCCGCGGAAGCCCGGCGGAGGGGCTGCTCGGCTCTCGCACGCAGCGGCGGAGCGCGTCGCGTCGAGAGGAGTGAGCGGGGCGGAGGAGGAGGAGGAGGAGGAGGAGGAAGGGGAGGGGGGAGCTTCTCGGCGAGGATGCCCGGAGCGGCTGCAGGGACGGCGGCGACGGGAGCGGGCTCGGCGGGAGCGGCAGCAGCGGGGATGCTCCCGGCTCAGGAGGCGGCCAAGATCTACCACACCAACTACGTGCGGAACTCGCGGGCCATCGGCGTGCTCTGGGCCATCTTCACCATCTGCTTTGCCATCGTCAACGTGGTGTGCTTCATCCAGCCCTACTGGATCGGAGACGGCGTGGACACGCCGCAGGCGGGCTACTTCGGGCTCTTCCACTACTGCATCGGCAACGGCTTCAGCCGGGAACTCACCTGCCGGGGCAGCTTCACGGACTTCTCCAGCCTGCCCTCGGGAGCCTTCAAAGCTGCCTCCTTCTTCATCGGGCTCTCGATGATGCTCATCATCGCCTGCATCGTCTGCTTCATCCTCTTCTTCTTCTGCAACACGGCCACCGTCTACAAGATCTGTGCCTGGATGCAGCTGACCTCGGGTGAGTGGGGCAGCGGCCCCGGCCCGGGGGGCTCCGCGCCGCCCGTCACGGCCCGGGACTCGCGGCGGGGCGGTGGATCCGGACTGGAAGGGCGGGCGGGCGGCTCTGACCCCGGCGCTGCCCCGTGGCCCCGGGCGGCCCCTCGGCCCCGGCCTGCCCGCAGCGCCGCCGGCCCCGTGCTCCGGCGCTTGGTCTGCTGCTGAGGTCGGGAGAAAATGGACGTGGGAGCGGCAGGTGGGGGTGGCTGAGCCCGGTGGGGTTAGCGCCGGGCTCGGGACGGAGCGAGAGCTCGGGGTGAGGCTGGAATTGGAGTCCGCGTGCCTGAGGATGGGGTTGGGTCCTGCCCCCCCATTTACGAGGCTTACGTCTCTCTGTACATTCAGAGTGTACAAAAATCTCATCTCCTTTGCTGGTTGCCTGACTTCGTTTGACTTTCCCCATCACATCCAGAGTCTCCCAGAGGAAGGCGCGTGATAAAAAGGAGGGGGAACACCAGGACATCCCTTCTCGCATCTTCAGCATTGCTTTCATTCTGAGTTGGTGGGGATGTGGCAGTTTGTGTGCAGTGGGAAGGCAGGGAAGGAGGATGGAATGAATGGTCTCTGGAGTTGGGATAGCAATAAAATCGTTTTCAGTGAGATAGAAAAGATCAATTCTTGAATAATCTGGGGAGGGGGAAAGTCTAAAGTCAAAGTATGCCTTCTGCTTCTCTTCCTGATAGATTCCTGAAAAGGAGAAGTTCAGGGGTTGCTGTTAGGAAGGCAGAGCAAAATGTCTCCCGAATGGGCTCACAGTCACTTTTCAGTCCCCCAAACTGACCTACATTCATTTCATTTTCTGAGCAATAATTGTTCTGAGTTGTTTCCTGAGCAGCTTCTTGCCACCTACTTCATGAGGCTTAGTGGAAATTTCTGGTTTGTGTGAGACAGCTTTATCCATCTCTCTCTGTTTCTATGTGTGTTCTATGTATTTTTGTTATTTGTTTTTGTTATTTGAGTTTCTGTGCAGTTTCTCGTCACCTGGGGGATGATCTGCAGACACTTGAGATCAGTAAATTTTCTCTCCCTGCCAGTGAGATTGAGGTTGGGTTCATCTTCTCTGCATTGGGAATCCTATGTGATGTTGGTGGCTACTCTGTCTGTTCAATAACACACATCCCAATACAGTGTTCTTAATTGCACGTAGTCATGTCAGTTGGCTGCAGGCAGAGCAAAGTGTTCCATCTTTGCACCACTGAATGTCTCCTCTGCTCTGTTAAGGACTTTTGCTTTCAGCTACTGCTCCACCTGTAAAAGATGGCACGAATATATACTGGTTTGGTGCATCCTCAGCCTCTTCTGTTCGTGTCCTGTATGCAGTAGGACAGCACAATTTCCAGCTATCTTATACTTACCGACATTAGGGATAATAGTATTTTACTTATGGGGTTCTACTGTTCTATGCCACTAGAAGCTGGTGTAGGTAGATAAAAATTAATCTGATTTATTTACTATATTTCTGCACAGGCGAATAACAATGTTTAGAAACCACTGCATGCAGCTGGCCAGAAGTCCAACCAGGGTACGCCATGCTGCATGTGTTCAGATGGGACACTGAAGATATGTTTTCAGGCAAAATGACATGGAATTCTCATAGTCTCTGAAGCTGGTAGATGTGCTCTTGGCATTAAAAATCAATAAAAGGAGTTGTAGATCAGTGGCAGAATCATTTTTCAGACTACTGAATTCCAAAATTTAAATAATAGGGGGATGCCTTTATAGCCACGTGACTATTGGCCATCATTCCCTGTTCGTATGGGAATGCCCTGGAAGAACTGTAATAATAGTGGCTATTCATAGAGAATTATTTTGTTGTTTGCTGAATGTTGTAACTTAATTTAGCATTGGCCTGAGTGTTCTGTGTTACACCAAAGAAGTTTACTCAAAAGGAAAGAAAATCTGCATTGGTTTAGGTTGCTTGCTTTGGAGAAGAAAGCTATGGAATTAAGACATGGATATGACATGGAACAAAATGTGCAGCACAGAGGAATTTTAATGAGTTCTGATAGCTTTCCTATAAGCTATCTGATTGGCTTCTGTTGTTTTACAGTTTTGGGAGTGTAAGTAAGTAGCAATAGCAAGCTTTAGATGCTTATCTCACAAGTAATGATGTAGTGTCAGTTACATGTGTATGACATATGCATTGTACAGAAACAAAACTGAACCTGAAGTAGTAAAATAAACAAGTGGGTGGGAGTGGCTTTGATTTTGCTTGCTATTTTGTACCTTAGTAGTATTAATATTCAGTTAGATCATGTAGTAATACTTCATGAAATTGAAGTCTCCCTAGAAATTCTTTTCCAACATGGGGTCATGCTTCATTTAGGGTTACAAATAATAGCTTAGGATCATATTTCTTTAAAAGAAACATTTTGATCACATTTGCAACTGCGTGAGTCATTGTGAATCGTCAGCATGATATGGCTCTTGTTTTGAAGAGGTGGTTTTTTAATTAAGGAAAAGATGCACAGTATCTTAGGCACGTGCATTCTGAATCCTTGTCTTCATTTTATCATGTCTATAACATGATTAAGCAGAAAAATCCAAGAACAAAAGGAATTTCCTATGTGTATGTGAGGACAACATACATTAGACTCCTTAATGCTTTTGCCATTGCTTGTATTGTTTATTTTGCTCTATGTGCTTAATGGCTGTCAGGGTACACAATATATCATCTGTTTGATGGATGAGAAACTGGTTGCAAGATTGTACCCAGAGAGTAATGGTCAGTGGCTCAGTGTGTGGATGGACATCAGTGACAAGTGATGTCCCTCAGAGGTCAGTACTGGGACGGATGCACTTTAATATCTTCATCAGTAACATTGAGTGTTGGATCTAGTGCACCCTCAGCAAGTTTGCAGATAACGCCAAGCTGTGGGGTGCGGTCAGCATGCCCAAGGGATGGGATGCCATCCACAAGGACCTAGACAGGCTCAGGTGAGGTTCATGAGGTTCAACAAAGCCAAGTGCGAGGTCTTGCACCTGGGTTGTGGCAGCCCACACTATGATTGCAAGCTGGGGGATGAAAGGATAGAGCACAGCCCTGCAAAAAAGAACTTGGGAGTACTGATGAAGGGCAAGTGAAGAGGGCACAAGCAATGTGTCCTCACAGCTCAGAAAGCCAACTGTATCTTGGGCTGCATCAAAAGAAGGGTGGCCAGCAGGACGAGGGAGGTGATTCTCCCTGTGTCCAGAGGAGGGCCGCAAAAATGATCCAAGAGATGGAACCCCTGCAAGGACAGGCTGTGAGAGCTGGGGCTGTTTTGCCTGGAGAAGACTCTGAGGAGACCTGAGAGTGGCATTACAGTATTTAAAGGCAGGCTATTCTAAAGAAGGGAACAGAGTCTGCTAAGGCAAGGGGAAATGTATGTTGAGAGCCAGTTGACAACCTCATCTTGCCCTGGTGGCCAAGAAGGCCAATGGTATCCAGGGATGCCTGCAGTCAAGGGAGATGATCCTACCCTTCTACTCTGTCTTGGTGAGGCCTCACCTGGGATACTGTGTCCAGTTCTGGGCTCCCTGGTACAAAAAAAGAAAGGGATCTCCTGGAGAGAGTCCAGCAGAGGGCCACAGAGATGATAAAGAGCCTGGAGCACCTCTCTTATAGGAAAGCTGAGTGGCCTGGGTCTGTTCAGCATGGGGAAAAGTCAGACAGATCATTGTCTATAAATATCTAAGATATGGGAGGCAAAGTGATGAAGCCAGATTCTTATCAGTGGTGTGTGGCAATAGGACAAGTGGCAATAGGACAAGGGGAAACTGAAGCATAGGAAGTTCTGCACAAGTGTAAGAACTTATTCACAGTGGAGGTGACAGAGCACTGGAACAGGCTGCCCAGAGGGGTTGTGGAGTCTCCTTCTATGGAGACATTCAAGAGCCAACTCGATGCCTACCTGTACAACCTGGTGTAGGGCTTTGGCAGGGCGGTTGGACTCCATTATGTCTAGAGGTCCCTTCCAGCCCCTACAATTCTGTGATTCTCTAGCCTCCCCTTCTGACATTTCAGAATCATACATTCTTGTATGTATGCTTACCTAATTTGAACAGCTTTGTGAGCAAAGGCACTTAGTGAAGGTGTTAGAGATGAAGTATTATTGCTTTTTAATACCTGGCATCTAAAGCTTGCAAGGAAACTCACAAATAAAGACATTTATTAAGACTCTTTCCTACAGAAGTTAAACAAGCACTTCAGTTCTGCTGTGATTTTTTTATTAGACATTTTTCATTACTTTTTTCTTTGCTATGAAGTTGCAAGTTACAGAAAAGGTAAAAGCAGGCAAAACAAAAGAAAGGCATATAAATGTTCCGTGGATGAGTAGGATAATACCAATGTATATGTTTTTCAGTGGATACCTACGTCTAAGATTGAGCAAAGCAACTTGAACCATGTGTCCCAAGCCAAACCACAGGCCTATCTAGTCTAGTGTCTTCTCTCACAGTTGTCTGTAAATACTACAAAAGTGCAAGGGCATAAGAAACTAATTTTTCCTCATGGTGCTCTACCTGCCTCCAGCACCTGAATTCAGGGATTTCCTGAGTCAAAGTCTTAGCATTTCAAAGCTCTTGGTGGAATTTCTTTCTTATGATTTATTATCTAATCATTTTTTGAACCCGTCTAACTCCTTGGCTCATGTACCAACAGAGGCAGTGAACAGTGGATCCCCAAACACCTTCCCAGCACCTTTCCCATTAGACTGCTGTTGTCTCCCCTCAGTTACCTGTTTATGAGACCCGCAGAATCTTTAGCTGCTTAGTCTTCTGGTTGTACCATTCCTTTGTTCATGCTTGCTGCCCTTGCCTGTGCCATTTCTAGCCTGCTTTGTCCACCTTTTTTGGAGGTGTTGGAACCAGAACTACATGCAGCATTCAAGACAGAAAAAAACATCCATTTATTCAATGACATAATACTATTCTCTCTTTCATTCTCTGATCCTCTCCTAGTAATTCCTAATTCTTGCTTTTGCACCGCAAGTGAGCAGTGGGCTGATGTTTTCATAGAACTGCCTATTATAACCCCAAGATCTCATTCCTGAAGTGGTAATAGTCACCTTGGAGCACATCATTTTGTGAGGTTAGGTATTTTCCCCTCAAAGAAATGACCTCATATTTATTTATCTACACTGAATTTAATTTGCCTTTTTATTGCCTAGTCACTCAGTATTGAAAAGTCTTTCTTCATAGTCAGCCACTATCTTAGCTCCCCTGAATGATTATCAGCAGCAAACTTTGTCACCTCGCTATTTACCCTGCTTTCCAGCTCATTTATAAATAAGTGAACAGCTCCCAGGTTCCAGCACGGATCCCTGCAGGACTCCACCATTGACCTCTCTCCACTCTGAAAATTGACAGTATTCTCCTACCATCTGTTTCTAATTATTTCTCCTTGCAAGGACATTTATTTTTATCCTCTGGGAGTTTCATTTTTTTAAGACCTGTGAATGACAGATTTATCAAAAGCCAAGTGGACTTTGTTAGCCACATTTCTACAATATGAGTGTTTTGTCATCTTCAGAGAACTCTAAAACCTTGCAAAACCTGGCTTAAAATAGCCGTGTTGGTTCTGCCTTGCTTGCTTTGGACATAATCTGTTGTCCTTCATAGTTGTTACTAACTTGCATGGTGCGGATATCAGGCTTTCCACGCTTCCCCAGATTTTCCCAGGAACTCCTTTTGAAAGTGATTTCATGTTACCAAATTTTCAGTTCTTAGGAGCCAAAGCAGACATAAGAGAGAGGTTACGTGCCACGATTAAAAGTTCATTTAAAACAATGTTGTTCAGAATGAAAAGGTGAAGTTCTTCATGACAGTGTGTTGATTGTTTGCCTTTTTACTTGAAAGAAATCTGCAGGACAAGGAGACTTATATAAGAGTCTTACAAGTCTTGACCTTGAAGCGCTCAGAGCCTTTGTTACTGCTGCCTTTTGGACGTTGGTATAGGGATGAATTGTGGAAGGCTGAAAGAACCCAGCCTTATGCAGGACATGGGCAGGGTGCCTCGGGGAGTCAGACAGTGGTGTTGTTTGCAGCCCAGAATTCTTAAGTATCCTTATCAATTTGGTAGAACAGAAATGTGTATTAACTGTTGCTGAAGTTTTCAGATGGCACATAGTTGTTTAATACATTGTAGCAAGTGTAGCTAGACTTTCAGATATCACAATGAACTGGGCTTGCTTGAACAACCCATATTTTAAAGTACCAAATGCAGCATAAAACTTCTTTAAAATATGGGAAGCATCCTACTGATAGAAGACCATATTATGAAAAACAGTTATTTAGAAGAGGGACTGGGGGCTGTGGTAGGTGAGCATCTGAGTAGAGCTCTCACTGCACTGCTGCACTTATGAGATCCAATTTGGTACCTGAATGTGAGTGCAAAAAAAAAAAAGGTTTTCTGTTACCTGCCGTGTTGCCCAAGCACACTCTGTCTGGTTCCAACATCATTCCCTTTCATATATAAAGTCAAAAAGATTTCAAGACTGATTTAAGTAAATGAAAGAAGAGCTGAAGGGATGAGTATTCTTGCTATTCAAAAAAAAAGATTAAAAATTGACAGATTATGGTGTACGAGGACCCACAGGAGGAGATCTTAAGTAGTGCATTGTTCCTTAATTTGACAAATGCTGTGTTTGGAATCTGAAGTTCAGCACGTTTGCATTAGCCATGAGGCATATGGCTTTGTATCTTAAGCTTCATTTGTAAGTTATCTTTACAGGGTGGTTGTTTTTTTTTTTTTTTTTTTTTACCAGTTAAGTCTTTAGATAATATTGAATACCTCTTTCTAAGAGATGTGGTTTAATTTGGCAGAAGCAAAATACCTTGTGAGGCACAGTACTGAGTACTTCTCAGCATTAATATTCATATGTCAGATCAAACAGTGGTCCTTAACCACCATAGCTGCCCACCTCTGTTCCCATGGTACTCTTCTTCTGTAAAAAGAGAGATGCATGTAAAGGCTGAGAGAGGAAAGCAAGCCCAGAACACCAGCAGGCTTTGAACTGAGTTTCAGCATTTATGCTGACCCACCAGGTGAGCCGACTGAGGTTATTTAGAGATCATGAGCAGCCACGGGTGCCAGACCTTTGGCAGAAAATTCTGGCAGAATACTGATGGGTTTGATGATAGTGAAGATGTCCCACGTGGTGGGAAAATAGGGTGCTGGAGCTGTGTGAGCAGGCATGGAGCTGGGAATCAGCTGTGGTGCTCGGCTTGCCAACAAACGGACTGTTTCATCAAGCCTATAAGGACATCTGCAGTTCAACTGGACCTAGTATGTAGTCTTTTTTCTCTCAGAGGGAATTCATGCTGCCAGTAAGATCTTCTGTCTGTTCAGCTCCAGAAGTAATTTCTCATCAGGGTTGGGCATTCCCTTATTGGCCTGGGCGTTACTCCTGTTCTGAGGTGAGCTGGACAATTTTTTGTGTGGTTTGGAAAGGTGAAAAACTGAGGTTTGGATTGGGAAGTTGTGAGTGAAAAGAGTGATGTGGCTGTGCAGCCTGCTCAGTTCTGTTCTGTAGAAACATTTTATGAGTTCCATGCTTTGGAACTCAGAGGTAACAGAGGTAAAAGGTGTCTTCTGTGAACAGTGGAATTGAAGGAGAAATGTTCTGGCTCAGTTTCTTCTCTGCATCTCTAACAGTTGTTTCTTTCCCCAAATACCCTATATCCACAGCATCACCAGTTCTCTCCTACATCCCATCATCCCCTTCCTCTGAGAATATCAGTTCTATTTTTGTAGTTGAGCTCTCAGATTTCTCACAGGCTCTTTACCTGTATATAGCTGGCAAGGACACAGTATGTCCTACAGCTGGCTGAAAGATATTTATGGTTGATTTGAAGTCCTCAGGCTGCCATTTGGCTTTCTTAAACTCTCCTTGTCTTTCTGCTAGTGAAAATTTGGGATCCTCTCCACTCCCCCCCAGTACCAGCTTTTTCACAGAATGTGCAGAAGTGTATCTTCTTGATACACTTGACTTCTACCATCAGTCAAATTAGGCTGAAATTGGTCATCATACTCAAAATCACACATCCACATCAGTCTTAATCCTATAGAGAACATGGGTAAAATGTATCATCTAAGAAGTGTATATCATTTATTTGTATGAGTGATTTGAGAATTTGATAGCAGAACTTGATTTTGAGAGATAACAGCGTTTTGGGAATGGAGAAGAGATATGTTTTGTTTTAGAGTGTAATAAAAATTTCAGCATCTTTTAACTGTCCCAAAGTGCCTTTTATGAACATCCTGGGGGTTGTGGTCCACTGCCTGAGAAACAGTAAGATAACAGAACAGTAAGATATAAAAGGAAATGTGTGAAGTTATCCAGGCAATTTGAGGACAAATTCCATTTCATTGGAAGAAAAAAAAAAGATGTGTAAGAGAAGAGAAAGAAACCAGGGGACAGTTTAAAAGAGGAGAATTTTACTTCTTGAAAGCTGGTGAGCTGAGAACTTAGATACTGTTGGGGAAAAAGAAATGGAAATGAGGTTTTTGAAGCAACTGGTGTTGGCCCAGCTCTACTTGCTTGCAGCAGAAGGGGCTTCACTGGCATGGAATAAGGCTGCTGCTTAGTTTTTTTTTGGTAATTCCTTCTAGAAGTTTAATGAAGAAAATTGCTATACAGAAAATGAAGCAAGGATGAGGAGATACATGTATTTTCAGTAGCAGGAGACATAGTATAAAGCAAGGCTAGACTTTCAAACACTAAAGTTCTTTTACCTTTTCAAAAGTGAACCTTTCCAGCACTGTGGTATAAGCAGCATTAGCTTTGATCTTGCAAACATAAAGACAGCAAATATATCAGAATAGAAAATCTGTGGCGTGATCAGGCAGTGTGGTCTCAGTATTTGAAAACTAACAAGATCCAGCTGCAAGGAATGGCAGGGTCACAGCAGCGAAGCATCACAAAGGGAAAAATAAAAGCATTTTTGCTCAGAAATGTGAAATGAAAAAAATACGTGCACAAGCAGAGAGCCCAAAAAGCCTGCAGAATTTGATAATATCAGTTGCTATCAGCATTGTTAAAAATGCAGTGGCAGCATGACAGAGTGGATAGCTAGAATATGCATTACTGTGTGGTACAGTGTGCAAATCCCAATTACTAAGAGAGAATTATGGCTGGAATCCTTAAGAAGGGGAATATAATAGACTTTAAGATCTATCTCTTCTAAGAAGGATATTATCCATCTTCACATCGGCATTCAGAGGTACAGAAAACTTGAAATAAGCTGGCCTTAAAATGAGAAGGTCATACTTACTGGGGGAAAAGGTTCCTTTATTTTCTCCTTGAGAAGCCAGATGCAAATTCATGAATTTCATTGATTTTAAAAGGTAGCTGATGGCCTCTGTGGAGAGCCTCTTTGACACAAGCACATCATGTGCTATTTCAGAGAATATTATTCAATCAAGTAATTGAGACTGCATCAGAGGGAGAGAGCTACAGAATAAACGGTTTAAAATAAATTATTGCAGACAGTTGATGAGGTGTCACACATTCCTCTCCTTATTCTTCTGGTTACCTTTCAGAAAGGAAAAGTTTATAGGGAAGAAAGAAAAGACGTGCTGTACTTACAAGGTCAAGTATGGACATTCTGAGTTGAGATGTTTAGAAGATGCTGTTTGTGAAACCGTGGGAATTTTTTTTGCTTCCTTTTTGTTGCAAGACAAAAGTCATGTGCTTTCCTATAGAAGTTCACTGAATAAGGTCAGTAATTTCATGTGGGTAACGTGCCTTGGATTGCTGTCCTTGGCTGTGTTCAGCCGTGGTCTTACAATACTTCGTCATGACGAACTTTGTGCCACAGCATCATGAATAAGATAGAGCAAGGCCTCGTAAGATCAGGGAAGATTTCAGTGGAGAAGGGAGGGGGGCCAGAGCTGCGTGTTCTCCTGCTGCCCACCCTCCTGCCTCTGCCTCTGCAGGAACAGGCTGCTGGCCTGCCTGCAGCAAAGCCAACTCGTCTCAAACTCCTTTATAACACACAGTCTCTTGATGTAGGCAAGAGGAGGCCTGGAGAGGTTGTTTTCCAACAGCCCAGATGACAGCATGTGTGTGTGAAGCATCTGCATGTGATCCTTTTGGACTCGTGGAGATTAACAGCCTTCCAAGTGAAGCTCAGAGCGCTCTGTATGTGGGCATCTCCTCAGCTTGCTGGAGCCCAGCAGAGGCACACCATGGCTGTGCCCACACAGGCAAATTAAGCATGTCCAGTGCCAGCCCCTGATGCAGCCTCAGCTGGTGCAATGGCCAATGGCCATCTATTTTATATTTTTACCTTCTAAAACTAGGTCGCCCACCTGAAACTGCCACTTGGGAACCATTCTTGGAGTGTCCTAACAATTTTTGGGAAGAGAATTAGCTGGGACAAATTAAAATAATTGCTGTGGCACATGCTGGGGACGATTCTTTACAATTTAATACCATGGACACTTGAGTTTTGATGCCTGGGAATGTTCCCTGGCACTGCTTAATTCATCCGCATAGACATATCCAATACATAGCAAAATCTCAAAATGAGGATCTCCAGAATTAATTTTGTGCAGGGAACTGAAGGTAGCGTGGAATTTATTACTTTAATTTAAATCAGTTTGTAACTGCAGCTCAGTGCCATAGTATTCATTTCTGATTTTCATTATTTAAATTTATAACAAAAAAAATGTAGATGAAAAATTTGCATTAAGTGCAGCTGGCTTGGTAAGTAGTCCCTGAAAAAGAAAGATTCTTGTAAGCTTTGGCAGGAGGAAAAAGTTGTCCAAAATGGTGTGGGAGTGAGTCACAAAAGTGTTTGACCGAGAGAGTGGGAAAATGTAACCTATGAGCCCAAAAATCATTAATGAACCTTCTTTCTGGTGTAGACTCTGTGCTTCAATACCAGATTTTTCCCAGGTACCTAGAGCTTGATTAACAGTCTTAGAACATTGCATTATAAAACTGTTGCGTGCTGAGTCTTTACTTCAGAGACATTCAGTGTAGTTTCCCAAACAGTTAATTCAGAGTTTTAAGATTAATTCCATGAGAGAAGTATTAGACTTTCAGTGACAATAAAATTACTCATCCTTGTAGCTTTATGTTCCTCTAAAGAAAGTTAATTACTACTTGGTTGCTGTGTCTTTCTATTTAGCCTTCCTATTACTGATGAAGGAAAATTAGAACATTAGTAAAGAAAAATCTTGAAATTGCAATTCATGGTCATTAGACAAGAAAAATATGGTTTTGCATTAGACATCTAGGAGTTTTGCTGTAGATCTCACTTCCTCTGTGTATGGATAGAGAATGCAAAGATAAAATTGGAGGAGGAATCGAATCAAGATGATTTGCTGATTGTTGGGCTTGTTAGGCAAGTTTTGTTAGTTAATTAAAAGTGCATAACCTGGACTATTGAAAAAGACTTTATGCCCTTTTTCTAACTAATTTCATTCACGTCAGACATTTTGTATCTGTTGATATGGTGTCACCAGCTGGTGTACCAGCACAAATTCCCAAGCTGACACATCACCAGTTGTCCAGCATATGTCTGTGTGGTTCTGTACAAGGACAGGTTGGAACAACACACAAACCTTGAGTAGAGAGAGGAGACAGCAGTGGCATGGACTCAGTAGTGCAGAAGGACAGGCCATGCAGCTGAGGGCAAATAAAAATGACTGAAGAGAGAACCTGAGTGTATCAGCACACCAAAGGATGACAATGAGGTCCCAGCGTAGCACAGAGGACATGTGTGATCCTGGGATTTATTTCATGAACTGTTTCCCTTAGGGCAGTGTTGGTGAGGGACTGCAATGTGGGATTCTGGTAAAACATGTCCAGTTCTGTTGGAAATATCAATAGCTGCAACAAGGCTGAGCAGGATCGTTAGGAGAACAGAGATATTTCTTGCAAGGAAAAACTAGGAAAAGTCCTTAGTGTAGAAAGAGAAATGTTGAGAAAATGTCTTCTATCTGAAATTATATTAGAGGTTTAATAAACAAGAGGAAGGCAAAAGAACAGCTTTCAATTTTATTTGATTTATGGATTCCTAAACTTTTTCCAGAGATGGTATTGCATACCCTGTAGCATTGTTAGAGTAAATTACATTCTATTAGGTCTGTTTTGCTTCATTACATTTTAAAATTCTCTTAGAAGTAGTTTGTATACCCCTCCTGAGTTCATGGACCATAGATTGAAAAATAATGATTTTAAACTTGTGGCTAATGGCGGGACAAGAACAAATGGGTATAACCTAGATATAAATCACTTCAGCCTGAAAATTAAAAGGAAGTCTCTAATTACTCGAGCACCAAGGCTCTGCAACAACTTTCTCGTGGGAGTGGATTTGGCAAAATACTGAGCTGTACCTTGAAAACAGGCAAGTGTAGGGAAGAGGTTACAGGATGAGATGTACGTAACAAGTGTGCCTTGTTCCTCCATTTCTCATTCCTCAGAACAAGTTCCATCTAGGTGAATGTTCTATTCTCATTTGCTCTTTATTTATTTTTTAATACTGCCTCAGTACTTCTAGGATTAAAAACAGACAGTGGCCACATTTGTAGCTCTATTCCTGCCTGGTATTCTAAACAAAGAAGCCAGGATTTTCCTTACAAAAGAGCAAAACAGTCTTAACAGCTGCTGCTGCAATGTGCTTCACATTTTCCCTTTGCATTCAACATTTTCACAGGACTCGGATACTCAATTTCCTGTAAGAAAATGTAATACAGTTCCTTAAAAGGTAGAGACTGGTGTTTTAAAGTGAGAGTAGTTGAAAAGTAAATCTTTAAAATATCCTGCAATAACAGGCTTTTAGGAAGAGCCATTTACAGATCATCAGTTCTATGGCACATCTGAGATAGAGCTTGGCTAAGCATGTTTCTTAAAGAACTTAGCCCATGTTATCTCTCCATTCACTAAACTGTTTTGTGATGCCACGCTGCTACCCAAGCAGTCTTCCTGAGCAGCCGAGTTAAGAAGGAAAGATGTCTGCCTCTTGTTGATATTTCCATGATTGTTTCATTTTTGGTTTGTGTCAGATACATTGCATTTTGCAGCGAGAACAAGGTTATTGGGCAGTCTTTGTGGTGCAGAATGGGAAGTGGCAGTGTTCCACATCCTCTCGCTTCTGCCTCTTTTCTGCCTTCTGCAACCAGCTGAGAGGATGGAGGGGAGGGAACACTTTGTCGATGGGATAAACAAGTGTTCAGTGCTTCCAACAACTCTATATAAACCCTGTGGAAAAAAGGCACACTCTGAGCTTCAGTGTAAACACTTTTAATCATGTGCGTTTCTATGAAAGCTTTTGGATGCAGTATGCATACTTAAAAATGCCTGATCAGGGTTTTACACCCTCAGGGACAGATCTGCAGATACGAATATCTGAGTTGATATTTAGCCTCACTGAATTCATTGAGTTTCTGTATTAATCTAAGATGGTAATTTAACAGCTGAGTTTTAAACACATAATACAACGTTTTATTTCTTTTTAATTATATTGTATGTTGGGGGAATTGTGCCAAGGCAGAAGTGAGGTTGTCTGGAAAAACAGAACTGCATTTTTGTTTCTTCACAAGAGGTGTAATTCTTTTCTGTTCCTTGGGACTGCCTTTTCCAAAATCAGGTCTGAAGGTGTGCTTCAACAGACAGCTCCATTTTATGGGGACAGAGGAGCTGTATGACACTAGATAATGGGTAAGCATACATGCAGTACAGCGGATGTGTCAGAGGATGTGCACAGTGATACCTGACTCTGCAGATCTGGCTTGGCCTGTCAGGCTGCAGTAGTATGGTATCACAGGTTTTGGCAGCACTAAACTGGATCTAGCAAGGCCAGCCAACTCTTTCTGCAGTGTTTATGATTTTAGTTAAGATATAATATTGGAGATAAGCTTTCTCTTCTCTGTTCACTGCTATGCTGTAATAAACTGGGAATAAACATTTTGGGAGACCAGAGCAGTACAAATGCAGTACAATGTCTGCTATATGGGCAGAGGACAATCTAAGAGGAAGACGTCTAAGTTCTCATTCTGCTTGATGGAGACATGCTCCGTCTTGGAGGCTAAGCCTCCAAGCAGTTGCCTACATCCAGGTGTCTGTGCTAAGAGTGCCTCAGGGATCCTGTCTGACCTCTGACTGCTTTGTCAGAAGGATAGAGGTCTTCCACAGGCTCTCTGTCGTGTCTCTCATCTGCCCATGGATGTTTCAAACAGCTCAAGTGGCATTAGGCATCAGCGTGCTGGCAAATGGATCAAACTCTAGTTTATACTCTTGGCTTATCTGTAAGAGACTTTGATGTACAACTGTTTCAGCCAGCAATTAACAGGAGAACCAGCCCTCAGGGTTACTGAAATGGTGTTTTAGTTTGAATCAGGAGTGCGTTTTTAAAACAAATCTTCCAGTTGTCCCAGCTTACTACTCCTTGATTCATGTTATTGCCTTAGGATATGCAAACTGGATTTCTTCCTAAATGAACTAAACAAGATGTCATCTAGGAGTACACCTAATACATTTCTACCACTAATGTGTGTGTCACCCATGGGACTGACTAAACCTGGTCTAAAGTGAAACCTCTGAAACATGTGTAGTGCAAATTAGGTCCTAAGCACCATCTGCTCTGCTTTTCTGATCTGCTCTGTTGTGATATACAACACAGTAATGTCGATGTAGAGGCTATGCTTTCACATATTGAATTTTATGAAATTAGGTTTACCTATGTCTTGGATTTATAAGCTGAGTTTAGGGATAATTGGAAGTATTTTGTTCTAAATTAGCAGTATACTATCAATCACAGTTCTTTCTCAGTGTGTTCTTACCTGGGATTAAAATAAAGCCAGTGTTATAAATCCCAGGTATCAGAAATATGATAAAGGAATTTGAATTACCCGATTCTGAAGAAGATTAGTGGATAGTGTTTAAAGAACTGCAAAATAGCTATTGACAATTGCTAAACAAAGTGTTGTTATTTGTTGCTTCCATTTGTCATAGGACTAAAAGTCAGGTTCTAATTATTTAAGTATCTCAGTTCTGCTGAGCTTCACTGGTATCTGTCAGACTGGAATAAATGCAGGTAGTGACACATACCTAGCATTATTTTCTGAAAAGTTGTAATAGTCTGAAATGAAATTTTGTAAGCATATTTATGTAAGTTCTGTAATGCTCTTGCTTTTGATGGGAATGCCATCCTCAGCTGGCATTGTGATAGGCCATTAATTTGTATATGGATTTAGCTATTTGAGAATAGGAGCAAGGAAGTGCTTAGTCTTTTGTTCTCTAAAATAATGTATTTAAATTGTGATTTCTCAAGCTCTTCTAGAGTACATTATGGTATTATTGTGCTGATCTAGAATTTGTTAGAATCAATGGCAAGATGCCATTTATTGCAACAGACTGCATCAGCTGAGCAAAGGATTTATGCACATGCTTAACTTCTGGCTTTGATGGGTTGGAAACATTTTAAATGTTCGGCTTAATTGAAATGCAGAAAAAATACATACCCATCTGAGATTACAGATGTCAGTCATCAAGTATTTCTTTTGTGAAATTGGTTCCTTTTTCATGTATTACATAAATACACACATTATAATGAATAACAGAGTGGTTGGTCCACACCAGAAAAATAAAGGGTTAACTTCAAAGGACTGCTCAGCAATCCTGACTTGGTACTGAACAACTTTACTCTTGCAAATAATCTCATGTTGGTGCCATTCAGGATTAGAAGAGCTATTAATTCTTACACTGTATGACATCACGGTGAGATCTTGCTGCACACTTGTAATGTTCAATATCCTGCTGTATGATCAGCAGCAGAAACCCAGTGTGACTCTACAAGAAGAGAAAATTTGTCTTTATGATATAAACATAACGTGATCACTGTGCAGCCAATTTTATACACAGTTAAGTCTTCTAAAGAAGAATGGCTATCTGGCCATTTGGTGCATAATGTATTGCTAACATGTAGCCACATTAGAACAGACAGTAAGGTGGGAGTTAATACATATTACACTGCCACAGATTTTAATAAAAGCTAGTGCAAGGGAAATGATTTCATTAGCTTATAGCTAGTATACCTTGCTGTCACGTGCTAAAATGCTTAAGCAGATATCAAATAAAGAGGTCTTCAGCAAGAAGTGCTCTTGCAGCAGATTAGAGAGGAGTTGTAAAATTAGTTGTAATATATCCCATAGAAAGTACAGTGTAATGTATGTCTGTGGTTAGTGCAGCGTGAGTCAGTCCCCAAAGTGTGAATACTGGGATCTGCTTTCCATCTGTCAGTGTAAGCAAAGACCACAGGAGCGAAAGGGAAGTATTTGAGCAAATACGATTATGAAGATAAACTGCTATGTAAATAAGTAGGCAGATGGCTGTCAGGAACATGCGTATATTTCTTACCCACTTAAATTATTTAAGTAATAATAAGCCTCCATACTTTGCAGTTACCCAAAGTAATGTGAAACCTTACATTCACTTCACCATTCTCTGTCGCTCCCTCCCTTTTCACTGTGTTTTGTGTTCCCACAAGACTGTGTCCCTGCTGAGACTGCCACCCCCTTGAGCAGGGACTGTGTTTGATTTTATGTTTGCACAGAGACAAATATAGGTGAATCCTGACTGTGACCTCCAGCCCTGACTGCAGTGCAAATTGCAGTAAAAATAATAATTAGTTTGAATTGTATCTGAATGGTGTGAGTAGCAGGAGCTTGATGAGCTAGCCAATTTGTGATGGTAGCAACTGTGTACTGAGCATAGCCTGCTGTGTGACCTTGGTAAGTCATTTCACCTTTCTGAGTTTTCCCATCTGCAAAATAAGAGTGAGATGACTCCTTAAAAAATGCTCCTAGGTATTGGTTATTACCACTGCAAGGAGACGATGGCATGCAGATTGTGGGTTTGCTTTGTGCAACATAACCCTTCACCCTTGTGAAAACACAGAGATCTTCACGTTGTTTTAGTGAGAGTCAGTGTAAACAAGGAAAAATGGTGACTGCCTAGAATAGGGGAAAGCAGAGTTAAACATATTTGTGGATGTACCTCAGTGTAAGCAACCATCTGTGGGATGATAAATAGTGGCACACGTATATCAACACACTGGGCTGTCATTTCAAACACATATTTTGTGTGTTTGTCTCTGTGTTTAATGAGGTGCTCCTCTGGGTTTTGACATCTGTTGCTTTGCAATCATGGCAGAGCAGTTTTGAGCTGGAGAAGGAAATCCATGGGCAGTTTTTAAGCCTTTTGCTGTGCAGAATGAAAATATGTGTGGTGCAGCACATTTAGCCAGCCCAGGCTATTTGTGTGCATGACAAGACCGAAGTGACTTAATAACATAGGCAAATGGCATAGGTTGAAATGCATCAACTTGAGAACCCAAGTACTGAGGCTGCGTCCATCATGGGCAGACTTGAAAGGAATGTTGTCCTACAGACAGGAATGAGTGACAGATAACCAAGGTGTCATAGATCCTACTTATTTGGTCATTTCAGCATTCAACAGAATGCTACACTGCCTTTTTTATTTGCTTTTTCTTTTGAAAAAGAACTGTAGCAAATCCAGAAATACAGGTCATGGCTCGTTTGCTCACAATGCCAGTGAGTACCATCACAGTGATTCTCTTTTGAATCTTCATGAATGACAGATTGCTCAAACCACTGGTTTTCAGCATCCCCAGCATACTGGCACGCTGGAGGGTTTTCTGTTGGCAAGAAATGCTATAGAGAACAGAAGTGCTTACCAAAGATATTCAAGCCACATCTGAGGACCACTCAGCTGAATGCACTAGCTTTAAGTTCCCACAAGATTCAGTACTGAGCTGTTTCCCTTCCTATATGTGTTCTGGTTGTCCAACTATATCTGCTTTTGAATGGATAGATACTGGCATGCAGGAAAGACAGCACACATAGAGAAGGAGATCTGTTTGCCGAGTGACGTAGAGGAACAACAGCCAACATTGATTTTTCTGCAAATAAATGGAGAGGGGCAACCTCACCTTGATCAGAAGGACTCCTCCTCAGAGCCTCTGAGTGCTCTCTGGTATAAAGCAGAAATTAGTTTAAGTCTAAATAAAGAGGGAAGACTTTTTCCTTCCACTTACTGAAGTATTTTTCTTAGTAAAGTCTTTGTCCTTTTAGAAAACAGCCTATTTAATTGAGCTAATTCTTGCATAAGACATGACATAGATGCTCATGAGAAAACCAGGTAGCACAGAATTACAGGAATGTGTAATTAAGCACCTTTTGTGCAGTCATGGTTGGTGGCTGCCTAAGTGGGTTTCACTGTAACGTTTTAAAAGCAAATATATAGTCATTTGTGGTACACTGCTGCAGGGTAAATCCCCAGTGTCTGAAGAACAGAGAAAAACCTGCAAATTGTCTCTTAGAAATTCTGAAAGGCTGTTCATGGTACGTGTGCTCTGCTTGTCACTTTACTTGTGTTTCTGGCAGAAAAACTGATGTGAGCCTGGAAGTAAAGGGATAATAGTGAAACTCCAGGTAAATAATCCTTGCTATTGTACTACAAGTGTATCTGTTTCTTCTCTAATGCTAATACCCACCTGGGAAGAGTTTCCTTCCAAAGAGCGTGAAAGTAGTAAGAGGATAACAATTTTCACCCAAGGATAGTAATCTGGCAAAGATCTGGATACTGTTCCTGAGCTGCGAGTTTTGTGCAACCTGCAGAGATGGTGGATGGATAATTTCAATCACAGATATTAAGAGAAATATGACAAGGGGCTCTGTTCCAGGAAAGCTGTGCCAAGAAGTATAGCTTTATTCTTCAATGTGTTTTTGGGTGGCACTTGCCTTATGCATTGAAACCCTTTAGAGGTTATTTCTCAAGCCACATTTTGTCAATGAAACTTCTGTTCTACAGCCTGAGAATGCTTTTGGCTGGGGAAAAAAAGTCCATCGTGCTGGCAGCAAATTTTATGACATATTGGGTGATGTCATTAAGGGAGCTGTTAGCAATCTGTCATTTAAGGAACAGCTTCTGCTAGTCCAACATAAGGAAAGTGATTTAATTCCATGTCTGCTTGGATTTCTCCTATATAATCAGTGGAGGCCCAGGAGAATTAGGAGGCACAGCATGATACTCTCCTGATTACTTTGCTGTCATCTCCAATTTATGGCCTAAAATGCATGTAGATAAAGTGTTCATATGCAGAAGAACATGAGGGTTTGTTTCAGGATACTCCACTAATAAATTTAGCTGTAGTGACTGTACAAGATAGGCTCTCTTACCACAAGGACTAAGTGGGGTGACAGTAGCATCTAAACATTGCTTCAGAGCAGTGTTCTGTTTCTGTTGTGTATTGGTGTTCTAGACTGAACAGCAGAAACTTCTCCCAGGTTGTGATTTGATTGCTTCGGAAGACAATTAGACAATTAAGAAAGGAGATCAAGTGATCACTGTTGAACTCACTGCTTGGCATATTGTGACCAGCTCACTTGCTGAGGAGCAGGATGGGGGGAGTAAGGATGGCACAGTGGGGGAATCATAGAATCACCAAGGTTGGAAAAGACCCTCAGGATCACCCAGTCCAACTACCCACCGATCACCAATAGCTCTCACTAAACCATATCCCTCAACACAAAATCCAAACGTTCCTTGAACTCCTCCAGGGTCGGTGACTCTACCACCTCCCTGGGCAGCCCATTCCAGTGCCTGACCACTCTTTCAGAAAAATAGTATTTCCTAACGTCCAGCCTAAATCTCCTTTGGCAAAGCTTGAAGCCATTCCCTCTAGTCCTATCACCAGTTACGAGAGAAAAAAGGCCAACCCCCAACTCACTACAACGTCCCTTCAGGTAGTTAGAGAGAGCAACAAGGTCTCCCCTGAGGCTCCTCTTCTTCAGACTGAACAATCCCAGCTCCTTCAGCCGCTCCTCATAAGGCCTGTGCTCCAGAGCCCTCACCAGCTTACTTTTTTTCTTTCTATTTCTCTTTCTTTTAAGTGTCTGCTGTTGGGATTGTCATTCCAAGATAGATGAACCTTAATCTCACCTAATATATCAGCTGTTATGTATTAATTTGCAGGTAGATGTAGCAGAAATTACTTGTTCCTTCTGTGGTCCATGTCACATTCCAGCATGAAGTGCCAGTCAGAAGGTTGCCTGAAACATTTGCGTCTTGGTGTGAATTGTCATGCTACACCAAAAGTGTTCAGGGAGACTTTGTCTTTTCATAAAAAGAATTCACACACCTATAGACTCTAGGCTGAACATGTCCATTGGTCAGCTTTGCTGGATAGCACACACTGTAGAGTTTTACCAAACTATTGCAGTACAGAGCCCAGGTATGCCAATGTTTGTTTCTTTGCACTGCTAGAAACTGTAAGAAGATGCGGCGAGCATTTGCTGCCAATCAGGATCATTCTTTTCATGTCCCAAGAGATGGCTACTAAGTTTATCTCCTCCAGGTAGCCTATGATTTCAAAAATGTAGTGTGAGCTGATTTAGTAAGCGGTTTGTGCATAATATCTGTGAATGCAAAAGTGCCCCAAAGTAAGAATAATGTCTAATACTATTTAGTGTTTTTATAATGGTTTTCCAAAATGTTTTCTGCATAAGGGTAGGCATGGTTATCACTATCTCAGCTTTTTCAGCCTCAGCAGCTGAGGACAAAAGGCTTTGCTGACTGCCCATTCTCGTGTTTGACATTAGTATCAGAGCCCAAAATAGGATACGGCCCCTTCCTCTACTCTTTTGTCCTCTAAAACTAAACTGCTATGATTCAGGCATAGCTTTTTATAGGACCAGTGGTTCTGCAAGTAGCAGAGCTGAAAGGAGTGAAGGACCATAGCTTCAGTGACTCCTTTAGCGTGGGACTGGAGCACATTGCAATCCTGAGGGCTGCAGGTATTTTATATAGCTGAAAGCAAAATTGGCAACAATATGAACTCAGATGCAACTACTGATGATATGTGAATAGCTGATTGTGAACTGTGAGTCAACTAGACATGAGTAGTCATGAATAGTGACCTTCTTGAAACAAAAGTCTGCATAAAAATAAAATGTTTTAAAAAAACCAACTAGTTTATTTGGAAGGAATAATTACCATTTGGAGTTATACTGATTTTTATTTCCAGAGTTCGGTCTACTACTCTGAAGGTTAGCCTGACATTCTTGCTTACACACAGATCTCCAGGAGCTGGCTGGCTCTTTGATAAATCACCAGATATCTGAGATTCTTGGTGAAATTCTCAGTGTGAGCAACATTGAGGACAAAATGACAATTAACAAAATGTACCCCCCAGGAACTGCAGCTAGAGCTTCAGTGGTGAACAGTTCGAAATGTACTGCAGTGGGGACAGGGAAAGGTTTTATCTCCGTTAGTTTTTTAACATTTAGGTTTTTAACCTGTTAATTGGAGTATGATTTTGAAATCTAGGTAAAATGACAGGGCTTGGTGATCTTATCTTAAAAAAAAGTTTTTTATATGGAGGGCAGGAAAAATGGCAGAAAGGGTAAATGTGTCTACGAGAAAAGTACATGACAGTTAAGTGCTAGCATGTAGGAAAGTGATATGAATTGGAAAAAATACCTGCCAGAAAGAGATAAATTTGGCTCTGCAATGATTGTCTGTAAAAGTGAAGTTCTGTAGGAAAAAAAATAACTCTTGTAGTTTTTTTAAATAAATCTTAATTATATAATTTCTAATAAGCTGCAAGGCTTACATCCTTATCATAAAATTCCTCTAAGCAGGAATTAAAGAAAAGCAGAATGAGATTTTCAGCTTCCAAAAATAGTTTGCCAAGAGTGGAGTTTTTTTTCTCCTTCTGATTGCAAGAGAAATCACTCTGCAGTATTTTATTGAAGAATGAGTGGCATTGAGTAAAAGAATAATTGATAAGTGATTTTTTTCCGTTCTATTCTCTAAGCTGGATTTTGTTGTGCTGTCTAAATGAAATATTCACGATGGCACTGACCCCTTACTTGTGCAATTTGTCCAGTGATTGCTTGGAGATGTTCAGAAGTAGTGGAGCAGAAAATCCCATGCTGCAGACAGTATTCGCTAGGGATTACTCTTCACCCTGCTTTATGTTGGAGGAGATTCACTGGGAAAGGGATGAAATGGCTATCGGGCTCCAAGGCTGGAAAGTTTTTGTGCATGTGACCCAGCCAACCACTCTGCTCAAAGATGGAAAGCTGCACTCTATTGTTGTAAATGGGGTAGACATGCAGAAGATATCAAATAGCTCTCTGAGGCACGTATATCTGAACTTCAGGTTAACTACAGAGATGAAGGTTGTGCTGTCTTTATGCTTCTTTCAGATTCCTAGGAAGAGCATTTTGAGGGCTGACTTCCTTCATTTCCTGAGGTGCTGTTGAGTATTTGCTGGTGCACTGTACACACAGGACTGGTTTCCGCTATGATGCCATTGTGAAGGGTGCTCTTAAGCATGGAGCTGACGTGTCTCAGTTAACTGAACTAAATATAGATATATATATGCCTTGCTGTGTGACCAATGGATTTGCCTTCTCTTCTGCTTATTGGCCAATTTTGCTTGTACTCAGGCTTTCAAGCTCATTAGAGCAGTGACTCTTTCCTGCTTTCTGATAAGCACGTCCTTCTCTTTGGGTACTCAGAGTGATACTGCAAGGGAAACTCTGATGGGAACATTTAATTACTCATTAACTTCTGTCTCTGCAGCCCATCTCCTCTACGGCATTGTAGCTGTAGAGGAGGCTCACTACAGACAGCTGACGATGGCTGAGAGCAGAGCAGGCGCACTCTGCAGCCTGGGAAAGCTCCTTAGCCACTCTGTTCTGTATTTCAGATGTACTGCAGTGGCCACAAGGCTTTGCTGCTGGAGCTTTGGGAGCTGGAAACAACAGCATTATCCACTCCAGCCTAAGCCTACGTGTCAAAGATGCAGAGGACAACATCTGATATCCTGCTTCCTCCCTGAACTTCTCCTGTGTTCTCTGGATCTCTCCTGCCAGCCTTATTTCTCTGTATAGTTCTTTCCAAAAAGTCTTTTCTCTTTTGACACTGTTCTACCAATTGACCAAAAGTACTTGTGGCAAATGCCCTAGAGGGCAGGTTTTACTGAAATCAGCAGTAGTTACAGGAACTTATTGCCTGTCAAGATAAAGAATGTTTCCTGAGGGGAAGGTAGCTCCTTTGGTGATGGCAGAGGTCAGAAAAGCTTTCAGCGGTAGGTTTGTGTCTGCCATGCACTCCTCCTGTGACTGTAGGCAACTAAAACTGAATTTTTTATCCCTTGCAGTCAGCAGAACAGAAGAGGATGTTGTTCTGGTAAACTCATTTATGCAGCTTAGTGAGGAGGGTGTTGGGATAACCTGGATGATGCAAAACTACAGATCACACCAAACATGTAGGTAAGGCAATAGGAGTTTGCGTATGGGAGAGAACTAGGCTTGCAGCAGGATGGTTGCGTGGGGAAGCAGTCCCAAGGCAATCCAGGGGTAAGTACACAGCACATGGATGCATGAGCACAGTGGTTCTATTTCTTTTGTGGAGTACCCTTTTGTGGGTTGCTTAAGTCCCAGTTGGACAGCTGAAGGTCAGCTGTGTCTGGAGCACTTAAGGTGTCCTGCTGGGATGTGAGCCACACTGCGCTGAGCAGCATACAAAAGGAGGTACAAAGATATGACTGTGTCTTGAAAAGTTCGTATCCTAAATAGGACCAGGCAGGAGGGGGTGTCAGCAAGGAGCCCCAATAAAGCCACATGCACAGCCTCCAGTCCCAGCCACTAAGCTCTGCTGCTCAGAAGCGATACTGGGAGGGCTGTTTGTACCAATTTCCATGGATTGAACAGAGACATTTTTAGAGAATGTTCTTCCAGACCTCACTGAGAGATACTTGTGGTCATTACGTACTCCACTGTCCTCTTTTCAAATTGCTTGATCTCTTTCTCTACTTCACTGTGGTACAGCTTTGCTCTGGGGCTTGTCCATCTCTGGTATGCTGTACTTAGGCCCACTAAAAGTTTTATAAAGAATAGCTGCCATATATATGGAATTGGCTTTTCTAACCTGATTAACTCAGTGGTTTTTTTTTAATTTGATTTGATTATAAGAATATCAAAAGGTCTTAGTGCCTTTATGGATGAATGACTAGAGAATGTATTTTTGTGAAAAGAATCTCCTTCTTTGGTTAGGAAGCAATTCCAAAAATGCCTGAAAAATCCTTAATGATACATACTCTACTCATCTGGCCTAAAAATAGCTAAAGCAATTTGAGTAGGAATGAAAAATTGCTTCCATGTGGAGTTTCAGTTCTAAGAGGAAGGCCACCTACACTCAGATCAAATAGTGAGGATTTCCCAGTTTAGAATCATAATTTTGGTGCTTTGGAAACTCACTGTGGCCTTGGGCATGTCACAGAGTTTCTCCTTATTTAAGCCAGATATGCTTACTGCAAATCTGCAGTAGAAACATGGTAGTTAATGTTTTTAGAAGTGCTTAGGTAAATCATGCTATGCTATGGATTTATCTGCGTATAACCCATAGCTACGTTCTGTATAGATCACGACAATATTGGTTGTTTTCTTGGGAGCTATTATGGGAGAACAAGAGGTTGATATGTAACCAGCTAAAAATCTTCTTGGCCCTCAGGAACAGAAAGATTTCTCAGTACTGCTATTACTGTCTGATCTGTGAGTGTAGGAGCACATTGCAAGCATCCATGAGATTAACTTCTTCACCTCAGCAGGAGAATGGCAGCAGTGCTGTTACTTAATAAGGGGAAAACTGAGATTCAGGGAAACTTCAAGAGTTTAGACTCAAGAATCCAAGCCTGAAGACATGTGTTTTCTGAGACTAGGTCAGAGTCACCTGGGAAAAATACAGCATACACAGGTCTGTAGCCATTGCTCTGGTCTCTTAATAACCAGATTACCCCTGCAATGACTGCCAAACACTCCTTTAAATGGAGCTGAGTTATAATCTGCCTGGACGTGGGGCGGTCTGCATTCACCAGAACACTGCTAGTGACCCTAGGAAGTAAATACATCCTAGATTAACAACAAAAAAAAATCAGTGCTGTATTTTTGATGAGTTATTATTTAGTACTGAATGACCTTTTCCTTGAATTACTTTCTTTCCATGACTTTTAAGTGGGAATGAATCCAAGTTTGTCTAAGGTCACAGTGCTGTGCTGCAGCTGATTATAACCTTGCAATAAAGCTATAGAATGGAAAGGTTGTTATCTGAAATCTCTCAAATGGCAGTCCTCTCTTGTACATGGAGAGGGCCCAGGGTAGTCTGTCATAGTCCAGTGCACAGCATCTAAAAGAGAAGCAGACTGTCTGTGGATGATACCCAAAGAACAAGATACTTCACCTTATCTCAGTGCAGGAGCCTGGAGAACAGTGCAAAATTGCATTGAGAAGTGAGAAGTCCTTTGGGCTGAGATGTTGGGCACTGGTCTTCAAGCTAGTCTGTGCTAGTATCCGGTCTGGAGAGTGAAGTGCCTTTTCTTTCACCTGGAAATGTAATCTTCATTGATTTTCACTGACTGTAAGGCCAAAGGGAGTCGCTTTGAATATCTACTCTGACCCCTAGGTTCATGTGCCCTTCAGGGCTTTCCCGAATTAATTCTAGTGTGAATTAAATTAAAAAAAAAAAAAGAAAAGAAAAGAAAAAGAAAAGAAACTGCCAGTTCATCAATTTCCTAACCAACCTGCATTTCAAAACATTTTTATCATACTTCTCCAGCAATTACTCTCTTTTCCAGTTCCTAGTTCAGACATGGATTACAGAGCGCTGCAGGTGTATGGTTTTTCCATTCTTAACAAAGGCTTTGCAGGGGACTGTATGGAAAGACTCACTGCAGGATTGAGTAGAGATGGGAAGAATCTAGTCTGTGTTGCTGTTCTGTATGTGAGAGAGAGGATGGGAACAAAGCTCACCAACCTGGGAGCTAAGACCTGTGAGAAGCAAGAGACCAGGTGTGCTCTGAGTGAGGTGAGCTGGAATTCCTGTCTGTAAGACCTGAAGGTAACAAAGGTAGCTATGTAAATAGATCATTGTCTTCTAAACTGATCAGCTTTGCAGCTGGTGAACAGATGAGATGGGTCAGGAAAAAGATACTTTGTGGTGCAGTACCTGCTGGGCTCCAGAGCAGGAAACTCAAAGCTCACTGACCTCAGAACCTCTCCATGGTTTCTGCTCTGTCATTGTATAGGATGAATGAGCCAACAACAGCTGGCCAGAGATCTTCTTCCCTTTGCTGCTCTTTTCCATCCCTTCTTCTCAGGGGATGTGGCTTAGCAGCTCTTCAGGGCAGGGCTGCACTCAAGCTTGAAGCATGAGGTCAAGATGCCTGGCTTGGCTCAGCTACAGAAAACAGCAGATTTCTTTTAACAAACAGCAGCAGCAAGGGTCAGACAGCACAAAAGCCATTGTAGACATTTCACTATGTGAGATAGCTGTTTCTGATAAGTACGTCAACATCTATCTGTTGTTTGCAGTATGAACATGCTTAACTGCCATATATGGGATTGTATTTTCCTACAGATGTGTGTGCTTCCAGCAGGAAAAAACCAAAACTTTCATAGATTTGAGGAGGTTGGAGCTCCTGTTCTGTTGTATCAGTCGTGAACTTTGTTTCTCTTACAGTTCAACATATTGTGGAGATCCAGCCTTTCTCCTTACTGCATTCAGCTGTCAAAATTCTCATGTCATTACTCTGGTGCCAGGCCACTTGCTCATCCTGCCCACATCTCTGATTCACCCTGCTTTCAGTGATGATGATCACGTCCTCATTCCACTGTCCACTGTGGTCAGTCAGCTACCTGTCTGTCAGTCTGTCCAGCTGAGACACCAAAGAATGAGCCCAACCTTAACTTTTGTTGTTCTATTAAAAAAATCATGATGTTCAGAGAGTAAGTTTTTCTGCAGTTAGCAGCATTTAAAGTTGGCACATAAGATGCTGGCTTCAAGGGAAGATCCAATTTCCAAATCAAAAATTGATTGCTTTTCCTGACTTCATTTCCAATATATTCATTTCCAGCAAATTTCTAAAAGTGGTGAAAGGTGATTGAAGAAAGGCTACAGATTATTTATGTTAGGATGTGAATACCATTTTCTTCTTGTTGACTTTTACAAGGCTGTTTAAAGAGAAAAAGGACTTCATTTTAGAAAGCATACAGGCTTGTAGCTACTCCACTTTGCTGATGCATATAAGAGAGACTTGCAAAAGGCACTGACATCTCAAGGCAGATGGCTGGGAGTTAGCAATGTTGTGATAGAGCATATCTAACCTCTAAACTAACTGAGCTCGCCAGTCTCCAGCACTGCTAATTACCGTGTAGCACAACTAAATAAATAATGCATGCTGCAATCATCTGAACTTACAGATAGGCAACTGTTACTCAGATGTACAGACCTTCCCACTAATGGTGCTCTGCAGTGTCCTCTCTGCTCGAGTAGACAAGATGTTAGGGCATCTGGCCTGCTATCAGGGGGACAGACTCAAAGAGGTGAGGTTTTTCAGCTTTCCTGCATTTCATAAATGTTACTAGTAATGCTGGATTTCACATCCCTAATCCATAATGATATGGCTGGGAGTTGTTGATTTACATGAATCACTCACTTTCTGGCCGCTATCAGTTCATGTTATAAAAGGTTTGCAATTGCTTTATCCAGCGGTGAACAGCAATATGGAGACGTTTCCAGGGCTTTTGCTTATAGGATTTAGTGACAACACTGGTTCAAAAGTAATGTATGCAAAGACGTTTCCTGATTCATCAGAGGAAATATCCTAGAAGTAAGTGGGTGTTTTCTGAGCTGAATTCCTGGAATGATTCTAAGATAATCCACATTGCTGACAGGAAATGTTAACAAAAAGATTTTTTCCTTGGAAAACACTGATTTGCAGGAATCAAAACCACGTGTAGCACTGTGCCAGTTTCAGTAAAATTGAAAGTAGTGGGAAAGGCGTCCGGGGCAGAACTACCTGAGGGAACAGTCCAGAGTAGCCTGCGGTCTGAGGTGCCAGCCAGCCACCATCATATCTCTCCCTTCAAGTGGAAAGCACAGATTCTTGAATCTTAGACATTTCTTCTTACCCAGGAGGATGCCATGACCATCAGCCTATTGCCTGTTCCAGAGTGCATCTCCTCCTATAAAATCTTAAGAAAGATTTTGATCGCATCATAAGAAGTTGGCATCTTTTGAGTTCTGCAGAAGAGCTGTTCCTTCTCCTAACACACACGAGACTGTCCTGTAACATTAAAAACCAGTGTAAAGTGTTGCTTGCACCTCAGCCTGGGAAGGGGGTGGCAAGTTACAGAGTCACTAGAGGTAGCCCACGAGAGTCCCTTCTATGCTTTTAATTGAGCTGCAGCACGCGCTGCCCACTGCCTGCTGCTTTGCTGCCCACCACTCACAGCTGACTCAGGAAAGGAGAAGGAATTTCCTTGCGTACAGCTTGGAGGAACCCATCTTAAGGCTGCTGTTGTGTTTTCCCCTTATAAAGGGAATAAATAGACCAAATAAATAAATGAAAAAGGCCAAAGGCATTGTATCAATGATTGCTCTTTAATTTTGGATCCTTTTCCCTCCTGCCCTGGAACTTACAGGAAGCCTTTTAGTATCAGTTCTCATTAATAAATGGATGAGTCCTTATTAAAAAGCAAACATTCCCATACACTTTTACAAATTTAATATCTGTCCTTCCTGATCTCTGCAGGAATTCAAAGTATTTCTAGAGGTATTGTATTGCAGTGCCATTTTGTGTATGGGGATAATAATGAAAGCTCGCTATAATCCATATTTTGTCTGTCTAAAATCTCATTACTGTCTCCTTCTGAAGGAAAAAAAATAAAGTAATGTGAGTACTTTCCTCACTGAAAATTAATTTCCTTGATCACTGAGAGAGAGTACCATTACCTGTAATTATAGGAGTGAAAGCTACAGCCTTTAGCTATTTTGGGGAGCTTTTTCTATCGTAACATAGACAGCAACATGGCTCATGTTAGATTAATTTTAAAGAAGTATGTTCCTTTATTCTATTGTGGCTGATGAGTGTACTCACAAGGTCATGTCCATATTAATAGCGTGCTCAGCTGTATTTTTTTCAATAACTGATTTTAGTCACTGCTATTCTAACTTGTTTAGGCAGTATTTTTGGTTTCAATTGATGCTTTTCCATTTACACTAATATCTGTTATACTCCAGGTAAAAATAATATAATGTATTTGCTGACATAGTAGATGCGCTAATGGTGGCTCTGGGGAACTCAGAAGTGACTTATCATTGGTACGTGACTATGGATTGGATTTTGGGGGGATTTTTTCCATGACTATGGTTTGGATTTTTGGGGGATTTTTTCCATTCTATTCATTTGTTATTACTTCATAGGCTTGATAAACAGATCAGATGGAAGGCTTTAAAAGGCGTACGGGAGCCTAACAATCCTCTGCATTTCAGATCATTCTATTTGGCTGGATACAAATAAGGATTTTTAATTGGAATACTCTCTCCATGTTATACCGTTTGAAAAGGTGATGAATATGAATACTGGTCTGATTATGTGGCCCACATGTTAAGGCAACCTTGATGCCACTTAAGTGATAACTGTAGCACATGATGGTCTGTTCTAGGCATAGAAGTCCTGAAGTTCTCCCAATGCAGTTCATGAATTCACCTGACTGGTGCCGGGCTGTACCCTGGAGACATGCAAGATTTGGCTTGAAGGGGATTATAAAACCCAGCCTGGGTGATTCATTGCTCTTGTTTCAGCAGGAGGGCTTTCAGTAGGGGAGCTAGGTATGAGCAGTACCTACCCTGAATAGTTTGCTTTCTCAAGACAGTGGGCAACAGATACAAGAGAGAGACTTTTTTAATAATACTTCAATACTTCTTTCAGCATCATTGCTTGACATAGTTTCTTAGATATGCCAGTGCAGAAATGAGTTTTAGGGAGTTTTCAAAGGAGAAAATATAGCTTTACAAAGCAGACACATAATCTGCTGTATAGCCAAAGGACAGTGCCTTAATCACAAACATTATACATAGGTTTATTTTAAACTTTCCTTAAAATTTTGTGACAGCAGATCTCCGAACCACTTGTATTGACTTAAAAAGGGGCTGGGTGTAACAGCAATAATCATGTTGCAAAAATGAATCACGAAAGGATAGCTCAGATCCAGCAATCTGTCCACGAGCAAAGTATTTCTTGAGAGAAATATTCCATTTAAGAGAAGATCTTACTGGCTGCAGAACTGGTAATGACAGACTGAGCTCAGCTTTCCAGTGTTCTGTGTTCATTCTTGGCCACAGTCTATTGCAGAACCTTTATTATTGTGTTGAAGTCTTTGACCAGTTTGGATCAGGAACATTGCTTTTAAAAACCATTTGGATGTGGTGCTCAGGTACATGATTTAGTGGAGGGTTGTTGGAGTTAGGGTAGTATGGTTAGGTCGTGATTGGACTCAATGATCTTTAAGGTCTTTTCCAACCTGGGCAATACTATGATTCCCCAGGCCTTCCATTCTCTCTTGATCTTTCCTGTCTTCTCCAGGCTGTGGGTCCTTTTGCTTCTTTCTCGATGGTTATACAACATCTAAATCTATGAGACTGAAGCCTGAATTAAGGCTTGTGAATGTCACAGGTATGTCCACAAAAATGCAACAATTTATTAATGTGTACATTTCTGTTGCAAATGCTGCAACATTACACTTTCCTGCTTGTATCTTCTTTGCTCATTTTAATTATTTGTATCTTTTTATATCAAAAGAATTTGAATCTGTTTCTGCTGTAAGATGTGTAGGGTAATGATAGGCATTTATGGATTTCTTTGTTGAGCTGTGGAAAGGTTTTTAAAAGCCTTTATAGCTTTATTTTTTCTTTGGAATGCCATGCTACTTACAAACTAACATCTTCATCAAGGCTCACTTATGAAAGGACAGTGCAACTTCCTGTGCTCATTGACAGTCCCTGGAGCTTATTTCACTCTCTGCTTTTTTTCCAGAGTCTATATTTGAAGTAGGTAAGATCGCTGCAGTCATGGCGAGATGTGAGAAGCTCCAGATAAATTAGATGACTGAAATAACAATGATTGCTTCTAGCTTGATTTCTCTTTTTCTCTGTTTGCAGGCAGATGGGAGAAAAGATCTGTACTGCAGTCATTTACATGATTGCCTGCTGTATCCCTTGACCTGAGAACCCGAGTAGTGATAGGTAGCATAAGCTCTAGCCAGGAAATGAGAGGCCAAAGTGAACAAGATATTTCTATGTTTAAATCATCCCTACTGTTTTTACTGAATGCAGCTAATTTCTGTCACTTTCATACAAAGCCACTGAATAGTGATAAAAGGGGACATTTTAATATATACAGCTTTCTTTATGTGAAAGATCTGCATTTGACATTTGATTTTATTAACAATTCAAATGTAACTGATGAGTTTTCTGTATATTGTATTGGCTGATACACTGTCAATCTTTGTGGCAAATAATCATTTCTACAAACACTAAAGAGCTCAGGAGGTACATGCAGTGTATATTACTCATCTGAATTCATCTTTTTTACCTGTAAGTGATTGTGAGTGGGAGCCTTAGAATTGAAAACAAAAGTATTTAGCAAGATAAATTTGAAATGACAGCAAAACTCTGGATTAAAGGAAAAAAAGATGCAGAAACAAGGAGATTCTGTGAATTACACATAGAACAGGCGCTTTGGAAACAAGGAGGCTGGAAGACAGTTTGACAGGAAAATGTCTCCTCCCAAAAATCTAGGTGATGAGCTTGCCTATTTAAGCAAGTATGTTTGACTTCATATCTGATGCACGTCCAAGGTAAGGAATGGTGAAAGCAGACTGAGTGACATCAGTGATGGTATTGCCAAATGGCTGTTCACAGGTGTTGGTGGCTGCAGCCATCAAGTTAACAGAGCAAGGAACTTGCTGCTTGGAGGCGAGCACAAGGAGCCAACCTGAGGACACTTATGCAACCCTAATGGTAACGGGAGAAGCATATTTACAATCATGAATGTAATCCAATGGTAGTTGTCTTTTCCAGGAAGGTTTTTTGTCAGGAATCATTTCTCTAGCCAAACCCACAGGTCACAAGCTAAAAGAAAGGAATTTTTTGGCTACAGAGGCAGTGGTTGTATGATTTGCTGACCACCTTAAAGTAAGTTATCTAATAAAGCAAGCTACGGTATAATTACTTGCTGCTTTTGAGGTATATAGTTTCATTGAATGTTAGAAGGAAAAGACCATTCTTATACTTCATTACAACCCTTAAAATTGCAATCATAATTTCTGCTGCTCAGGCCAAATAGCTTTCTGCTGCTGAGGTGAGAAAGCTTAATTATACACAATTCATGACTTGGGTAATTTTATATAAAAACTATATACATAGACATGGTTGAATAGTTAAAAATAGTTTGAATTATCTGCAAGGCATCAAAATAGTGATGAGTGTTTTAGATAATGAACTCCTGTTATTTTATATCTGAACGTAATTCTAAAAGGTATGGTTGATGGAAAGTGCATATAACACAATCAGAATTTACAACCTCTAGAAGCATTAGTACTTTGGTATTAGAGTAAAATGGTTGGATGCCTCGTGTTCTTTTCCTCAACAGAGTGGGTCATGAAGTCATCATGAAGTTTGCTACATTGCTAATTCTGTTTATACAGCTGTCAAACATAATTTAGTTCTTGAGATTTTGAAACACCTTGCAAACCAAATGTCAACAAGGGTTGATCCTCAATAAAATTCTATTAATTACCTTGAAATTAAATGTTTAGTAAAGAAAATAGTAGGGTGTTTTTAAAAATTCTTGAAGTAAAGCTAGCAGTTGTGCAGATAAGAACTGTCAGGATAGAACCAGGAATGGCAGAATCGGTGCAAAGCAAGGATAATCAGGCTGAGCCATCCAGCACTGACCATCGGTCACCACCAGTTTCTACTGGGAAAAAGATGGAAATTGATTATCTGTAACTGTTGTTGCTTTTCACTGAGAAGGTTTGTGTAACCTTCCAACTCCCGTGGGTGTTTTTGGGAAAACGGAATTGCTTCCCAAGCGCTCTGTGTGCTGGTTGTGATTCACACCAAAAGAACATTCTCTCTGGAGCACATTTGCTGAAATTCATCTGAGCTGATGCCTATCTCAAGGTACACGCTGGTCAGGAAGATAGAACTGTTCAGTTTGTGAATACGTATTTCACAGGGGATTTAATCACGATTGGAAATTTTGGTTTCCAGCCTCTTAGTGAAAAGATACAGCCATCCGAGGAGGCAGAAACTAGAAATACTAACCCAGAAACTATATCCTTGGAAAATAAGCCTGACTGTCATGGCTGAGAACTTACCTTTAGGGAGCTGTCATGTCCAATTGATTAGGATTTCTCTTTGAGAACCGGTATGCAGAAATGGAATTTTGTTCTTTTTGTTCAAGAGCATTGCAGTGGTAAAAGGTGAGGTTTCAAAAAAGGGACAGACCAATGCAAAGATCAATGCAGAGCAAAGTGAATAACTGCTTTCCTAAGATACTACACTTCAATTGCGTGAAGGGAATCCAGAAACAAGGCCTACTTATGGGCACTGACTACAGGCATCCCAGGTGAGAAATGCTTGCAATTTCCTGTAGTTAAGGTGTTTTGTTTTTTTTTTTTTAAACAGGTAGACATAAAGAATTTTGTTTAAGAATTCCAATTTGAAATATAAATAAAACTAAATTGCTTTTGAGATCAACCAAGTCTCAGGATAACCTAAGCCAGTTAGTACTTTCACAAAAATTGTGGTTTTGTTTGTTTGTTTGTTTGTTTGTTTGAAGCAGAAAATACTCACAGTGTTGTGAGAAGTGAGGAAGGGGTTGCACTTCTGTTTTTTAATGTCATTTGTAGTTCTGAAACTGGCACCCCTGTGCGTAGGAAGCATCTAACTTCTTCTAGTCACACTTCATTGCCAGTGGATAAATGAGCAGCATTTCCCTTTCTGCAGATTATGGGATGAGAGAAGATGGTCATTTTTTTTTCTTGAGTGCTCTTGCTCCTTTGAGAAATCAGTTTTGGTTTACTACTCAAGGCAGTATTTGCAATCTATCACTTAAACGAGGCTATCATGACGAGGCACCAACATTGCTTTCTGGAGCTGGGGTGAAGTTGCACAATCCTAGTGGTACAGTTTTTACAGCTATTTAGCAAATTACTCCTCAGCTTACATAATCTGTTGGAGGCATTGTTGGGGTGAATGCTCAGTCTTGATCAGAAACTGTCTCCTCTGCAGGTCAGGTTGCAGTCTGTCACTGTACCCACTGTCACGGGTTTGTTTCAGGTCATGAATGATATCCCTCTGTAGAATTACTCTCCTGTAATCAGTTACCATCCACTTCAACTCATCATAGTTCTGTGTCAATGCTTTTCCAAATGGTTGCTAGTTCCCAAATTATATTTAGTCCATCCAGTATGAAAAAGAATAGGAAATATAAGTGAGCTATGACAGGCATAGTTACAAAAGTTGTTGTAATTTGGGAAGTGGCAAAACCCAGTCTGCTGATACAGGACCTATTTCTCATCCAAGAGACAAAGTTTTTTCAGTAATGATAATTTATTTGAAAAAGCAATTTTCTATAATAGGAATAAAGCCCTACAAAACTCTACATGTCCATGAATGTTTGGAAAGCTGGGCAGTTCAGTGCACAGCCTCCTTTCTTTTTATCAGTGGAAATTTCTGTTTGGCTGAAAATATACCTACAGAAAACTTCCTAACTTTAGAACAACCTTTGCTTGTTTGGCTTTAGGTTCAGATTAGCCATTGTCAGTTTATCTCAGAATAAATAAATATCTAAATATAAATAAATATCTCAGTTCTTGCAGAGACATTTTTTAGCTGGCCTTAGGTTATCATTCGCAGTAACGGAGGAGCTGAAAGAAGCAGACAATGTCATGATCCCTTTGTAAGCCTGTCAGATATGGCAGGTATGTTGCCCGAGCCAGGAGCATCACTGTACGTTGCCACAGCCTGTGTATAGCTGTCAAAATGGTTTTCCCCATCCTTTCTGTCTACTTCACCTTGCCAAGACCCATTTATGCGTCTCCTTTGGTTGGAGCTGCTACAGATCATCATCTATCTGTAGTAAAGGATATAAATCATTTCAAAATAGTTCAAAATATGTTCTCCACAGCTAATCTGTGTTCTACTGTGTTTTTGTCTTAGCCAGAGCTCTATGTGAGTCCAGACTGGCTGCTCAGGTACGTGTTTCTTCACTGACTAACAGGGAAATCTCACGGGTACCGGTGTCATTCTCATACTGCCCTTCTGCAAGCAAACTGAATTGGGTTTGGGAGAATGATTCCTGGCTATTAACCAGAAACATCTTGGCCCTCAATGCTGGAAGAAGTCCTGTGCCTTAAATGACACAGAGCAAGAGCTCTGAGCTCTCTTAGCCTGGCCGATTCTTGATCTCATACTGGCATAGGACTTAGAAATGCCTTGTTTTCCAAGGGAAAGAAACACTGGTACATAAGCCAAATGCTCTTTATTTTGTAAACTTTGGGTATCACATGAACTCTTTATAGTAAAAACTCAGTCATAAATTCTCTGTCAGCTTAAGATTCATCTGTTTATCCCCCAGAGAATGAAAAACAACGTTTGCTGCCATCCAGTTTTATATGATTTGTCTCATCTGACCTAGATCTCTTCTTTCATTTTTCTTTCTTTTTTCTCTCTCTTTTTTTTTTTTTTGGTAAAACAAAGCATAAACTATCAAGCTGGTTCTCATGTATCTCAGCTTTAATACTTTATCTTTCTTCTCTTATCCATTTGCTTCCTTAACAGAATAGGGACTTTGGTAATAAACATTTGTTATGTTATGCCTTTCTCAGCAGTGCCTGTTTCCTATTACTGAATACCAGTACAAGGAAAGATTGAAGTCCCTTGGCAAATTGCATGTCCTCTCAATGCTTCCAATTCTTATACTCGCTAGTAAGTCCAAGCCCAGCTGAAGAAGTTCATGCTGACTCACCGACACTTCATCCAGTAAATTTTCAGTGCTACTGACCAAATTCTCTTTGTCCTTAATTTACCCTTGACAGTTCTGATGTAAAGTGTTTTTTTTTTCCATGTATTTGGAGCTGTCTGGCTGGACCCTCTTTCTTTCATGTATGGGAACTAGCTTCATAATTAGTAGAAAGGGCAGGATCCCAATCTGTATCACTTGGTCTCTTCCCAAAGTGTAAATCCTTAGATTGGCCCAAGTGGGCATCCAGTGTCTCCCATCCACTCTTGTGTACCCCCGGATTTCTTTTTGGAGCTGATGTTCGGGATGTGTTTTCTAATATCCTTGCTGTAGTTAATCTCTGTTAGCACATTCTAGGTTGACCAGAGTCTTTGTTGTTGTTGTTTTTCACTGGAAGAAATCTTAGCTTGCAGTAGATATACTGAGTTCTTTGCTTATGTTTACTGTTCCTATCAAAGTGTTTATCAGAGCTTTACTCATACATGCACTGTCCAGTGCAGACATGACCAGGGATTTTTTCTTCACCTGTATGGTTTCCCTGAAACGTGGATGGCCATATGATTCCGTATATCCCTGCTTACAAAAGTACTCTGCATTGTTTTTGGAATTCTTGCTATGCAATGTGCCTAGATTTGACTAGAAAGATGCGTCTCTGTCATCTTTAATTATGTGAGTGGTGGTAGCTGACCCTACTAACTTCAATTAAGTTTAATCCAGTTTGAAAATGCTAT
The DNA here is from genome assembly GCF_987193195.1 of Phasianus colchicus. Taxonomy (NCBI): domain Eukaryota; kingdom Metazoa; phylum Chordata; class Aves; order Galliformes; family Phasianidae; genus Phasianus; species Phasianus colchicus. The sequence goes on from NC_143436.1 coordinate 14,181,992, forward strand.
TTTAATTAACTTGAGAATGTCAAACCACATCCTGACAAATGGCACAACCTACTCTTAGATTTGTCCAGGTGTGTTTAAAGGCCAAGTGTGGATTGATAGAGAAAGAAAATATCCTTTCCCCAAGTGAGAGGGAAGAAGTATTTTACACTGAGAGCTGCACTGGAAGTGGTAGAGTACTGAGAAGGTGGATGCAGGAGAAGTAAGGGTGTTTGGAGACACTGTAGCAGGCTCTGAAGATAATTTTTCTGGAAGCAGAGCAAAACAGTGACTTGTCTACGAATTCAAACATGGAGAATATAAAGAAGTGGGCAGATATATTTACTTTAAAATGCAGAGGAAATGTCAGTTGTACATCAGGATATAAATGAGGAGGTTTGAATATAAATGAGAAGCACAATAAATGACAAGATGTAAGAAGTGGAAATTTTTTGCTGATTAAGATATGTTTTGTTCTGTTAGTCTGGAGACTGGAGAGACTGAAAGAATAAAACTATATAAGAGCACTGAGCTTTAGTGATGGATACAAACCACAGAGAGGAGCCTTGCTCATCCTGGTGTAAAACTTTAGCAAACTGAAGTTTGAAAAGCTGCATTAAAGCAAGGCAGGACAAAGTGATAATCAGGCCCAATGTGAACAATCTGTAGAGGCTTGTAGTAGGAAGAGATATTTCTGGTGCCAATGGAAGCAATTCAGAAGAGGCTGTTTTAGCTGAGGAGGAGATAATTTATCTAAACATTGTTGTACATTTTCTGGCTTAAACTACTGGATGTAAACATTCCAGCAGTGAGTCAGTAAGTTACTGTTTGCCGTGTCCAAGTTCATTAACGTGGAGATCGAGAACATCTGTTTGCACAGGCAAATTAGCACCCCCCAGATGATCCTACTGAGCTCCATAGAAACGTTTATTGAAATCAGAGGCTAGAAAAAGGTGAGGCTTTGCTGTTTTTGTTGCTTGTTTTGCTTTTTCCCTTAAATGTGATTTACCTTGTAGAATGCACTGTTAAAAATTCCAAAATTCTTCACCATCTTTCCTCTGTCAGGCTATAGTTCATGATGGCATCAGGCATGATATGGAAAAGTGGTTGTCATGCAATATTTTGTTTAAAAAAAAATCAACAAATGGAAAATGTGTTATTTTTGATGTTGGATTGAAAAATTTCAGCTTTACAGCTTCAGTTTTACAGATTTTTTAAAATTACTGAGAAGCAGCAAAAAACAGAATAAATCTTGTGAGATTCTGATTTGTATGTTTACATTTGTGTTTGAAGTGTGGTAGTGCATAGCTTGAGTGGAAGTAGGAGCTGTTTTCTCCAGTAAGACAGTATTCATCCTTCTATATTCACTAAAACTGAAATGGGAACAAAGCAGCTGTTCGTGAAGTCTCTTTACCTTTTTCATAACCCTTTTCTGCTGACTGAGTAAGTTAGAGAGATTTCAATGTATGTGCCCAGCACTGTCTTCATACTTCCATGAACATCAAGAGCTACTGTTGCACAAAGAAGTTATTGACTGCAGGTTGCTTTGGTAAATATTTACCCCGAGGCCAATAAATATTGATACTCATCTCAGCAGAAGTACACAGTAGTATTACCTTTAAAAATAAGATCATTGATAAGAGAGGTGCAGATGACAATCTGCTGATAAATATCTTGAAGGCATTGATGTGTCATAAAGGAAAGAGAAATAAATTGCTTGTATTTTGAAGATAAATTCTAGTTTGTAAAATGTACCAGCAAATTCTAAACACAGAGAAACACATAACATAGTGTTTGCATCTCATGCATCTGGGAACAGAGGGAATAACATAGGTACTGTATGTTTACCAAATTTTCGTGGAATAGATTTTGAAATTCAGAAAAATAATAACGTGCTGTGATTCATACATTCAGTAGTATTTATTATTGTGCATACTTCTTATAAAGTTGGAGTAGTGAGGAATCATTAGATTATCAAATATACTTGAGAAATATCTGCTGTTTTCCTCATACTGTAGTAAATACTGTGTCCATAAATAGTCAAGTATGTTGTGGTTACAGCCAATAGAAAATAGCACAGAGAACTAAAGAAGTCAACCTGTGGAGGTTGCTGGCATTTCTAGAGGATCTTTTATTACTTGAAGATTTCTCAGAAGAGATAGAATTTCTAGCCAATATAAACAGAAGCAAAAAGATTAAGAAAATTAAGAAAATAACCATACTTTTTTTTTTTCTTTTCATCAATGGAGATCATTAAAATTCTTGATTGGATGAATATAGAGTATCTCTGCTTCTCACTTCTGTTCAGAAAATTATGCAAAGCAAAGTTAATATTATTCTGATTCTTCTCCTTAATTCTAGAACACAGAAGAAATCAGAAATATTTACAAATCATATGGATCCATCCTGAACAAAAGTCTGCATGTCTTAATTGGTAATATTCACATTCCAGGACACCTCTTATATTTCTAAATAACAAATATCTAGAAGGGAAGTAGTACTACTACTACTAATGATTGTTGACTTTCTTGCATGTCCCAATGGAAAAAAAATACTCAATTTGTAATGGTTCTTAGTTTCTGAAGATAAAAGTTATGTTCTTTAGGGTTCCAAAGTAGTAATTGTAGGAAACCTCCTCCTGATATACTTGATAATAGAGAATGGAAGACAAATAAGGTGCAAATAATGATGTCTTTAGAAAGACACAAAGATAGAAGATTCTTCATATGAATATAGGGATATAAAGCAGCTGAAGTCATCTAAATGTAACAAAAAAGCTTAATATATACTGAGTGAAAAGAGCAGCAAATGAAACGGACTGAACCACATTTTATAAATACAGTATCAAAGCTGATAAAATTTCAGCTTATCTACCTGGAAGGATAAATCATGAGGAAGAAATTCATTTAATAATAACTGAAAAGACTTTGATAAGACATTCTAGATCTATTTATATCTGCTTTTCAGTGTTCCTTACAAATGTATCATGAAGAAGAAATCCTACTGGAGTATTTACAAAGTAGAATTCTGAGTTCTATCAGACTCCAGAAAGTTGCAATTACATTAGTGAAGTCAGTAGCTTACACAGAGACCAAAGGAGCTGTAATAAGTGTAAAAATCTGGGACAAGCACAGGTCAAAAAAAAAATCTGTAAGATCTGGAGAGACTGTATATATTACACTGGGTCTTTGTTAAAGGTCTGACAAAGACACTTACACAGAAGCATGCACTGACTTACTGTTACTCAGAGGAAAATAATTCTGCATCTAATATTTTTAATTTTTAATTACCACTGTCTCAAAAAATAATAAGAAAAATAATGGTGACAGTATGCTGAATAGAGTGGCCACTGGATTTGTGAATGCATCCAGACAGATGGGTATTAAGCTATTTCCATCTGAAGCTTCTTATGTAGCTAGATAGGTGGGAATCACTTTGTTCTACTGTTTGATGGAAATTGCACTTCAGAAGATTTGTCAAATTGTCTGCCTTTAAGCAAAGTCTAAACAACAAACTCAGCCTTACCTATTATCTGTTTTGATATCTACATATGAGCAAGCGATCCCCCTCCAAATGCTTGCTTTAGACTGCAAATGTATTAATTCCTTGGAGCCACTTTTCAGAAAATATATAATACTTATTGACCTGCAACCTTATTACCAGGTTGGAAAAAAAAGAGCTTAACCTTCACTTTATTTTCTTGATACAGAGCAAGCAGGCCTTTGTCTCAGTTCTTTGGCTGTTTTTTAACTTTCAAATTTTCTGTCTGTAGCCTCTAGTGTAATGATATCTAAATGTATTATGCTCTGAGATCTAATTTTCTAGCGGAGATCTGCTTTAAAGGGCAGAGAGTAAAGATCATCTTTAAGAAAGCTTTTATTTGCCTAGTTAATAGTGCAACTAGCTGAAAAAAAAAAAAGATCTTGTGTGTCTGCTAAATGATCTGAAACTGAAGTGCAACATAAAATGACCTTCTACTTAGATGACATTTTATTTCATTTTACCTAAGTTGTATCTTCTGCATCATCTCCTCTCTGGGACAGTTTTAATTTTAGCCAAGTATTGAGCTGTAAAGTAGATTCTTCTTTGAAATGTTATTGCTTATACTCATGAAGGCAGAAAGTCAAAGCTCAAAATTTTCATCTTCTACATAAGCCACTACAAAAACGATTTTTTAAGTACACTTGTATTTCATCTAAGAGATTAATTACTGGATATTTCTCGTTTTCTGAAAAGCCTACTATCTATAATAAAATATTCATTGGCTAGGCAGATAAAATACATTTAAGTTGTCTGCCTCATGTCATAAGGTTTTTTCCATGTGGTTTTGACACTTCTAAGACTTTTACCCAGGAAGCAGAAAAGGTGGTTGTGAGAACTGTTGAGACTGCAAACCAAATTTATACTGGATATTAATACTAATTTAAGGAAAGTAATCATTTACAGAATAAAATGCAGCACCCAGGGAGGAAGGTGGGCAGGAGCTTGGATGGTGGTGGGAAAACCTTTCCAACCTCCCTACTATGGGACCTCATTTTTGTGAAGCAACTTTTTGAATCTGTGTTTTAACTGACTGTAACTTTAAAGTGCGGATAGGATTCAGGTTGTAAAATGACTGACTGGACGGCAGGATCATAGAATGGGTTTGGGTTGGAAGGGACCTCAAGGATCATGAAGATCCAACCCCCTGTTACAGTCAGGGCCACCAACCTCCCCATTTAATACTAGATCAGGCTGCCTGGGCCCCATCCATCCTGGCCTTGAACACCTCCAGGGATGAGGCATTCATAACCTCTCTGGGCAGCCTGTTCCAGCACCTCACCACTCTCACAGTAAAGAACTTCCCCCTGACATACAACCTAAATCTTCCCTCCCTCAACTTAAAACCATTTCCCCTTGTCCTGTCATTATCTACCCTTAAAGAGTCAACTCCCCTCCTGTTTATAGGCTTTCCTTTAGGTACTGAAAGGCTGCAATGAAGTCACCCTGCAGCATTCTTTTCTGCAGCTCACCAGGGGAGGTGCTCCAGCCCTCTCATCATCTTTGTGGCTCTCCTCTGGATCCTCTCCAACAGCTCCACATCTTTCTTGCACTGGGGGCCCCAGACCTGTTCACAGTACTCCAGATGGGCCCTCAGAAGAGCAGAGTAGAGAGGGGCAATCACCTCCCTGTCCCTGCTGGCCACCCCTCTTCTGATGGAGCCCAGGATACCATTTGCTTTGCGAGCTGCAGGAGCACACTGCTGGCTCATGTTAAGTTTTTTATCCACCAGGACCCCCAGGTCCTTCTCCGCAGGGCTGCTCTCAAGGACTGCTCCTTCCAGTCTGTATAAATGCCTGGGATTCCTCCAGCCCAAGTGCAGAACCTTGCACTTTGCTGTGTTGAACCTCATTAGATTCACCCGGGCCCAACATTGCAGTTGAGTAGGCAGGAAAAGCTCTGGGTTCCTGGGCTAAGAAACAAAACAGATGTGCTTACACTGAGACCTGAGGCCCTCCTATGTGGTGGCTGCTGCAGAGCCACCACATGGCCAGGTACAAGGTTTTAAGTTCTGCTCTTGTGAATTTCCTGTGGAAGTTTTGATCAACATCCAGCATAAGGAGGATTTCTTTCTAACAGTTTGAAATTTTATTCTGAAAAGTTAAGAAGATCGAGCTCATAAAGCTTCTTAGTTGACTTCACTTTTGCTTTCCGTGCTTTGGTCCCTGACCACGCTGTGGGGCCAGCTGTGGGGTCTGTTTTTGCAGCACAGCTTCATATGTTGTTTTGGTTTATTCCCAGCTTGGTCCTTCCAGTTTTCTAAACATGTTCCTCACAGCTTGTAAAGCTGATGAAGTGCTCTGGTAAGAATGTCAGCTTGGTTCCTGGTGGGAAGTGTTCAGCTACAAAGTATGGCGTGAGCACTTTATTTCAGTAGTTTTTCCGGCACCCCAGATCTGCCACAGACAAAAAAAACAAACAAACCAAACCCAACTCTAAAGATTTAGGCAGCATCTTTCCAGAATTCTGCAGCTCTTCCATTCTGATTAATACCAAATACCACTGAGCCTTGTAATTTGCTTAATAAAACTAGCTTTATACATCTGTTGGCATAGAGTTGTTACTTTTCTCATCTCTCTCTGAAGCCTCTGGAGGAGGATACAGAAATTCTCACCTTTGCTCTCTGAAAGTTGAAGTCTGTAACAAACTGAGTGAGCTCAGTCCCTCTGACCTCTGAAAGAAGGGAGAGTGCTCAGCTTCTCTTGAGTTTGCTGCAAGTCTCTGAGATTAATTACCCTTTTTATGAGAAATACTTGCTAGCACGGTAATCTGCACAGGTAAATGCAGGACTGTTGCTGAATACATTGTACTGTTATTGGATATTTAATGCATTGTTATGTTTAATTACTGCCATTATTTGTGTTAAAATGATTCAGAAAAGCTCAAATAGTGAATCTATGCATGTGTTAGCTTTTTTTATTTCCTAACTATGGGCTACTTGACTTTCCAACCCTAGACTTCTTCTAATGTAGTTTGTGACATATTATTTATACCTTGGGATAATCAGCGTTATAGGTCATAAGGGAATACATAAGAGTAAAGGATTCAACAGAAACTATTACCTTTAATTAAAGTAACAATTCAACTAACCTAACTACTTTTCCTGTAGAAATGGTAGTGCTACCAGTGTTGGTGGGAGAGGTTATGGCAGCATAATAGCAATGTAAGCATTGAAATTGCTAAACAAAATTAAACAAGTTTCATTTAACTCCAGTAAGATAATTAGCATTGGTTGAAGGAAAAAAGGACAGAAATCAATAGGAAAGAAAAATATTTACAGCGTCCAAAAAGGATAAAAAATGAAACTATAAAAAAGCCTTTAGAAAAATGCACTTTCAATTGTCTTTGAGAAATGAATCAGAAACAAAGTAAACATCCATTCAGAAATTCAATGTGGTAAAAACGAAAATCTTTGGGAATAATTAAGGTGGATACAATCTCCTTGCATTGTGAACAGTAGAAACAAAACCTTAATCACAATAGGAGTAAAGCTTGATAAGACAAAGACATCAGTTACAGTGTCATGAGTAAATCGTTCCTGGGCTCTAATTTACTCTCACTCCATGGGCAAAATTCTTAATTTTTTTAGTGAGAGATTTGTTTGCATAGGGGCTGCACAGTTATGCAGGGTGTTCTTAGAATGTCTGTACTAATGAAAAGTAAGGAACATATAAAATACTGGATGTGAAATGCAACTTTGTGACATAAATGACCAGTGGGATATATATGTACATTGCTCTGAAAGTAATGCCTCCCATTTATTTTCATGGAAACAGCAACATATACAAAGAGCATAAAAACACTATTTGATAGAGCAAAGTCTCAGCTACAAAACACGATTTTTCAGCATAGTTACCACCATTAGATATGCTTTTTTGCCAGGGATGAACAAGAGTCTGCATGCTGTGCTCCTAAAAGTCTGCAGCAGTGAAAGTGAGCCACTGTCACTGTTGCCATTGCTGAAACGCACTACCCACTGCCTCACTGTGCTCACATCCACTGGTTGGTCTCCATAAATGTTCAGCAAGTGTCAATGAATGTCATCAAGTGTCATTTTTTCTGCATGGAGGAATTCAATGGCACACCTTTGCTTCATCTGCAGTTCAATGTCAGATGCCATTTTTGTCAGACTGCCCTTCTGCTGCCATCTGTCACATCGCAACAAAATGTAATGGGATATTGGTGGGAAGGTTCAACCTCTACTGCCATGCCACCAACATCTGCCTCTGATGTTGTGGGCCAACATAATAAAACAGGAGGTATTACTTTTGGAGCAGCCCTCAAATATATATATATATATATATATATACATGTCAGAAATTTCCCTTCACATCTGCAATGACCATTCTGATACATCTTGGTGCACTGAATTCAAGGATGGTCTCAAAAAACTTGACAGAAATTGCTGGTTTGTTTGTTTGTTTGTTTGTTCTTTTTTTTTTTTTTTTTTTTTTTTTTGTCATTTTAAAGAGAATATATTGGGCAAAAAATGTTTCGTAGCAAACATAATGCAGACAGCTCATAGAGTATGTTCCAGAGAAAATCTATTCAAGCAAGAAGCATCAAAGCATTCAAGCAAGACCTTGAATGTGTTATTAAACAGTAAATAGTCTAGGAATGAAGGCAGAAAAATAGATATGAAAGGGAAGGCAGTGAATGTGATGAGTCTTCTGCAGAAGCTGTTTTTAATCTTGGCCTGCAATTTAGATGTGAATTTATTCTGCACTGCACATTTTATTTATATCTTTTCCCACTACCTTTTTATCTCATGATTTTGGGATTGGAGTGGCTTTAATGGAAGCAAGAAAGAGGACTTAGCATAAAATAAAGACGTGATCCTGAGAGGCAGTGCACGGTTATAGAGGTTTGGCCCCTCTGAGGATCAAGTTTTGAAATATGAAAAGTTCATAATGGTTGCTGATTGCCTTCTGGAGTTTCCCGTATATTATTATCTTTAAATGCTTCCATTCTAAGTGGAAAGTGTCATTTTCCCCCAGGTAAGCTATTTCTCTTTAGCCATTAATTGGAGCAAGAATACTGTGAGCCACCTGTATTCTGCTCAGTTTCTGCAGGTCATGTAGCAAAGTTTAGTGATTTGTTTTACAGTTCAGTGATTTCTGCAGTGATACAATGCTTTGGGGGTAATTATTTCAGCTGCTAAATATCATTTAAAGTATGAATTTGATATATATACACATATGCACAAAAAGCATAGATTACTTAAAGGGCAAATAGAATATTGATTAAAAAGCACTTCATCTCTAGTTTACCAATATAAATCCAGCCAAACACTGCAATAACTTAAAGTTTTAGAGTGACCATTTGTCAGCCTATCCAGAATTGCTTAGGAGAATTGTCTTTTTCTGAACTGCCTGGGAGCAAGCATCAGAACTCATGTCACTTGTCTGTAGCATCTGTTACTATCTCAGCTTCCTATTAAAAAGCCACATAGAATCACAGAATGGTAGGGGTTGGAAGGGACCTCTGGAGATCATCAAGCCCAACTCTGTGCTAGAGCAGGTTCCCTACAGCAGGTTACACAAGAAGGTGTCTAGGTAAGCTTTGAGTATCTTCAGAGAAGGAGACTCAATATGCTCTCTGGGCAGCTCACACTGCTCTTTTAATCTCACAGTAAAGAAGTTGTTTCTCGTGTTCAGATGGAACTCACTGTGTTCCAGTTTGTGCCCATTGCCCCTTATTCTGTTACTGCGCCACCAAAAAGAGCCTGGCCCCATCTACTTGACACCGTCCCTTTAGATATTTATAAGTGCTGATAAGATTCCCCCTCAGTCTTCTCTTCTCAAAGTCCTCATTGTCATCAGGGCTTTGAGCCCTTTTGGCCATTGGGATTCAGAATCATTTGTTTAGAACTGACCACTTAAAACCCTGGGAGTGGGTGAAAAAGAAATATAATAGAAGGGGTTTTCAAATGGAAAAAGGAACTTTTCCAGGAGAAGAAAAAAGGAAAAGGATTTTTTTTTTCCAAAGGAAATTTGCATCACTGTTGCATTTTTGCCTGATAAATGGAAAATTTTTTAGAGTGATAAATATTCAGGCTCCAAGAACACAGTATAATGAACTAACCTAAACCCCTGGGTAACACATGCCACATGTGTTACTGAAATGAGTTCAGATTAAAACAAAGCATAGCTTTTGGAAAAAGATCCTGTGATTTTATTAAATCCCTATTAACATGACATCTGTCTCAGGACTGGAAAGTTGTTCCAGGGTTAAATCATCCTCCCTATACAAAGTATACGTTATGTATCTGAACCAATTCTCCAGATTCAGTTTCCAGTTCTTGGATACGTTTGCCTGTCATAAAAACCCACTAAACTGAAGTTGTGTTTGACACATTGAGTCTTGGGCTACAAGCAAATAGTTTTTGTTCTTAAATATCTGAAGCACTTTGTTCCTTTTTCATATGAACCATATTTTCCAACACTTTCATCATTCTTTTGGCTTTTTTCTAAACTTATTTTGGCTATTCAGCATCTGACTTGGGCTGTGGATGTCAAAGTTTGTTGCAGTATTTCAGGACCGAATGCTAAGGTAAGCACTTGTTAGGCCATTCGGTGCATTCACATACATGAATGACATTATTCATTTAGCAGAACATTTTACTCAAATGCATGTTCAGCTGAAAAGTCCACAGTGTCTCCAGGCTCTTTTCATATTTATTCTTTCTGAGAAGATAGCCCTGTTTTTTCAGTATGGTCTCCCATCTGGCCCTGCTGGAGCTGATGTTGGTTGTTCATGTTAGTTCCCAAAGCAATAGTACCCACTCTGGACTGCTAACTTTTGCTCTTTGTTATTTGGCCACTCCTTCAATCTCTGTCCCATCTGGTAACTTCAGTAGTAATGATTTTATGTTCTCCTGCAGATGAGAGCTAAAACATAAAGCGTAGGGCTAAGAACTGTTAGCTTTAGGATCCCACTGGAAACACATATTCAAGAACAATTCCCTAATGAATTATCAATTACTCAGACTTTAATCCTTTTAATTTTAGGTCATGTTGATTTTTATGTCATTCAATTTAATCAAAACATCATGCAGTAAGCACCATCTAAAGTAGCTTTTAGAAGTCTATTATACCATCACTGTTACTTTTAGCAACTTGAAACCCCATAAAAAATCAAATTAGTTTGACAAAATCTGGTTGCTGTAAGCCCACACTCATTGGCGGTAATTATATTAGCCATCTTTATTTCCTTATTAATCAAGTCCCTCTCAGCCATTTCATTATTTTCTCTGGGATTGCTGTCAGGCAGACAAGCCTTTAATTACCTGAGCTGTCTGTATATGACCTATTGAAAATGCTGGCACAACAGCAGTTCTGTTGTAGTTGTCTGAAAGTTTAGGTCCTCACATACAAGGAACAATATTAATGGCATAAGCATCTCTTCAAAAATTCTTGGTTACATTTTAAAATTCTTGGAACATTTAAAAATGTTGAGAAAAATAAGGAGCAGCATTAAGCTTTGTTATTTATGGGATAACTTTAGAGGAAACTAAAATACATAGAAGGGTTTCCATTGAATGAGCAAGCAAAAATAATAGATGTTAGCAGGCAGAAAGAGAGCATGTAGCTTATATGAAAAACAATTTTCTGATTGCAGAGGTTTATAATATTACCTCTCTCATTTGGAAATAGGAGAGGCTTGATAACCGGGGACATAAAAGTAATAAATTACTGTGTTCTGAACATTTCTCTGCTTGTCTTTTGTCCTGCTGGTCAGTATTTTTTTCTCAGTCAAACATTAAAACTATAAACAAATTGGAAAATAGCTGAAGTCTTGTACCTGAGACACTTTACTAGAAGTCCTTATTTATATATTCTGCTTTAACAGTATCAAAATCTCACTCATAGAATGGCCAGGGTTGGAAGGGACCTCAAGGATCATGAATCTCCAACCTCCTTGCCACATACAGGGCCACCAACTTCCACATTTAATACTAGACCAGGCACCACCTCCCCAGGCAGCCTGTTCCAATGTATTACTCCAAATTTGAAGCTTTGTTTTGGTCTGTAATAGAAGTCAAAAATGCAGTTTGAATTACATGTACTCCTAATTAAAAGATGCTGAGTTCCAAATGCAGGTCCCTCTTCTTTCCCTTCCCACTCTCCCCATGCAGCATCATTAGCAGCACGCTGTTAGCTTGGCTGTTTGACAAGGGCATGTAGAAGAAGCACCAGGGTTGCATCGGGCTTCAAAGGTCAGCATCCCGCAATTTATCCTGTGCTCACATTGGTTTTCTCTGGCAGTGACAGCAGATGGCAAGCAGGTCCAGACCAGTACCCTGTGGCTGCTGCTCCATTCAATTGATGCCAACGTCAACTCAAAGCAGGGAGCTTCCTTGCTTTGCTGGAAACTGAGAAAAACAGAAGAGCAGGAACAGGATCTTCAGGCATGAGTGTTGCTCTTTTTGCAGATCCACAGAAATTAAGTTAAAAAGGTGAGAAAGCTCTGCAGTTCTTCTCCCTGAGCTGTGTAGCCACTTACTGGGGAACTTCCCCACGGAAGTGTCTGGCATGGGCAGGAGTGTAGCTGCCTTCAGCCTGCAGACATATCATGGAGGTGAGGCTGGAGCAAAGCCAAACTAGGAAATGATTGGCTTTATTTCAGAAACAACAGTCTTGTGTGAATTCTATCCAGCCAGGAGCTGGCTTCTGAAGCCATCCTGTTTTACTGCTGGGGAGGAAATGCAGAACCAGAGCTCTGTGAGAGCATCTTCTGTCCTTTTGATATCTTTGCACACTTCTTTTAGCAGATACATGGGTTTATCTTGGTCTTGATTCATTTCCAAGGGAATATGAATATTGAGTTAGCTAGTTCTGTTTTAAATGTCCCTGGAACAGTACTTATTGCCATCACATCTGGAAGCCCAACCTCTGTTCACTCAGTGGCACTGCCTAACACATTCACTTCTCTGGGAGTTCAGAGCAATCAGAAAACAGTTGGTGCAAAGGAAATTGGATTTTTTTTTGACACTTTCCAACATTTCACAATACCAACCACTGCAATTAATGCAGTTCTATTTTAACAGTAATTGGGAGGTGAGAGGGTTTTAATCTCTCCTGATTGCTGCTGTGAGGCTGACTCCTGGAGGAGTCAATAGAGGGATGGGGAGGGACACATACCCTCAGCTGATCTCCAGATCCTCTGGGGAAATAAATCTTGTTGCCCTAGCTTTGAGTGATAAGAGCAGTTCATGCCCCTCTCCTTTGCAGGGCTGGAGATTCTGGGTTAGCAGAAACATTACAACATTCATTATTAGATCCATATCAGCAATAAAGCACTGAACTTCAGTAAACAAGAAGTGGTATCTGTTACTCTCAGGTTACTAAAACCTGAATTTTATAATATGCTTACTAAAAATCTAATTTTAGAACTTCAGTCCTTGGTGCTGACCTCACAATTATGTAGGCAGACTGCGGTGTCCCTCCTGAATGTCACCATGGCCTGTGTTAGCTGTTGTGTCAAAGTCAGAGGGGAGCAAAAACCTCTCAAAATTCATAGAATCATAGAATCATTAAAGTTGGAAAAGACCACTAAGATCATCGATCATACATTAAAAGTCCTATCTTTGCTTCACAACATGCTGTTATCTTTGTGGTATGGGATCTTGTTGCCACTTCCTGGCTTGTATCACTTCTTCTCTTGCAGCGCCTGTTGCTTAGACATGGTACTGAAGAACGCTTCTTTTTTAGGAAGAGATTATATCTCAGTGATTGCTGATTTACAGCAAGATCGTTGAGCTTTTTCTTGTCCTAAGCACAAACAAAAGTATTTTTAGGCACTTTTATTTTAAAATGTTCATCCTTTAATAAAATCAAGTTTTAATTCCTATTTATTTCTTAGGTTCTCATACCTTTCATGTTAACATCATGTTGATTATTTTTATTTTATAAATAAAATGTGCTCATGGACAGACGTTTGCACAGATGGTATATCATAATGGCTTTGTATCAGCCTGCTATGCTGTTGCCCATAATAGTTCACTTTCAGTTTTGAAATTCACATATAGTAACATTTTAGCATGGCTGGTCACATACAGTGACACTGGAATACTGTGAAGTTTATTAGTGTACTCACTGAGCTTTAAATTAGATTTATTGGTTGTATTGTTGGGGGGTTTAAGTTACTTAGTTAACATTTACTTGTGTCTACTACAAAATATGTGAATTATAATTTTTCATAAACTCAAATGTGCTCAGAACAGGGCAGCTTATGTGTGGATGTATCTGAACACAGCATTTTTGTTTGTGCAGCTCAAGTGAGGTTTGTGCTCACACAAAACACTGTGTTGCAATCCTAATTGGACATCTTTAGAAATCCTTCATTTGGATTTCTAGTGCTTTCCCTGTATCCTCTGTTCTGCAGTGCTGATGAAGAAGTCAGTCCTGCACAGCCAGAATTGGCCCCAGTGATAAAGGAAGAGAGGAATTACGCTGCTTTGTTCTTACTCTGATTCTCTTTTGGGTGTTGAGCCACTGTGTCTTTCCATAAATATTCAAGAGCAAAGGGAAACTTCTTATCTTTGAAATTGTTTGTCAAGCCATCAAAATTTGTAGGATGTATGAAGGAGCTTTTTACAGAATGTTTCTTCTGCATAATTCCCCTATCAAATTTCTGGTCTTATCAGATCTTTCTACTGGCTTACACCACGGTGATCGTGTAATCCTATGAAATGTTTACAAAAGTCACAGTTTCAGTGTTGCAGAGAAAGGTACTGAGTATATTACGCTTGACACCAGGACTGATCACTGTTCTAATGAAAGGAAATCAAATGTTGAGTGATTTGTCTTAGTTGGCTATGAAAACAGTTATCTGACTTTATAAGTACTGGAACCAAATCTAATCATTTTACCGCAGGCTGATTGGAAACAACTCCAGTGAGACTGTCTGTGTAAGCGATAGGACACGAAAGGTAGCTCATGGCCCTACGTACCAGGAAGAGCCACTGCAGTTTGATAACGGGGCTATTTCCATCTGCCCTTTCCCTTCTGTTTTTTTGTACTCCAGGCGGAACATCCACGTGCACGCCTGTCCATGGATCAGTGCTCAGGAGATGGCTTCTTCACCACATGTGGCAGCATTAGGGTGTTTGGTCAACAGCAGCTCCATGCTGAGAGCCAGCAACACTGCAGGACATGTGTTCCAAGGCAGTGGTGTCTGGAGTGTCATCTGTGTCTGTGGGGCCAGGCAGCGGGGTCTTGCTTTCATGCATTGCCTCTTCACACAAATGAAATCAGAGCGGTGATACTGCTGTCTTCACGTTTCCTGGTGTGGAAACTGGGCTCATAGCTGTCTGTAAAGATGAGGACCCTGTTTTATTATGTTGGCCCACAACATCAGAGGCAGATGTTGGTGGCATGGCAGTAGAGGTTGAACCTTCCCACCAATATCCCATTACATTTTGTTGCCGTGTGACAGATGGCAGCAGAAGGGCAGTCTGACAAAAATGGCATCTGACATTGAACTGCAGATGAAGCAAAGGTGTGCCATTGAATTCCTCCATGCAGAAAAAATGACACTCGTTGACATTCATTGACACTTGCTGAACATTTATGGAGACCAACCAGTGGATGTGAGCACAGTGAGGCAGTGGGTAGTGCATTTCAGCAATGGCAACAGTGACAGTGGGTCACTTTCACTGCTGCAGACTTTTAGGAGCACAGCATGCAGACTCTTATTCATCCCTGGCAAAAAAGCATATCTAATGGTGGTAACTATGTTGAAAAATCGTGTTTTGTAGCTGAGACTTTGCTCTATCAAATAGTGTTGTTATGCTCTTTGTAT
This sequence comes from Phasianus colchicus, assembly GCF_987193195.1. Taxonomy (NCBI): domain Eukaryota; kingdom Metazoa; phylum Chordata; class Aves; order Galliformes; family Phasianidae; genus Phasianus; species Phasianus colchicus. Next base: position 14,197,313 of record NC_143436.1, read on the forward strand.
ATGTTGCCGTTTCCATGAAAATAAATGGGAGGCATTACTTTCGGAGCAACTTAGATGTCTTGTTGGAAAGCCAGTAATTTTTTTAACAAGATAGCTGATAAAGTTAATACGTTCTGCAGACAACTGATCAACAAGATAATTTTTGCTTTCTTATCAACGTCTGTGGGAACCAAGAAAATGCTTTCATGCAGGCTAGATCTTGTGAAGTTATTTTTGTTTTTTTTTTTACAAAAGGATGTGTAGATCAGAGCCTCCAGATGGGCATATTTCTGATGATATGGTACCTGATTTTTATGTCTAGGAAAAAGCTACAGAAGGAAGCAGGATAATGTTAGGTCTCTCCGGATAATAAACCAATATTCCTCAAATTAAAATTAAACGACAATGGTATGGCTGGGAAAATATGTTTAGTTTATAAGACTTCTTCAGAAAATGTCAAAAATAACGAACAGTCCATTATCATAATGCACTGTAGCACCACACCAGGCTTTCATTCATGCTTGGGAGTTATTTTGGGGGAAAAAATGACTGCAGAGCAGGATGGCATCTCCCCAGCACCACTGCAGAGTGGGCAGATCCTCCTGAAGACCTGCAGATGCTAACCTGCTTGATGCTACCCCCAAAATCATCAGGGACCAGATTTGCCATTGAAGGTATGTGTCAGGTGCACTTCCCTGGTGTATTTACCAGCGCAGAGACAGGACGTGATACAGAATAGCTGATGGAGCAAATACTGTCATGTACTTCCAATGGACTTCATAAATATAAGAAATGGCATTAAAATTCATCTCTTCCTCTTGTCCCTTCCCCCAGCACAGGATGACTCTTTTTAGGTAAAGTGCAGACTGCCCCTTGAGTGACAACCTCAAGTGCTGCCGATGTACATAAATGGGATGCCATAAATGCCAAAGGGATCCGAGCCAGGAGCTCATTCTGGCATGACGCTGGGGATGAGGTACAGCACAGCTCAATGGTGCGGGACTCTGCAGCAAAGGGGCACTCATCTGTGCAGACTTCCTTGTGTGAGTAGTGGAGCAGGCTGGTCATTCTGACCTCCAGGTCCTGAGAACAAATAACAATCATCCAGTTTGGTTTCATTTTTTAAGAAACTCTCCTCATTTCTGTGGTTGCCATTACAAGTATGAAGCTGTACACGGTTTCCTCAGCTGCCCTCTGGGGCATTGCATATTTGAAGAGAAAAGCATGGAGAGATAGGGGTTTGTGACCAGGCTTAGATGTTGCAGCACCATAAACACTGCAGAAGCAATTAGCGTGTTGTTTTAACCTCTGTTTCAACTTCCTCCTTAGCGTTCAAGTCTTGTTTCCAATAGACCTAATTGAATAAAAGCCTATGATGGACATTACACATTCAAAACACATGCTGGTCACAGCAAAATAACCACTGTCTTTAATGGGGAATTGTGTGTGCATATTGAGTGAGAGATTCACCGCTTTGCTTTTAATTCCATGTCATTTAGAATTACCAGATGAACAGGAGTGTGTGTATCTGTGCGTGATTTCATCCCCCTGATGTACAAAAGATCAAATCGTAATTAAGGAGAAGTAATTATCAGTCCATCCTCTTGCAGTTCTTTTTTCTGTGTTCCCCTGAAATGGTTCTGAATAACACAGGTGGAGTCAGAGATTACCACTACTTTGTGGACAAATTCTGATTTTTAATCTTGCAGCAGTTCTGTCTTGTTTAGTGGCAGGCTCATAAAATAATAAATAGGATGGCTCCATAATTACCCTGTTTTGCAAACATGTCATACTGTTTAGCTGTTAGTACAAAATGCTCTTTAGAAGCAGTGATCAAATAAACATTTATTTGGGCACATCCTTTGAAAAATGTGCATTATTTCTCTAATGGACTGACATTTCTTGTCAGACCACAGCATGGAGCAAATTTGCTATTGTCCAGCCAGCATGTGGCTTTGAACCAGTGCCTGTAGAGCCTGGAAAACGGGGTGCATGGTGAACAGCAGGCCTTTGCAGGGTGCACGTGCAAATAGCACCCTTGTTACTTTAGCAATGTGCCATCACTCCTGTTAGGACAACTCATTTGCACTCTCCATCAGTCCTATCACTAGGCTTATAAGCATGGCTGTCTGTAGCACAATCCTTCCATACAACAGTCCTGCTTCTTGTTAGTGTCTGCCAACCACAGCTTGAAGCAAACTCAAGAATTGGTGGGCAAAAAGCTGGATGTGAACCACCAGTGTGCACCTCCAGCCCAGAAGGCCAGCAGTGTCTTGTGCTGCACCAACTGAAGGGTAGAAAGCAAGGACAGGGACGTGATTGTCTCCCTCTGCTCTGCCCTCATGAGGTCCCATTTGCAGTACTGTGTCCAGGCTTGGGGCCTCCAGCACAGGAGGGTTGCAGAGCTGTTGTAGCAGGTCCAGAGGAGGGCCATGAGTATGCTCAGAAAGCTGCAGCACCTCTCCTGTGAAGAAGGGTGGAGGGAGTTGAGCTTGTTTAGCTTGGAGAAAAGAAGGCTCCAGGGAGACCTCACTGTGGCCTTCCAGTACCTGAGGGGAACATATAAATAAGGGAGAGTGAATGTTTACATGGTTGGGTACTGATAGGACAAGAATGAATGGCTTTGAACTAAAAGAGGGGAAATTTAGATCAAATGTTAGGAGGAATTTTTTTACTCAGAGGGTGGTGAAGCACTAGAACTGGAACAGACCTCCCAGAGAAACTGTGGATGCCCCATCCATACAGGTATTCAAGGCTGGGTTGGATGGGGCTCTGGGCAGCCTGGTCTGGTGGGTGGCAACCTTGCCCGTGGTGGGTGGAGCTGGAACTGTGTGAAATTCATTGTGTCCTTCAACCTAAGCCATTCTGTGATAAGCATTTGTGCTTTTCCCTCCTCCAGGCATTTATTTGCCAGTGTTTGTGCAAACATCTGCATCTGGTTCAGTGCAGTGGTACTGGCGTCTGAACTGCATCCCATCAAGTCCTACATGCTGTCTGTACCGTGGCAACTGCCTGAAGTAATGATGATTTACTGCATGGCTCTTCCTTGCAGCTCTAAGAAGATCGTTCCATAATAGGAGCTATAATACATAAAGCTCCTATTGTCTTGTAGTCATTGTACTGAAAGGGTACAAATTATTCTGAAAAAGTTTTAAAAATTGGATTGTTGTAGGTAGTTGTATACGCCAGTTTTAAGGCTGCAACGAATGCTTGTGATTGAGCTGGAAAGTATTTGGGAGGAAATGTGCACAAGAGAGGCACAGAAAGTCCTTCAAAGCAGCAGCAAGATGCAGATGCCCCCCAGTACACTGAAATGGCCTTTTCCTCCTTGGAGCATGGCAGTGACGTTGTCTTTATAAAAGACAAGTCTTTTATTGTTTTAAGAGGCAGGATTGGGTCAGTTCTGCTTTCTGGGAAGAAGAGGGAGGTCAAATCCAGTTGTCAGAGGGTTTGACAATGCAGACATGCCCTCTAGGGCTTGTTTAGTACTCCTGGGCCAGCTGGGACAGAAGTACACAGTGACCTGGCACCAGGACGCTCCGAGGGAGATAGAAGGGAAAAAAAACCTCACGTTGTCCTTTCAAATGTTTTAGATTACAGTTTGTGAGATTTTTCAGATCAATCCTCAGGTTTCAGTGAGGACCTGAGTTTGCAAGGTACAGGATTATGAAAGGAAGTTTGCTTTTGTACTTTGTGAAACAAGCGTATTTAATATGGAAAGAGAAACTTGAAATGCTGCAGACCATGAAATGAAAATTCAAAATGATATTTCAGGACAGAATTGCACTTTGGAGGGTGTGCAGCCTACGGATTGTGCTGCAGTCCTACTAGGTCTCACATCTGCCATGGCCACAAGCACAAGCCTGTGCCATTGGTTCAGGGACCAAGGCAGAGGAACTGCTGAGTGTATTGTCATGCAAGAAGTGAAACACTGAAAAGCTTTTAGCTTATGGTTATTTAGGAAACACAGAGAAAGTCGGTGAAAATGTAGCAATGGTGGGCACAGAAGGAGCTCCTGGAGTCAGCAGGTTGGTGTGGGGCTGTCTGGTGGTTGGCTCACAAGGAGAGGTGAGCGCTGTGGGGTCCAGCAGGGTTTCAGCCTTCAGACCTACTGTATGTATAGCTAACTAGCCAAGGTGAAGAGAGCATGTTATTCCTATCCACCCCAGCAGTCTTTAGTTCATCTACTGTTGGAAAAAGAGTAATTAAGTAAGGCCTTAATAAAAAGACTTCTGAATGTTGTTCTCTTCTTGTGGATTCCTTCAGCCTCAGTTACCTCGTGCACTGCAATTAAAAAAGCCCTTTGGAAAAATCAGAAAGAGGTGGGAGCAAAATCTGGATTAGACCACATCTAAAGCAAGAACATTTTCTCCTGGTGAGAGCTATGCAAAAGCCAACCCATAAGGTCACAGAGCAGGCTATGCATTTGCCACTGCACTAAAAATTATTGGTAAAAGGTTTTTTTATAGCCTCATTTCTATAATATCCATGTGTGTCACAATCTTTATTCATTATGAAAAACGGTGAAAGAGGTTCAGTGTAGATGCAGTCAGAAAGACCATGAGGGAGATTGGAAGCACATCATTTTGTGTAACCTAAGAGACCTCTCTAAGGTCCTATGGGACAGAGCCGCAGCAGGAGCTATCTTGCTGCCCAAGTAGGGAAGTTTTGATATGTGAAGCTAAATGGACATCTGTGTGATTCTTATCTCAGTTTGATACAGTGAATTTAGAAAAAAATGAGATTTGGGTACAACGTTTGATTTCATAATGTTGTGATCAGCATATTTAGTACTTCCGTTCCATGCTAGCAACACAAGTATGGTATTTCAGAGGTTCAGAATGGCAGGCAAAGTTTCTTGTTTTCAAGCCATGTTTCATCCTTTAATCAAATCAAGGACAAATAGTCTATCAAAATTCTTGCCCTGCATCATCTGAGCAGAGAAAGCAGAGTGAATGATGTGCCTATGATGAATAGGCCCATTACCTTGTAAATTGTACTGTATAGTACCTTTCATAACAACACAAGATGCCGATACATTTTTTTGGTTTGATGATTTAATGCCTATTATGTTATTTTAGTTCTCATTCTGGAGGCAAAATGGACAGGAAGACTAGCACCTGACATATACTGAAGTTAAGGTTGAAAAGTTTGTTTCGTATAACCATGTGAAAAAGAGCCATGCTTTATCTTAGTAATAATAGCAACCTATAAATGACACTTTTCTGCTATAAGTTTGGGAAATTTCAAATAATGCTACTTTTTTGGTCACTGTGGGGTAGTGCCCAGTTATGGACAGCAGAGAATTTACAGGGTTACAAATTTCAAGATAAAAGTTGAAGACCTGCAATACAGGTCTCCATGTTGCATGTTTGTAGTCTCCATGTTTGAATATCCTCTATTCTGAGATTCCAGAAAGGAATGTGAAACAATCCCTCTTACAGATAAACTAGTGATCATTTGATTCACTTACATCACCTGGGTGTGAGGTGGAACCAGCTGGCTTGCTGCATTTGGCATAGAGGAGAAATACCCCAAATGAGTAAAATGACTGCACAGAAAGTCAGGGACTCCTTCAGAAAAACAAAAAACCAAAACAACAACAACAACAACCAAAACAAACAAACAAACAAACAACCATGACACAACTTCCAGGAATCACAAACCTGGGATTTTTTTTTAGATGCAAGTTACATCTGCAAGAGAGTGACAAGGGAAAAGTCACACCAGAAATAAGGGCCTTAGAAGGACACCTCAGGCACTAAGAGATGCCCTGAAGGGACTTCCAGACTCCACAGTTGCAGGCAGCTGTCACATGCAACTTTTTCCATACCCATATAACCTTCTGTCTTAAGCTAAGTACTTAACTAAGTGGTCTCAATACTCACGTAAAATTGATTAAAAGTCCTGCTCCTATTTTTGCCGTAAATATGTTAGCAATCCACCTATTTCCATCTGTTTTCTTATTCTCTTCTAGCTTAACCAGCTTTTATTGCTTCCTGATAATTAATATTCAAATTCTGACCAAACGCATATTTAAATTGAATTATCATATCTGCTTTCCATCATCTTTTTTTTTTTTAACCCATGTTCCTTTAGTCTTTTCATGTGCTTGAATATTCCATGTATTTATAAATGTCCCACCTCTCTTCTTTATCCACTTTGAAGTCACCTTTCTTATACATGTAAGTATGAATTATAGAATCATAGAATCATAGAATCACAAGGTTGGAAACAACCTGCAAGATCATCTAGTCCAACCACCTTCTCATTCCTATTAGTACCACAAACTACTAAACCATATCTTGCAGCTCCTCATCCAGGCACCTCTTGAACACCGCCAGGGACGGCGACTCCACCACCTCCCTGGGCAGCCATTCCAGTGCCTGACCACTCTCTGAGAGAAAAAGTTTCTCCTAATGTCCAACCTAAACCTCCTCTGGTACAACTTCTGGCCATTTCTTCGGGTCCTACTATTTGCCTGGGAGAAGAGGCCAGACCCTTTTTCATCACAACCTCCCTTCAGGAAGTTATAAAGTGCAAGTATATATATAATGCCATACTTACATACAAAATGTTGTGGGGAGATACATAATACTGCAGGGGAGTTTCCCCATCTCTATGGAAATATTCCTGATGTGCTTTCAGATCGTATTTATCATTTCTACCTCACAATGTTTGTTTGCAATGATTCCATCATTGGCCAATGCTTCTAGGTCTCTAGAAGTGTCTGTCCTCTGCCAGTTCCAAATGATGAGCTCTTTGCTTATGCCAGACGTGCTCATTATTAGTCCCCAGATGTATGGCCTTGCACTTTGCACAATTGATTTCCACCCATTTCTATTAGTTCAGACCTCAAGGTCGTCTGGTTATTGCTGTGTGTAATCCCAGTTCTCCTCTGAATTGACAGTTCCTCCTAACTAGGAATCACCAGAAAATTATTACTGCACTTCTGCTTTTGGTTACAGTCTTTAATGAGATTGATCCCAAAAATTAATCTTTGAGGAAATCCTCTGATAACCCTTCTCCAATGCAGTAACTCTCTTTTCAGCACTGTGCTCCATTTTTGTCTTAGCGAATCTTAACTACGAACAGCATGGTTTGTTTTACAAAAGCTCTTTTTCTTCTGTGTTAGGAGCATGCTACCATGTAGGTGAGTCATTGAGGAACAGAAATGCCCTTCAGAGTGCTGGCTGACCAGACTACCTGGGCCTGACTGAGGCTGCTCTTGGCCTGTCCTCCACTGCTGAAGAATACCCTTCCACACCACAGAGACTTCAGGGATTGCTGCCCTGGTTGCAGATATATCTGTTTATGTTTAAACAGTCTGTTTAGTGCCCACACACTGCTGTATGCATTGGTTATCGACAGGTGTTTGCTTTGGGACAAGCTGTAGGGCTTTCTAGAAAAGAGTAGCCACTCACCTGGGGAGGCTTTGCATGGTCTCAGGGTCTTATTATGCAGTTTCTGCATGCAGTACATCCCAGGCTGCTAGCAGGTGTTTCATCTGTTCCTAAACACAGCTCTGGTCTGTGTTTGAAGCTATGAGTGGTCTAAAAAGTCAGTGTAGAAAGCACAAGAGCTAGGCACCTTGTTTGCAGTGCTTAGGATTTCTCTCTGGTCTTGTTGCAAAGGCACAAACAGTGTCAGCCAGAACTTATCAGAGCCTTTTCAGACATTGTCTGCCTGTTTGTGTTAGTGCCTGATGAACACCAGCTGCCCCTCCTTGGCTCCTTGTCCACTGTGTTGGTGACTTGGGAGAAGCCAATGGAATTCTGCACCCCAGCACATGCTTCCCCAGCCAGAGACTGCTGGCACCTCCTTCCTTTTCTTGTTTTCCTGTTTTCCCCTCCAGACAATTCATCCTTAGCATAAATACTTATACTCTGTGGTAACTTTTAATTCACTGTAAATATCAAGATTGACTTAAAGTCAACACATTTTGCCATAAATAGAGTACATTTCATACATCTTATGACAAGTACATAATTAACTCTTTTTTAATCAGTTATTGGCTGCTTGCCAAATTAATTCAGTCACAATATGTATTATTATTTAGGATGATACCGTGCAAATTACTAGCGTATCAACTAATTGAAAATGTTCAAATGTCACAACTTCAGCAGTCTGCACTTTTCATTCAGAGACAGGCTATAGGGCTTCTGCAGTAAATCAAAAAAGATAGTTTTTCCAGTAGTTTTTGTGTGAGCATCATTTATTACCTAAAAAATGATGCTCACACAAATTATAGGTGCTATGTAGGCACTCTATAGGCACAATAGGGTTGATACCATATTCAGAAGGTAGGACACAGACTATTCCCTGTTGGAAAGGGCCCACAAACATCGAGTCCAACTCCTGGCTCCACACAGGACCTCTGCTGCTCCTCCTCATCTTGCACTCTAGGCCCCTCACTGTCTTTGTTGCCCTCCTTTGGATACTCTCTAATAGCTTTATGTCCTTATAGACCTGATTCTGTCACTGCATGAAGATCAGTCCTGGAATAACAGGTTTTAATGAAGTTACCTTTAGGGTGGTTTTCAGCCTTCCATTTATATACATAAAGTACTTTCAGCACAACACAATAAGCCACATGCTTTTGTGCAACAATGCATGTTGTTACCAGGCGGCGAATAATTGACTTTTGGTTAATAAAAAAATATGAATTAAATTGGTGTGTGTTAAACAATTTCATTATTTTAAAATAGTGATTTGAATAGGCTTGGAACAAGCCTCACTAAATGCTTTGCCAGAAAATGCAGGGCTTTCCTGTCACAGGTTTCCACCACGCTGGTGCTTAGGGCACCACTTCCCAGCAGCCTGGTGCTCCCTGGCTCCCACCACCACCTCATCCGCAGCAGCCAGGAGCAAGTGCACAAAGCAGACATCTGGATCTGTGGGATCTTGTTCCCACAGCAGTTGCTGCTAAAATTGTATTTCAGTTTTGGCAGAGGACTAGTCGATTCTAATGTTAGGCTCTGGGCTGGTGTCTGTGTGCGTTTGTCAGGGACACCAGGAGGTGCAGATGCAGCTGGTGATGCTGGCGATGAGGAGCTGTAGGCACAGCTGGGAGCATGGATGGGGAAGGGAGGGAGAGCATCAGTGCTGCATCGTGGCTACAAGCATCTATTGTTAAACAGAGGTGATACCAAGCCCTCTGTGGGATGCATCTATCTCATGCTGTTTGGGCAGAGTGATGTGACTTTGGAGATGGGGGTTGCTTCTCTCTACCTGCACTGAATACAATGTGCTCTCCCACCAGAACCTGCTATTAGTGTGGTGCAGGCAAGGGATGTCAGCTACAGGGAGAATCTTCTAATGCTTTGACCTTTCAGAAGGACTTGCAGCAATCATTGTCCTTTAGTTTTCCCATCATCCCAGAGCATTCAGAAAGGTATGGCTGAAGGGGTACATATAGGTTGTTGCTTTTGATGAGGCAGCGTGGTCATCACTTTCTGACTTTAGCACATGATACGTTAGAAGGCAACAGAAAAGAAATGTTACTCACCAGTTATGAAGCTGAATTTTCTTACATATCCCTCCTTTCTATTTCACCACTCAGGGGTGTACTGACGTGGCCACTTTAGCAGCCAGCACATGAGACACGCTTTCCTTCTTGTTCACCTTCTGAGTCATAATCCTCCATGCTGCTCTGTCTTCATGCAGGCTGGTCTACCCAGGCTGGGAGCTCTCACAGCTGCACAAGGCTGGAGGGCAGAAGTGTCCTCTGACTACACAAAAGGTCTTTCCACAAGAACACTGCCTGTCAGTCATGTGCATAGCCTTTGTGAGAACTGGAAGAAAGCAAGCAGTAGACAACCATTAAACTCAGTGAGCTGCAGGAGACATGGACATAAGTGTATTATTTATGTTCATGGACATAAAGTGTATTATTTGCCAGCAGTCACCATTTTGGGGGTTTGCTAGCAAATCAGCAAGAGAGCTAACGTCCTCTTCTTAGTGGTTTTGCTGGGTAGATAGAAGTTAGAAGAAGGTAGCAGAAATACTCTAGAACACCTTAGAAAACAGTCAGTACCCAGGTTGGAAGGAGGACTGTGAACAGAGGTACATTGAGCTCAGTGTCACTTTGGTCTGTGAGCCAAAAACCCACACCTTTAATTGCCACTTACTGTAAAAGGATGGTAAAATCTGAGCAAAGGCTGGCATGACAAGATATTCACTTGAGTCAAAAAGAGTAGCCACAGCTTCTTTGTTGACTCAGAGGCTGCACGCTGCTGTTCAGGAGATGTCCCTGTAGGCATCAGCTGGCTTTCTAGGAGAGGACCTGGTGTGCACTGCAGCTGGAGGTCTTTCTTGACCAGGAGGTTAATTGCTGGTATTTTGATGCAGTACGTCGTGCCAGTTCTGTCTAATTTTGTATTTTAACTGTAATAGCACATAGGCATTTTTTGGTTGAGTTAGTCTAAATCTGAATAAACAAGCTAAACCTCTGAAAACATCATTTCACTGCAGTAGTATCTGTGTGCCAAGCCACACGTCAGAGTTGTGGTATTGAGCCGGAAGGCTTTGTGTTATGCTGTGAGCACATCTCTAGTGAAGCCAAATTGTTCAAAATCACATCAGTTTAATGAAGAGCATCCCAAAGGGCTGAGTTTTGGTCTCAGCTGTCTCCATGCAATTTCATTATAATCTGTTGTCCAACAGTCTCAGTCTCTGGGCTTTCATCACAGAGTAGACTCACTGATTTCCTCTAAAATAGATGAGACCGGTACCCGTGTCTGAGAAGAGCTGGAATAGATGGAGGTTGGAGTACCTTTCGCAGCATCTGGAAAGACAGGATGTACTGTTGGGGTTAGCAAAAGTAGATGACTTTATATTTTCTGTTAAGAGAATGGCTTTCTGCTAAAGCAGAGATCAGATAAACTGCATCCTCAAATTGCCTTTCTCACCGTTGGTTGTTGTCAGCCTAGTGTGATTTGCTCAGATATGGAGCTAGTGAGAAGAAAACATCCCTGTATCATTTTGAATATGATAGAAAGGCCATAATATTCCTTACATCTCAGTTTTCAAGTATAAATTACAAGCTTTTCAAGACAGAGTCTATCTCATAGGGCCCCTGTGCTGTATGGATACAGCACCTTGCACAGTGATTTCCTGAGCTTTTTTGAGGTCTCAAAAGACCACTGTGTTATAGCTTCATCTCATGGAAAAATAGAAGTTTCTTTTGGAAGGGACCCTGAAGAACATGCAGTTCTGACCTTCTGCTGCGGGCAGGGACACCCTCCAGAAGACCAAGTTGCCCAGGGCCCCATCCAGCCTGACCCTGAACATTTCCAGGGATGGGGCACCCACAGCTTCTCTGAGCAGTTGTGCCAGGGCCTCACTGCCCTCTGAGTAAAGAATTTCTTCCTAATCTCTAATCTAAATCTCCCTTTTTTTAGTTTAAAACCATTACACCGTGTTCTATCACTGCACTCATATGACGGCTAATGTTACCGTAAGAGGATCAATACAACAAGTGATATATTACACATTTGCATTCTGTTAATGAACGTGGCAGTCTTTAGCCATAAAGAAGTTAGGTTTAAAATGTTTAACAAATGTTTTTTAAGCTAATGTACTGCATTGGTCCCTTTGAAGTTAGCCAGCATAGCATACATTAAATATCGAAGTGCTCCGGACCAAACAAAACAATATGTCAATGTTATGCAGCTGCTGAATGCTAGATACATTTAAGATGCACAGCAAAGGAAGAAAGATGCTACATCACTGGGAATTCTTCCTGACTTTCAATCAAATAGCTGATCTGAAATGCCAAACACAACCTGCATTTCATTTAAAAATGCTGCTAGGTAGTCCTTGATTGAACACTTTGAACCTGATCAGAATCTAATTTGGTTTTGCATTACAGAAGACAGTTATATTTGCACCTCTAGGAGATCAATAACAGATTTTAATGCATACTAATAAAAAAGGTCCTAATTCCAAATACAGCTCTAAGTTTCACAAGAGCAACATAGTTCCTGCTAATCAAATTTATTTGTTGAACAAGAGGCAGTGAAATGGAGTACTGTTTTCAGACAAATGGCTCAAAATTATACTAACAAATGCTGCAAAATGAAAGCATGCTAATCTATTTTTTACAGTTGTGGGCACAATTAAATTGAGTGTTTTAAGGGAAAACACTTTCTCATGGGGGAAACCTGACTTCTTCCTGATTGCCAGCGCTACTGTGTGATGCATGAAGTTTCCCTTTATAACAATAAAAAACATCATCATCTTTAGAATTAAGAAAATATATAAGAAATTACGTTCATAAATGATAGTTCATGCTTAGCAAGTAGACTATTGACTGGCAGAGTGATTTTTCTCAAAGGATTTACCATGGTTATTCTAATTTCTGAATTTCTCAGAAATTCATACTCAGTTAATTGAGAAGGGAGGCAACCTTTCATCTCTTCTGTCACTCTCCACCCATCACTACCAACGCAGTCCTGGGCTGGCTGGAGCCCTAGGAGTGCTGCTGCAAGAATAACTGCATGGCAATTTAGCAGTAGTACGTCCATTTCAAATTTTGTGTAGATAGGATGCCATCTGATTTTTTTTTTCAGGTTTCATTCTTGTTTTTTTCCATTGTTCTATTAATTACATTACCTGATTCGACGAGCAAAAACTCAGTGTGTCTCCCAGATTTCAGCAGCAAAACAAAACTTGAGAAATTGATCTTGGTGGCTTTGTGTAGCACTGCACATGATTCACTGTTTGGGAGGTGGAAGAAGATTCTGTGTATCCTGTTAATGTCATTTCCCCTACTTCTGTCCTTCTTTCAAGTATTGCAGAGCCCATGCTTCTACCTCCTCCTCTCTGATGTATCACCAGATTCCTGAAGGTCTCTTATGACCCCCACTGCATTACTGCTTCATGCCTGTTCCTTGAGACCTTTATCCTGACCCCATGACATGGCTGGATGATGAGTTCTGTGGGTTTTTTTGAGGATGCAGTAATAGTCATTAAAAGTATCTGAGAGGGCTCTTCTGGTCCTGCAGGAAGAACAACACCTTTAGAGTTTACCATAAAAATATCAGTAATAGAAGTCTTTATCTGTTCAATAAAGCAAACAGAATATTCTGAATGCTGGAATTGTCCTCGTAATATGACAAGGAAGAGGTAGACTGTGTGGATATAGATCAGAGATCAGTACTCATACTTTGGTGACCCAGCTTCTGTAGTTTAGATTTTTACATTAACAGAATGCATTAAAAGCTATAGTGATTTTCAGTTAAGAGCATCCTGGGTGGTTACCACCAAACCCATCCCTGTTCCAGGGACAGCTGCCCAGGGCTGTGGGCTGCAGGTTATAACCATCACAGTGCAAACTGGGAAGCGTTGGGAAGTGCTTATGATTTATTTGGCTTGCAGATTCACATTTTATATCATAATATGTTGCACATTTTAGCATAATGGAAATGTATCCTGCAGACATAGAAATAGATGGGTTTCCCTCACCTTGGGCTATTGGCACTGCTCCACTGCAGCCTCTGGTAAAGTTACTGAGAGTTTTCCACTCATCTCCAAGGAAGTTTGCTTGCCAAACTATGTATGACATTTACTGCTGTGGTTTTTGTTCTCCACAGAAGTACTTTTTGTCACTACTTTATAAATCAAAATAAAGCAAGAGCACTCAACATTAAATGTGAAACTTCTGCATGCAGTATAACAACCAGAATGAGGTTAGAAGCTAACATTTGGTACTAATAGTTTCAAATCTGAAGAGAAAGTGTCACCAATAGACTGACACATTACATGTGGCCAAATTTGTTTTGACCTCATAATTGTGGATTTCTCAACATGTATACAGTATTTAATATTACTATCCAGCTGACCATTTTTTTCTTCTCAGAAATACTCACTAATGCCAAATCTAGATAGAGTCAGGAAGTTTTTATTAACATTTTATTTGCCGACTATAAGTCTAGAAAGGTTATACCAAGTTTAAACTGCATTAACATTTGTATTATACACTAACTATCCACTAATGACTTAAGAATTACAGTTTACTGCCCAGGAATACTTCATCTTACTTAATAGCTTTTAAATTAGCGGAATAAATGCTGCTAAAAAGGAAAAAGATCATTCAAGGCGCATCGGGGTGGAGGTTTTGCAAAGCTATATATTATGATTAAGTCTGCCATAGTACTGAAGTTGATTTAGTACTCAAAGGATATTCTTATTTTTCATGGAGAAGTACAAACGGAACATAAATTATTGTAAATACTGTTCAGCCAAATATATACCAGCAAAAGGGGAAGAAGGAGGATCCTAAATTATGTCTCATTGCTTTTTCCTGCGTCCTTTATAGAAAAAGAAGCCCCATATTCTTAGCTGTTATTATTTCAGGCATTTGTTTTCTCAGTACCCTGCTACTATGTTTGATCATGTCCATCTGCAGCCTGGGAGCCTTAATTCATGACGAGTAGTGCCGGCTTTTCCCCAGGAGAGCACAGCTGCTATGTGTGAGGAGCAGATTTAGCTCTACTAGCATCCTACCCTCAGGGTAACTGCTACCAGTTTGTTGCATTGAAGCTACAGAACACGTAGCCTGAAGTCCTCCCAGTTTGGTATTACACAAAATCTTGCTAGGTGCCAAAGGAAAGCACCATAGATATAAAGCCAAGAATTTAGACTACTTAAGGTGTTAAGAGCTCTTAGTAAAGAATTTTTACTTTGGTGACAATGATATTAACAGGTTCAAACCGCACGCTATTAAAATTATATGTACACAAAACTTTCCAACGCCATCCGTTTTTCTGGTGTTACCTTTCCAATGCTCTGCTGGATTCTGTAGTCAGTGGCCTCAATTTTAGGGTTCACAGCTTCATCAGCCTACCAAGTCACACAGTGTTGATGATTTCTTCCCCCTTCTCCCTCTGGGATCCTCTGGGGATCATTTTTCTATTTGCTGACTTGTACTTCAGTTTGCCCTTTCTTCACTGGCTTGCAAGTCCACGTCAAACTGTATCTCTTACGTATGTTCAGTACTTGGTCTTTGCTCTTTGTACTGCTCCTAAAGCTGCTTTTACCTTGCTCCCAGAGCTGCCATTCTTTGATGACAAGCACTTGACCATTGGTGAGTCGTCTGTAGCCCTGGGACTGCTGCTATCATTGCTGCTGTGAATTTCTAAGTATTTGGAAGGAATTTAAAAGAGTGTTCTTATGGTTAAGTGAGTTGTACTGTGGGTCTTCTGAGAAAACTAATGAGGCTGCTTTGTTAGCTGGGAGGGAGAAGTCCTATAATCTGAAACATTTTGAAATTTTAATTGCAAGTAATTCTTGCAATGCATATCAGGTGCCTTCTGTGCATTATATAAGGTAAAAAAAAATCTAATCATAGCAGTTATTATTATGCAAAGTCTTTTTCCAAGGTAAGTCTTGAAAGTCCTAAGGACACAGCAGAGGAAGTGCAGGGAAATACAGGATGCATTTTCACACTTTTGTTCTATTTTATTCCCTCACGTTTCACAATACCCTCTGCCACTCATTTGTTAATGAAGAACAGCAACAATGAAGCTGAAACATTCAGAACTTTCCTTGTTGTTGGTTCTTGAAATTTCACCTTACCTCTGCTATGTACTCTGAAGGAAGAACTTGCCATTCAGATGCTGCTGTGCTTTCAATCAACCTTTGTAGATCAGATATAAAAAGGTGACCCTGAAATGCAGTGACCTTCTTGGCTATGCAATCTAAAATCAACAAACACATAAGAAAACAATTAGAAATGTCTTTCAATATGTAATGTAAAGGTGTAGTATTCAACTTGCATTTATTTTTTCCAGTGAAAACACTGACAGTTATAATACAATGGTACTGACAGAAAAAGCAGGAGTAAGAAGGTGCAGGATAATGACACCATCAGGTTCTGTGAATTGACTAGCTTCTATTTTTCACATAAATTGGATTATTCCACAACATCAGCAGTCACTGTGAGTGCATTATTACCCTATATCTGAAGTGAAAGCCTCTGGTGAGGCACTGGGGTCAGTTCTTTGGCTATTTGTTTATGGGAGTGGATAATTACGTATTTGGGGAATGGGCCACCAACCATTATCTCAATATATTCCCTAGGATATCTGGTTTAATCAAGTTCAACATATTCAAGTTCAACATTTTTAACACTGACAGTTAGAAAACCTTAACTCTATTGTAGGGTTGTTGTTTGTTTCTTTCTTTTCTCTTTTGTTTAGTTGTGAGTTGTTGAAACAACCATAGTCAATTCTATGTTTTTCCTTCAAATCCCAGTGACCAAGGCTTTCAGTTAGTGATGTCTTTCCCTAGAAATGTTACTCACATGTTCATCTAAACTTGGAATGGTTGATGACTGTATGATTACTGTGAGTATCCAGTCTGTCTACAGACCCCGCCAGCATGCAGGGCAATCAAATTCTCATTTCTCACTTCCCAGGAAAGCTTCCCACCTCCACCCGTGTAACTCTCACTGTAACCCCTGACATCCCACCTGTCCTTATGAGGAGGGCTGCCTGCTCAGGTTGGTGTTGGGAGCCTGAATACTGCTGTGATGAGTTACTTCCCTACTGATCAAATGGCAACAGCTGTCCTCCCATTTCCAGGCATGCTTTAGTGGTGGGCAATTCTGGAGTGTGGGGATGAATCACATTTCATCCATCTTACCAATTCTAGATGGGGCAAAAACCTACTCCAACTATTAAAGCCCATGAAAGTCAGTTTATAAACAAGACCACAGGTAAGTTCCTCTTCTTTTATCATGTAGAATATAACTCTCTTTTGTTATTTTTGATAGGTCAGGATTTTCCTTTTGTTTTAAAATGTGCACATTTATATTTGCAGTGTTTCTTTTAGTGGTTCATGCAGGGATGCTGGAGGATGGTAACCATAGTAACTGCAGAACACTGAAGATGTAATTTCACCCCTAAAATGCATATTACTGGACTCGAGTTTGCAGGAAGTGGAGCATCTGGTTCCCTAAACAAAAGGAGGATGTGGAAAAAAAAAAATAAAAGCTTTTTGGGGAAAGCAAACAAACAAGCAAACAAATAAAACAATGGTGCCTTTCCCTCACATTCTCGTCCACTGTATAAACAATCCCATTTTCCCTGTGCACTCACATCCCAGAAGAAATGGCAGGGACCTATTACTGCAGCATTTTCTATTTGCAGCTACACAATGTACCTGTGCACATTTTAGGGACCAAACCAAAATTCTGACAGCAACATGAGTTATCATCCATCTTTCCCTTGATAGCATTTAGATACATAACTACATTTATTGTTGAATGAAATCACGCATTACCAAAACACTTCAGTAGTGAATAGTTCTAGGGATTTATTTTTATGCGCGTTCAAAAAATTAATGCCATGATGAATCATACACTAATAAATAGTTTCTTTTTCAAGAAATACCATTTTTCTGAGGACTGCTAAGCCCAACCCTGTTGATGTATGAATGAACGTAAAAATCATTACACTTTTTAAAGCAACAAGATCCAATTTTATAATAACAGATTTGTAAAAAAAAATTAAACAAATAGATCACAGAATCACAGAATCGTAGGGGTTGGAAGGGACCTCCAGAGATCATCGAGTCCAACCCCCAAAGATCACTGCAGAGAAGGACCTGGGGGTCCTGGTGGATGAAAAACTTAACATGAGCCAGCAGTGTGCTCTTGCAGCTCGCAAAGCAAATGGTATCCTGGGCTCCATCAGAAAAGGGGTGGCCAGCAGGGACAGGGAGGTGATTGTCCATCTCTACTGTGCTCTTGTGAGGCCCCATCTGGAGTACTGTGAACAGGTCTGGGGCCCCCAGTACAAGAAAGACAGGGAGCTGTTAGAGAGGGTCCAGAAGAGAGCTACAAAGATAATGAGAGGGCTGGAGCACCTCCCCGACAGGCTGAGGAAGCTGGGCTTGTTCAGCTTGGAGAGAAGAAGGCTGTAGAGTGACCTCATTGCAGCCTTCCAGTACCTGAAGGAAAGCCTACAAACAGAAGGGGAGTAGACTCTTTACAAAGGTAGATAATGGCAGGACAAGGGGAAATGGTTTTAAGTTGAGAGAGGGAAAATTTAGGTTGTATGTCAGGGGGAAGTTCTTTACAGAGAGAGTGGTGAGGTGCTGGAACAGGCTGCCCAGAGAGGTTGTGGATGCCCCATCCCTGGAGGTGTTCAAGGCCAGATTGGATGGAGCCTGGGCAGCCTGGTCTAGCATTAAATGTGGAAGTTGTCAGCCCTGTCTGCGGTGGGGGGATTGGAGATTTATGATCCTTGAGGTCCCTTCCAACCCAAGTCATTCTGTGATTCTATGATCACTCTTTGCTTTTGAACCAATATTTATTTTTCCCTCCTCTCAAAGGGAAGCAAACTTTAGAATGGGAGAAGCTGAGTTTTACATAGTTATGAGACTCCATGAGTCAGATATTAATGAAAAATAATGGTGAGAACTGTTGCCTTGGAAGAGGAAAATGAAGCAGCTTAGTACTTTTTAGCTGGTCCAGTGATTAAATTTATTGTAGTTATTTGTCTGTTTAGGAACCTCCTTCTTCATGACGCTCTGCAGACTTCACGTTAGCGTTAGTATTTTTATAACATGGAAAACTGTTTCTCTTATTATGCCGAAAACGTAACTTGAGGACAAGCAGAAGCATTTTAACAACGAGGAAGAAAAACAAGCAAAGCTTCAGACACTCAGCAACAGGGCAGAAATGTACATGGCCATGCTGTAGCTCTATTGCATGGATGAGCAAGAATATTTCAGGGCTTTGCTTGTTGAGTTTCTTTCCTGTTTTGATTTCTGGTACACATTCCCTGAGAAAATGATGGCATTTCTGCAGGGTTTGCCCTGGGCCTGAAGACAATGGGATAATTCTCTATCATCCAACTGAGAAGTGGGAGGATACTGCGACAGCTGATGCAAATTTCATAACAGTAATAATGGTAATAACACCATCACCACCATAAGTGTTTATTCACTTCACAGAACAATTAACATTAAAGTGCTCAAATGAACTTCTTTAAAAAAAATACATTTTTAAGAGAACTTTTGATGTGCAGTAAAGGGTGGACGGTGCAATAAAAATGTGTAAGAAATTGATTGATGAGGAATAAATTGATGATGAGAAAGATACTTTTTAAAGGCTGATGAATAAATGCAGCTTACTGAATCGTTCACCATCACAATTAGCAAACCACGTCTGTGTGAAAAATATGTTGTCAGCTTACTGATTTCACTCACAAAACATTTAAAGAGGCTGTCTCTTTACAAAAGGAAAAAAAAAAAAAGAAAAGAGGATTAATTGTTATTTTTAACTGAGTTGAAGGCTGCACATTGTTCTCTGGTAGAATTTGATTTCCCACCTCAAGCTTTACAGCTGTTCCCTTTCAAAACGTTGTGAAAATATTTTCTCCAGTATTAAAAGAATGTCTTTCCACGTTTCTTTCTTCCAGCAAAAAAAAAAAAAAAATCTAAAGTTCAAATGCTTAGAAAAAATATTGCCATGAGGTCTGAAACCAAGCTCAAAAAACTTCCTGCTGAAAACATTTATTCTCCCTGCAAGACAGAGACAGTGACAGGTGTATTTATTTCAAAGGGAAGAAACCCTACTCTATTTGCACCACAGCTAGGAAGAAAACACTGATGATTCCAACTCTGGTAGCATTGGAGAGGGAGCTCCATCAACTAAAGCAGTTCATGTGTAAGGAGTAACACCATCTGCACAGCTGGTGAGTGGATGAACAGCAGTGTAGCAGGTTGAGTGGCTGGGTTACTTGCTCCACTTTCTCAGAGCCGAGCGGTGAACAAGCAGAACCAACACTAACTTGAAGTCTCTGAGGAGGCCACTCAATAATGTGCTGATCCAACTGATGGAGCCATTAGTTTCAGTGGTATTTGCTTCTTCCTAGATGGCATTAACCCAAGGTGAACAATGCAGGAGCTGGCAGCTGTTCTGTGTTTGCATCAATTACACTGATTGTCTCCATGCACACCTGCTGAGAATGAACTGCAGCAGACATGAACAGCTGTGTTCTTAAAGTGTAATTTCTCACAATAATAAGGGATTTCACAAAAGCTGCTTGATTTTCTGAGTTCTCCAAGTTTACCCTCCCAGTTTCTTGATGATTGATTTACCAGGACTGCTCCAAAAGTAATGTCTCCTATTTTTATTTTTTTTTTCATGTTTACCCATAACAGCAGAGGTGGATGTTGGTGATATGGCAGTAGAGGTTGAACCTTCCCACCAATATTCCATTACATTTTGTTGCTGTGTGATAGATGGCAACAGAGGGGCTTTCTGACAAAATGGCGTTTGACGTGGAAGTGTGAATGAAGCAAAGATATGTCATGGAATTCCTCCATGTGGAAAAAGTGGCATCCACTGACATTCACTGACACTTGCTAAATGTTTATGGACACCAATGAGTGGATGTGAGTACAGTGAGGTTGTGGGTGGTGCATTTCAACAGTGGTGACAGCAACAGTGGGTAACCTCCGTTGGTGTGGATTTTTAGGAGCATGTCATGCAGGCTCTTGTTCATTGCTGGTGCAAATGCATAGCTAATGGTGGTGGCTGTGTTGAAAAATAGTGTTTTGTAGCTGAAACTTTGTTCTATCAAATAGCGTTATTGTCTTTTTTCTATCTGTTGTCATTTCCATGGAAATAAATAGGAGGCATTTTTTCAGAGTGACCTACGTATTTTGTTTTGCTGTGTATGATTTATGCTGGTTTGACTTGGTTCTGACATTACATTACTGTCTTTTCAGCCTGGCACAGCTGGCTGTATGAGTATCTGAAGATGCTCAGTGGCATGCAAATAAACAGACAATAATGGTTGATACAAACACCCATTGTATTTCATAATATGCACGCTCCATCGTTGATTTCTAAACCTTAATATGTGTAAGCTGCTTCAATAATCTGTTCTCTGCAAATACTCATTACTGTCAATCCAGTCTACTGCATGGAAAACTTCCTTTTTAAATGTTTTTTTTCCTGTATGTAGTGCTGGAGCAGCCCAGAGACCTATGAAGGGCCTTGCTGAGTGGGTGGGATGCTGCACTGTTCCTTGAGCGTTGCTCATTCATTTGAGTATTTGTCCACACCTACAGCTCCCATCTCTGTGTGTGTGGACAAATATGGATGGAAAGCTCAAATAATATTTTCATGTTACACTTCATTTATGTTTTAAAAGCTTATAATACTTTGGAATGTTCCAACCCATTTATACCAGGAGAAAGATCCCATGTCCCAAATGGATGTTAGATGACAAAAGAGGGAATGGGGCTTCTTCTAAGTTTAAATATCCAATATAACATGTCAGCAGGCTCGAGTTATATTACTGCTCTGAGGACATGATTCCCGCTGTGCTGTTCTGCATGGTGAATGTTAGAAGGCATGGATCAGTTCTACAGGATCTATTTCTTTGCCTCTGTGCAATGCGTTGCCCACTTGGTTGATGAGGGCTCTCCAGAAGAGCTAAGTGTTAGTCTGTATGTGTCTGGATGAATTTTCTACATCCTGGCTTTAATTCCTCCAGGAATCTTTAGTTCACTTGAGGGTTTCTTATACAGCATTTGGGAAAAAAAAAAAAGGGGGGGGGGAAAAAAGCACAGTGATGACAGAACTAGAAGAATTGGGGAGCAAAGCCTGAATGGCTACTAAAACCAGCATCTTTTTTTGTCTTTCTTTACACACTGCAAAGAGTTTTTACTACTATAGCTACTCTTCCCCATACCAGCAGAACACTGTGTGTATTTGAACAGAGTCACTTTAAGTTGCTTTTGGATCTTTGTCAGACTGTCTCCCATTTATAAAGTTCCAGGCATCTAGAAGTACGAGACTTCCTTCAGTGCTTTGCAGCCCATGTCAGCATGATGAGGTGTTTGGTTTCAGCTGTTCCCAAGATGAGCATTCCCCAGCAGTAGCAGCTAGGTACCTGAAGGGCACCTCTATTCAAAGAGGAGCACTTCCCTAGTCTCAGTACAGACTGGGTTTCAATGAAGGGATCTATGAAGCCACAGACACTTCTACTTCCTTTCTGAAGACTGAAGCTGCAAACATGAGAGCTAGCATTCACCTCCACTAGCACAGCAGGTTGCTGATGATGTTGCCTAGAGCAGTCACTTTCCAGGATGAGAAACAGTATTATATAATGGTGCTGTTTTCCAATAGATCCCAGGGTTTTTTACCTGACAAAAAGTGTAAAGAAGAATCTGACTTTTCTCCATGGAACGGTCAAGTACTTTAGAAAGCACTGCCAGAGAGCTGCAGTATTTTTTATAAGATTTAGGGAGCAATCTATGAAATTTCCCTGCTATCTACCAGAACTACATGGCACAGCTGATCTTCATGCTAGTTTCATTACTGAGCATAGTGGCATCCAGCCAAGTCTACTAATAAAACTTAATGGATTGAATTATCTATTCCACATTTTAAAAAGTTGTATGTGCTCAGAGAGCCAGAAATAGAGCAGTTTAAAAAGGCAGTTGACTGAAATATGGAGTCAAATAATTAAAGAGCTTTACAGATTTAAAGTTTCATTTTTCTGGAACACATTAAAAGAAAGCTCATCGTACAGGTCCCATGGCCTGTGGATCCTGTCATGCCCTCCCCTTCTACCTCTCCTCTTCTGCATTACAAGTATCTTTATTTTCTGCTGCATGTTAGCCGATGAAGCTTAGCTTATTGACTACCTCTCTTCCTAATTATCTATCCAGAGCTGTCTACCTGAGCACAGGAGCTGATCTGCTGCTTTGGAGGTCAATGTGAAGCAAATGAGACAGCTGAGACAAATGGCACTGATTAACTATCTATTGTCTATCAGTCTGTAAGCCGAGATGGGGAATGTATGGAGATGGGACAAAGACATTTAACATGAAGGAAAAATTCTTGAGAAAGCAGTGAAAGAAAACTGAAGAAGCTTGAGGCTGGACAGTAAGAGAGAGAGAATTTGGTTCAGGGAAGAGAAATCACACAGGAAGAAAAAAAAAACGGCCAGGGCAACTGAAAGAATGATGAAAAATGCAGAATTGAATCCAAAGATGATGTTGGGAAGGAGAAAAAAATAAGAGCCACTGCAAGGCAGTCAAAGAGTCAAAAACATAAAGTAAAAACAGAGGAGAAAAACAGAGAAGAAAAATTCTGATTGAACAGAAAAAAGTAGTAGCTTAGTCACACCTAATTAATGTCCTAAATAGCTCCACATATTAAGAAGCAACTGATGGAAACCAGGGTAATTTATGCTTACAGAAGGATTTGCATCAGATTTGAATATTATTTAAATCCAGCAACAGATGAACAGGTGGTTCTAGACATGGTACTGAATCCTTCTGTGCTGTCTGTAGCTTGAGAGCAATCTTCCAGCAAACATTTTAAATTTAATATTTTCATTTTGCAGTAATATTTTAAAATTTCTAATGTGCTTCAGCTTAAATTTCTGACTGTGCTAGAATAATATAAAATGGGAAAACTTTTCAGCGGAAGACTCCAAGAATTAAATTCAGACACAGTGTGTCCATGCTCTCACTCCCTATTCCCTTACCTCCCAGGTTTTCCAGCCCCAACAAAAAAAAAAGTCAATTGAAATAACTTTCTTTTGTCGGCCATTAAACACATCAAAGAAATACAGTTTAATACTAAATAGATGTTGGTTAGAGAGAGGTTACCTTGAATAATAAAATCCCACACACAGTGGCAGAAGTGCTAATCTGTGTTTTGCAAATATTCCCCAAGGCCTTTTTCAGTAAAGAAGTTAAATGCTCTTCTGCAAACATCAGGTCTTCTTTAATTCCTTCCTTCATTTTCCCTACTGTTCTTATAACAACCATCTATTTTTTTCTTTTCTCAGTATGTGCTTAACCTAGCAGAGTTGGTTTGAACTCTCTTTATCATGGGCTGACAGGTTTAAATTTAAAAATTACAAACCCTGCAGCCCTAGTAATGTCAGATTGGCTGTGTGAATATACATTTCTGTTTGTTAATGTGAAAAGGTTTGTTTTGTGAAAGAAAAATCACAGTTTGGCTGCCTAGTTGCCTATCAATTCACTGAGAAACAGAAAAGGTCATTTGATTTGACCTGATGAGGTTGCACCTCTGCCTCTCCTTCTTAGTGAAGTGTTCAGCAGGGATCTTGGAAGAGGAAGAATCATATCCCCACTACCTTCCCTGTCAATAAAGAGTAGTGCTGGCTTTATGGAGATGCATTTTTTGCAAAGAATATGGTTGTGCAGTATTGTTTGTATGCTGGAAAACCCAGAATGACATCCAGGATTGAGTGGATCCGTACTGCCTAAAACCTGGGACACCATCCAAGTCTTAAAATGCTTTCAAACATATTCATAATCAGAAGTAATATCAAAAGTGCAATAAGGGGTTTTAAGCTCTGTTGGTAGCTCTATTTTAAATATTGTAATCTAGAAAAGTAAGCATAATGATTTGGATATTGCAATTAGTATTCATATTGGATGGAGTTCCTTACTTGATCATAAAGTCACAAATCAAAGCTTATGCATGGTTGCCTTTTGGGATATTGATCCACGTCCATGCAGGCAGCCTGGCAAAGGCTCTGCTAAATTAATGCCGCTCTTGAGAATGACTGAGCAAAGGATTAATGTAGAAAACTGTTAATCAAATTAAGCGTTTCTTAAAATTCTGTAATACATTTTATGCACAAAGGAAACTTTGGTAAGAACTCGTTATTACAACAGAAATAATTTGTTCTATTGTATTTCATAATACCGAATGGAAATTTGTTCTCTTCTTCAATGAAACCCAGTGCTCAAACATTATAGCATAAAACCTGGAGAAAAGTCTGTATGCATAATGATCTTAAGCATTCAAGAAAGGAGAGTATGTGATTTGGAGAAAAAGTTGAAATGAAGTTTCAGATCTTGCTTATGGTAGTTGCTTATAAATGCTGTGGTGAAAAAAATATATGTCCATCTGTCTTGTTAGAACTTATAAAACTGTTTTTGACCTGAGTTTCCCGTCAGCTTGAAGAACTTCTGTGACTGCTTTGTGGAAGGCAAGCAGGTTCCTGGCCTACAAGAGTGGACTCTGGCCCATGTATGTAAGGACAACAGAGCTGAACCAGCATTGTTCTCCTGCATGCAGTGCCGTTTCTACTGCTCCAACCAAGTACCTTGACTAGAAAGATACGAAGAGGGGTGAAGCCAGATGAGGGTAGAGCCTGCAAAGGCTTCAATTGGTTCCTTTTGTTGCAGATATATATAAGCATATATCTGTAAATAACTGAATAATAATTTTATTTACCACTACAGTCCTTAAATTTCCCCACCAAAAATATGTCCTTTCTGTTGCCAGCATATTAGCAAATACTACCTGTTTAATCAAGTAGTTTAATAATTAATGATCGACATTACAAAGGGCAAAGTAGTTCTCATGTAAGTTGAATTTCGATGTCACTTTTTATGGCACACTTATGCTCTTATAAAAAGTCCCTCCCCAGCTTTTCTGTAGACTCCCTTCCAGACCCAGTATTGGAAGGATACCATAAGGTCCCCCCAGAGCCTTCTCTCCTCCAGGCTGAAGAGCCCCAAATCTCTCAGCCTGTCTCCTGTAAGTGAGGAGCTCCAGCCCTCTGATCATCTTTGTGGCCCTCCGCTGGACTTGCTTCAACAGCTCCATGTCCTTCCTGTGTTAGGGGCCCCAGAACTACACAGTCCAGGTGGGGACTCAGGAGAGCAGAGTAGAGGGGCTTAATCACCTTCTTCAACTTGCTGTCATGCAACCCAGGATACAGTTGTCCTTCTGGGCAGGAAGTGCATATTGCTAGCTCATGTTGGAGGCCTTACTGCAGCCTTCCAGTACTTGAAGAGAGCATATGAACAGGAAGGGGAACGGCTGTTTACAAGGGTGGATAGAGATAGGACAAGGGGGAGTGGTTTTAAACTGAGACAGGGGAGGTTTAGATTAGATATTAGGAGGAAGAGGGTGGTGACAAAAGTTGCCCAGGGGGGTTGTGGATGGGGCATCCCTGGAGGATATAGTCAGATACATGGAATCATTATGCTCTTTGCATAGAAGAATTAACTTACTGATTTTGAAGGCAGCCATTTGATATATGAAGAGTTTGTAGAATACATAAAGTTTTATGTAATTTAACAATTACATGTATCTGAGCCAGTGGTTGATAAGCCTTATTTGTGCTGATGAATTATAGGCTACATTAAGTAATTGAAATGATTTAAAACTCTTCTGCAGAAATGCAGCTGAGAGACATTACAGTGGATCTTTTTATTTTTAAAGTGTATATTTTTTATTTTTAAAGCGTATATTTTAAGAGCTTAAATTGCTACCATAAACACTGCTTTAAACTGCAGCCATACAAGTAGGTCCATTTTCAAAGATAGTTGTTTGTTTGTCTACAATAAATAATGATTTTTGATAGGCAGCGTTGGTTTTCATTGACTGTCCAGCTTTTTGGCAGTGGTGTAATACTGTTTAGTTGTTTTTGATAAAAGGACTACATAATTATAATTTGTGTTATTATGTAGGACAAAATACTTCCTGTGTTTAAGAAAATAATGGTTTGAAAGTTGGAGGGAGGCCTGGAGTTTATTTTGGTTTTGAAAGTCTGTGTCAGCAGCAGAATAATAGTCTGTTGAGTGACTTCCTCTTTCCTACCATAACATTGTAGGAGGGGTAAATGGTGGCTTTCAAATAGGGGAAAGTTTGGCAGGAAGTCTCTCTTCAAAGCCAATGGTTATGCAGAGGGCTGGAGAACAGATCCTCATGTTCATGCAGCATCTGAGTGCTTTGCAGAATTCTGATTAAATTTCCTCAGATCTTAGGGCAGGTTGATGGGAAACATCTTTTTGTGTGTTGCTTCCACAACACGGGCCACCTCAACCCAACCCTGCCCTTTCTCTTCCAGAAGTCTTCTGCAGGTGGTTGTCGCTGCACCTCAGCACGGCCTGGGCCTCAGTGCCCAAACCCAGCCACCACCTTCTCTCATCACTGTCCTTCTACTGAGGACAGCATCCATTTTTAAGAACTGAAAGCTGAGAGAGCAACAGACTCATTTGATCAAGAGGAGTAATTATGGACTTTCTACACATACGCTCTCCAGCGCAGTATCTCTGTGCTGTTCCTTGCAGTGGGTCTACTCTCTTTTCCCATCCATATAGGAGCAATCCAAGGGGACAGTGTATATCAGCTGTGGTTTGTGCACAGTATTTTAATGTAGGCAATGTCTAAATGTAGGCAAGTTTTTTGTTTTTCCCTTTGGTACATAAAATACCTAATAAATTGCCTCTTGAATGTATGCAGTATTTTGTAAGGTCAAGTTACACCACTCCCTAATACAGTGCAATCAATAACCATTGTGAGAAACCCGTAGGGTAGTGTATCATTTATCTTGAAGCCTTCTGCTCTGAATGAGAATTCTGACTTCAGTTTTCAGTATAAACTGTAATCTCTCCTAGCTTCTGCCAGGGATACCATAAAATATGTTGTTATATTAATCAAAGCACCAGTACCCTGGCATCCAAACTATGACTTACTGCTGTATTATAAATGCTTAAGAAAGAGTACCACATCTTATCCCAACCTCACTGAAAAGTGTAACATTTATGATGCAATGGCAGAGAGAGCAGGAGACTTTGTAGAAATTCTAATTAAACCCTCTCTCTGGGATAAGGTTGACTTGATAAATCCACTTTAACACTTATTTCTCTCTTTATTGCATGCTCGTAATCTACCTAAGACCCTTTTAAATGCTTTATAAATAAATTAATGGGTTAATTAAATATTTCCTATGTACTTTGCAGATCAGCTCATGAAACCCCCCAAGTCCACCAAAAAGATATATGAACCTTGATATGTAATATCATACTTGATGTTATTATTTAAAATGTTTTTCAGCACCTGAATACATGTTCAAAGTAGTTCTAGGGCAGAATCAGAGTTGAAACATTTGGAGCCAACACCTCCTCAGCCACTGGAAAAGACCAGGATTCTCTATGAGTGACTGGCCTCACAAATTAAAGCTTAGCTTTTAATTTCTTTTACAAGGAATTAACTTATTTAATTTGTGCAGGAAACAGCTATGTTAGGCGTTTACATGGAAGGGATCAGAAAAATATAAAGTTAATAATGTGCCTCTGCGTAAATATTTTTATGAGCAGAGTAGATTGCATTAAAGATTAGGTGAGAAATATTTAGTTAGTTCATTTATATATTTATAAAGTTCTTCCATGTGTTTGGAATGGATTATGGAGAGGTAGTACAACCAGCATCAATTTGTCAAGAATGAATCACGTCAAAACAAAATAATTTCCTCCTAGAACAAAGGCAATAGATGTGGACAGAGGGAAAGCAAGTGTCACGTACCTTTTGCAAGACTTTCAGTGCTGTCTTGCGTAGTGTCTTCAAAAGCAAGCTGAGGAGGAAGGTATCATCTAGGTGAAATTGTGACAAGGTAGCTGAGCATTGGCTTCATAACCATGTTGACAGAATGAGATCAGTATTATGATTTCCAGCAAGCAGCTGCATGGGGCTCTGTCCTGAACCTAAAACTGTACAATCTTTACATCGGTGATTTGAGTTGGTGACTAAAGAAATTGCTTATTACATTTACATATGACAAAGACTAAAAGACAAGTTTCAAATTCAGACAGGGGAAAAATTCTGAAGTACATCATATGTAACTCAGCGAGTTTTGGATACTTTTTTCCCAGCCTCCCTCTCCTATCAGCCACTGGCTCCATCCTGCACTACAGCCTGTGCCACGAGTGCAGTGTTTGCTGTCCAGGCACAGTTGGCTGCTTCTGATCCTTTTTCTGATTCTAGTCTTATAGGTAGCAGACCTGTCTACTTACAAAAAACTGTCTTGGCACTGGACTCATCATTTGGCTTTCTTTATCCAGACTGCATGGCAAGTGGTGAGCTCAGCTCTATACGGGTGTCTGAACGGAACATGCTGAGCGCAAATGTTCATCAGTCTGAAGAAAAAACAGTCCAAGCACAGCTTAGATTCCTTTCTGTGCATCTGTTGGGTTTCATATACATCATCTCATGCATTCCTTACATGCACATTTTAACTGGGTAGCATAATTGTTCGTACACTATGCATACAATCTCCCACTGTCTAGCTCATCCAGTTTGTCTGCCAGTGCTATGTTTGAACAGCCCCTGACGTGACTCCCCTCCACACAGTGCTATATATGTGTGTGTAAATTCCATCCCTCTTTTTGTAAGCTGCACGTGGCTGATTTGTCAGTGCACCATCTAGCAGCTCATCAGCTGCAAAATAAGTGAAACAGGCAACCAAAACTGTGGCATGCAGAGCCATGATATAGCATTAAATAGATAACGAAAGAAATGTTCCACTGAAAACTAGTGAAAACTTAGCTGGAGTAATCAGTCCAGATTTGGGCACCATGTTTCCAGAAACTTTACTAGAGAGCAAAAAAGTTAAACAGTAAGACTAATCAGAGATGGAGTAAACATGGCCTAATAGGAAAACTTGAGAGAAAAGTGCTTGTTTAGTTCACATGGCTGATAGACATCACATGTCACTCAAAAGCCAAATTCTCCCATCCCCTTTTCTGCTTCCTCTTCCAGGGCTGAGATTCTCTGCATCCTCTGTAAGATGAATACAAGCTTTGTACTTAAATGGAAAGACATGGATAATTAGTTTTTATTTTAAAATGCTGAAGGTCTAGAAGAAATTTGTGAGGAATATTATAGACCTTCATCACTGAATGATCCTAAGAACAAGTCAAGGATATCTGCCTGTCAGGAATATTCTTAAATATCCCTGGGACTTGTTAACAATGGAAAATTTGCATATGAAAAGAATCTTTCAGATCTCATCATTTTCATGTTGACATTATTTTTCATGGGACTTACTCATGTTTTGCAATATTTTAGATAGCAGTGGGGTAATCTGATACTTCGTAGTCACACAAAAATATCCTTGGTCCCCTTGAAAATTAGAGAAGATATCACTGAATAAGAACTGTTTGTGTGATTTGGGTCTTTGCAGAGCTAAACCCTTCTTTGCAAATTCATAAAAACTGTCATCCATGGATCCCAAAGCAATTTAGAAACGTTATTTAATGTTAAAAATCAACTTGGCTCAGGCTATAACTGAGTTCAGGCAGCTTTGTGGAGCTGGCTGTTTTTCAATGGAGAGAAATAATCCCTTTGGAAAGCAATTGGGCTGAGTGTTTGTAGTATTTGGAGTGCTAAAAAATTTAGGGCAGATATTCTTAGATCCACACTGGCAACCATCTAAGCCAATTCACTGATTCAGTGAACCCTGGGTAACCTTGTCAGAGCTTATTCCTACAATGCATTGGGAATGCTGGGGACAAACAAACTGCAGCTGGTGTAAACTTTTCACTTGCTTTTCTGGCTGTATTTCAAGTGCAAAGTTTTCATGCATAGAAAAAATATCCTGTGTTTCCATGCATAGTTATCACTCAGCAGTCCTGACAATTGGACCCTAACAGACTTCTTCCCACTGTTGCCACATTCCTGCTCCATCCACACCACACGTTTTGGTCTCCACATGTTAATGATTCATGCAGACATGCAGAAACACTTTGTTCAGTAGCAATTCACCCAAGCAGATGAGTTCTAGTATCATTCAGGCTAAAAGGGAGTTCAAGAAGTCTCTTGTCCAACCTCCTGCTCAGAGTAAGATCATGGCATCAGGCCGGGTTGCTCAGGGCTTTATCCAACTAAGTCTTGAAGATATCTGCAGACACAGACTGCCAAATCTCCTTGAGCAGCTTCTCACTACTTGACTTCATCATGGGAATAAAATTTCTCTTTATACTATATGTAGTCTTAATATTTCAGCTAATATCTACTGTCTCTTTTCCATGTGCACTGAGTGAAGTCCCCGTCTGTCTCCTTGAATACTTCCTCACAGATACTGGGGTCTGCTGTTCAGTTCACTGATGCTGTCTTTTATCCACACTGAACAAATCCTAGGCCTGTAGCCTCTCCTCACAGAGCACATACTCTAGCCATGACCATCTGAGTGGCCCAGACTCTAGTTTATCTATGTCTTCTGGCATTGAACTTGTAGACACCATGATTCCTGGCATGCAGAAGTTGGAGAACATATTCTGACAACCTCGGAGACACATTCTTGCCTCAGGATCTGAAAAAAATCTCAGTGAAGCTGATCTGTCGGAGTTGGAACTATTCTGGCCTTCCTGCTAGAGACTCCTAGGGGTACAGGATTAAGCTTACCAAAGCCTGACTTTCCCTTATCCTTGCTCTTCTAAAATGTACTTCCCCACTGTGCTTTGCATTCTAGTATTTTTTTCAAACATTCCCTATTAAAAGTAAGAGAACATTTCATGCTGTATGGAAATAGCAAATTTTGTTTGTCCTTTAACAGCAATGAACCACTACAGAGAGTAAGCCTTGCAAGGATTAGAGAGTATTTTGATAAGTAGTAAGCAGTAAGATTCAGCTAAAACTTATTTCTTCCCAGGCTCCTCAGTAATCCTGGTTTAGACAAGAACAGTAATTAAGATGTTGTAGGAAATAGTGCACAAAATGAAAGATACAACAGAATTTGTGAAATTCAGGAGCAACTGGACCTCAAAACATAGCAGAAGCTGCAAAGAACAGTGCAACTCCTGAGGAAATACCATTTGAGGGAGACATTTCAAATGATTTGTTCTGAAAGAATTCAGAAATCTTAGATTTTATTAAAGAAACTAATTGCAGGTCTTAGATATGATAGCTTTTATAGAAGAAACTGCAGTTCTCTGCAAACACATATTAAATAAAACCTAGTTGAAGAAACAAGTACCAGCAAAGTCATTCTTTGTAAATTAGTTTGAGTTAATGTAGAGGTTTGTCAGAGTAAAACATGTATTTGAAGCTCTTATCCCCAAGTTCTAGTTATGGTGATCAACCATTCTAGACACGTTTTGTAGCAGTTATTGCCAAGTGAAAAGATTTGATGCTAGATTCAGCAATAGATTGTTTAGTGTGTAATTACCAGCCTTACAAAAATTTCAACAGGGTTGTTGCTTGTGAAGTTGAAATTAAATCTGGCATCTGGACGCACTATCCTTATTCTTCTATTTCCTACTATTCTATATTCTTAAAAGAATCAGTGTAGCGCGTCATTTTTACTGTTGGGAATAGAAATGATGAAAATTGGGAAAAGCTCTTCCAGAAGTGTTTTTCTCTCATTTAAAATTTTAAGAAGCCAAACAAACAAACTGAAAACAACAGATAACACTTAAAAGCCACCAGTAGCTTTCACTGGCTTTCATTTGAAGGAAGATCTTTTGTTACAATTTTCATTACTGACTATTGGCAGCATTTGATAAAACACTAGCAGTCTTCACTGATTGAATAGAACATAGAGAAATGCAGCTAGCTACCAGGTACTGAAATTTGCTTTTCTATGAAGAATTGCTCTAAAGTTACATTATTGTTTCAGGGAGCATGTGAAGTGACAAACTAGTGCTCTGATTAATTCAGTTCTAAACTAGGGATCTACCTCCGTTCCTTGTGTATACAAGTATGATGCAAGCAAGCTCAGCAGATGATATGTAGATCTAGGGAACAAAACGTCTGAAAAAGATGATATGATGGTCCACCTTGTCAAGACTTTGGATTTTCACTGCATGTCCCAGTGAATCCAAAGGATGTTGTCTTTAATAACCTTTGGGAGGTCTGCTTCTTAAAAACAAAAACAAAAAAGGAGAAGTTCATATGAAGGCACTAAAATTGTAAAAGGTTGGAGTTTTTTTGAGAATGAGAATCACAATAAAAAGACATAAAACAGGAGTGACGTCAAGGAGTTGGAACAAGAGGCCGTAGTCAATGAACCCAAAAGTATGAGATTCAAAAGAGAAACCCTTCATTGTATTATAAGTGAGAATTGACATTCCCATGCCCTTAAATATCATTGAATCTAAGATGTGCCCTGGCAGTCCAAAGGTCCAGCTATACCCTGTGGTGCAGCAGGCCCAGCACTGCCAGCAGGCGAGGGGAGGGCTTGTCTGCTCTGCTCTGTGCTGTGCAGCCTCACCTCCTGCACTGGGTGCAGTGTGGGTGCCACAACATCAGAGGGGCATAAAACTATTAGCATCCAGAGGAGGGATATGAAGATGGGGAAGGGTCTGAGGGCAAGGTGTGAGGAGCGGCTGAGGTCCCTGTGTTTGCTCAGCACAGAGCTGAGGAGCTGAGGGGAGGCCTGATGGCGGCTGCAGCTCCTCACAGGGAGCGGAGGGCAGCGCTGAGCTCTGCTCTGTGTGACAGCGACAGGGCCCGAGGGAACGGCATGGAGCTGCGTCAGGGGAGGGGCGGGAAAGGGTCTGCCCCAGGTTTATCCATTCAGCTGCCCGGGGCATTGATCATAGCACCAAGCCTGCTGGAGTACAAGAAGTATTTGAACAACACTCTCAGGCGTAGTGTTTGAATTTTGGGTGGTCTTGTGGAGAGCCAAGAGCTGGACTCAATGATCCTATGGATCCCTTTCAACTCTAGATATTCTATAATATTCTATGGTATTTTAGTTTTAATAAGGCTTTCCTTGTAAGCAAAACTGATTTTACCTGATCTACCCTTTATCTTTGCCTTTATCTGACCTTATTTAAGAGATGTGGACATAATACAGTTTATAAATATCTGCTCCCAGCGTTTCCTTAGTGCAGCCTTTTAGTTTAAGCTGAAGTCTTCTACAGTATTCAGGTCCCGCTTGTACAGCTTATAGCTTTTTCAGATCTTGGGAGTCTCTCTTATATGTTGTCTCCTCATGCTGGTATTTCATCATCCTCTTTGCCCTTTCACTGTCTTGCAGAAGCTTAATTTCTCTGGCTCTGTGTTCTTAAAGTGATTAGCTTTGCTATATGTAGATCTACATTCATGTAAAACCTAGAGGTTCAGTGTGAGGCTTAGGCAGAATCTCAATGCGTATGTCCAGTAAATCTCCTTGTCCAATTGCATCTTTTTTTTTTTTATGGGTCTGTCTGCTTGGATTTTAATGATTGGATTCCCCAGAGTCAGGAAAGTATCTATAACTGTTCCAGTCTCAGCAGTATTGAGCAGTTTGGTGTTCATCTTATGTATAAAATGGGAAATACACAAAGTCTACATGAAACTTGAACATAAAATGACTGCAA
Organism: Phasianus colchicus; assembly: GCF_987193195.1. Lineage (NCBI taxonomy): Eukaryota > Metazoa > Chordata > Aves > Galliformes > Phasianidae > Phasianus > Phasianus colchicus. The sequence goes on from NC_143436.1 coordinate 14,231,402, forward strand.
TGTTGTACTACATCTTCACACATATATCTGCTTCTGCAGTTTCCCACGGGTCATGGCCATCTGCATGAGGATGCTGCCATCTTTGAATCCAAACACACAAACAGTCAAGAATTTTCTAGAATTTCCAGCGTTGATGACTTAGTCCCAGATTTCTTGTCTTTAGAGGGGAGGAATGACCCACTCACCATAGTTACCACTGAAGCCGTGTTGATTTGATGTAGTGAAACAAGAATTGATTTGATTGGAGAGCACCACTGCAGCCCTGAGGTGCTCTAGAAGCAGGCAGAGGATGTAAGGCAGACCTCTGCAATCCTGAGGTGCATTATGAAGCTGAAGGTAGGTAACTGAGACATACTCATAGTTGTCACTTTCAAGAGTTGTTCAAAGTGACTGCTTCCCCACTCCTCAGCATGAGAAGCATGAAGGTACACAGAACAGCCACAACGAAGCCTCTGTGTAACCACTCTGAAGTCTTCTGGGTGTCAGACAGACATCCTAATCTCCAGGGAGGTTTTTAAGGCAAATTTTCTAGACCTTTGAATAGAAATGGCATCAGCACTGACCCCTGGGCAGAACTAATGTTTATTTTAAAATCTATTTTTAAGATTTTTATTGGGTAATTTTTGGCACAGTGGAAGCATATTCTTTACAGAACTGGTAAGGTAAAATTCAGTCTCTCACCTTTTGAACATGTGCATAATTAATCTTCAAAATTCTCTAGATTGTTTGCCAAAAATCTGAGGCCTGCCACTCATTAATTGCTCTTGCAACACCAAAAAAAAAAGTTCACATCAGTAGGGTAATACACATCATTGGTCTTTAAAGGCTGAACTTTTGCAAGTGATAAATTTTAATCTTAGAAGAAACTTTTCCAATATTGAAGGAAGCAAGTGTAATGAAAGATTTGGACTACAGCCAAAAAAGAAGGAGGCACCTCCAAGGTAAGTGTTGCAGGTCCTAGCATTTGGGTGCCTGATGCTGGGAACTTGGTCCAAAATCCAGAGTTATCCATCTCTAGTTCTTCTGCAATGCCTTGTCAGGACACAAAGGAGATACAGATGCACTCAGCACTGTACAGACTCTAAACATTTCAGCTATCCCAAAGAGTCATTCCTCTCTGCGGAAATTGTGGAAGGTTTATTTGGGTTGCACCAGGACTGTCATTGCTCTAAAGAGAAGAGGATGACAGGACATAATGTGCAATAGAGAACAATTTTTCTGTGACTGGTTGAAATCAGGAATGAGAATATTACTTTCTTTTAAGTTCAGCACAATCTTTATGGAGAAAACATTTTTTTATCCATTGTACCAGATACTGCCGTCAGATTTCCACGTGATGTCCTTGTCCTTTGCCAACTTCTTTGCAGAGACTTTGCTCTATTATGTCTCTATACAAAGAATTGCCCTGAATTCAGATCCAATTTAACAAGTAAAATTGCAAATGCTTGCAAAAGGTTGTGGGAATTCTCCTCCTGGAAGATATAATCAGTGCTCACAGGGCAGAGGGTCATAATTGTATCTACTCTCTATATTTTTTAAGCACTATTTTTGCTTTTATGCAGTTTTCCAGGGGGCTAAATGAGTTCGGAATATATCCCATCAAAACCAGTCTAAAATGTGTATTTCTTCAAAGTGAATAGAAACTGAAGTTGCTGTGGGACTGTAAGGAGAGGTACGTGTGAGTCAGGAAGAAAATGAAAGAGTGAGAAAAGGACATAGGAGCAAATGGAAAATGTTAAGAAAATAAGGGGAACCAAGTAAATTGATGAAGGCCTTGTGAAGGTAAAACTGTAGAGTGAGTTTTGTAGGTACACTTAAGATCCACGTCAGTGAATTATGATGAGGCATATATGAGTCTTTTTTCTGTTTTCCATCTTGCTGAGTGCCCATAACGTAACCATATTCAGACTTTGGAGATCATTTGATCCTTTCAGAGAGTTTCTGGCTGTTTCCTGTAGCCATTTCATTAGCCACTGCATTTCTGCCTGGAAATGGCCTGGGCTGGCCTCTCCAAGTGGAGAAATATGAAAACCCTGGAATTTGGTGGGTAACCTTTCTGTGTGGGCAGAGCATATTGACAACTGAAGCACAATCTATGCAATACTTTAGAGAAATTAACTTTTTATCTTCAGTAATGTCTATCACACCATGCTGCAAAAATATTTAACCCACTTTCCTGGCTGACACCCCACTGCACAAACCTGATGGGTGCTGGTTGCCATGGGGAGGTACAAAGTGAAGGGCAATAAAATAAACAAGGTGATTATCTTCAAATGGTGGTGGTATTTATGATGGAATATACAACTGATGTTAAGGTCTAGATGAGGAAGCCTGGGGCTCACAATTAGTCTCAAATCTTATTTTTTAAATTTTGTCTAGTATTTCTGCAGCATGAAAAATCCTTTTGAATATGTATATATACATGTTGCACAAGTGGGACAAAAGGCAGCGTGAATGGATTTGTTCTTGGCCAAATTTAATACCTGAATAACTCCACCGCAAATATAGTGTCCCTGGTGTAGGGATCCTGCTTTTGCAGGGGGGTTGGACTCGATGATCTCTGGAGGTCCCTTCCAACCCCTACGATTCTGTGATTCTGTGATAGTATCTGTGCAGGGTAGATCTGAAGGGAAATATTGCTGTATTCAAGGCTTTTGGTAGGCTTTTTTCATCTATTCAGTCATTCCTGGGACTTAGGCTCATAGCCTGATATTGTCCCTTCCCAGAACCCTGTTTTTCACTTGTCCTTAGGTTTCATTTTACCCTAGCCTGAGTCTATACCTCTGAAAACAGACTTCAGTATCAAAACATTTTTTCCAAGAAGAAAGCACTTTACCATAATATTCTGAGGCTCAAATGGTGTTCAGCTTTCTGGTATCATCCTGCTTGCTAACTACTGCTGAGTTAGTACAGAAAAAAAGAATGGTATGTTCCTGAGAAGCAAAAACTGAAGCTTTTCTCTGGAAAAATGAATAGTACAGATGTGGCCAACTGATAAATTCAGCACTGAAAAAAGATGGACTTGAAAGCATACATAATTTTTCTTTAATACAAATGAATGTTGCATACTTCCTAAGATTATGGCTCCCAGTTGACTTTAGAAATTTAAAGATTAGTTGCATAACTTCTGAGATGCACTTATGCCAGCAGGATGACAAGTATATTACAGCAACTTAAATCACCAGAAAAGCTTTAGACTGGCCTGGGACTCCTCAGTGCTAACAAAAATTCAGCCTGTAAAGAGAAACATCAAAATCTTCTGCTCTCTCCAGCCCCATGGAGATGCTGAATGGTGCCGAGTAGGTTAGAGAAGTGTGAGCCCCCATGGGTGTACTTTACAGTGAAGTCTGTCCCAATGGTACATATTGCAAGAGCAAGCTCAGGGCACAGGATCCACATGAGATGTAGACTGTGCTTGTTGCAAAGGACCGTATGTCTGTGATTGTGTTATTTTAACCATGCAAAGCTCTTGGCATAGCACCGTTAATTCGTGCCTGCTGGGAGCCCAAGGAAATGGGTCTGATAATGATTGAGCTGCTTTCATCTTCTTGGAAAACCCCTTGGTTCTTCAGGCCAGCATTATTCCCTGCAGAGCCTTACTAGCACAATAATAATCCAGGTGAGCAAGACTCATTCTGTCCTGCCAGAAATGTCTCCCTTGGAGTTTTTGAAAGGTGGTTTTAAGGCCTTTGAGCTATCTGCGGTGAATAATCAGGCCATACTTCTGGAAAGGGCACAAGTCAACTACAGGGAGGTTGATGCTTAATATAGATTCACCCACAGCCTGTGGAGAGCTCAGCTCTATAACACAAAGAAAATCTGTACCCTCGTAAAGCACCATGTTTCTGCCGCAGCCTGTTCTGCTGTTGTTCAAATGAGCCCTAACAGCAGGGATGGGTGCTGCACAGACACGGAGCATGAAGGCCAGCAGGTGTAATGCAAGTGTAAGAGAAGACGGTGGATGAATGTATCAATAGAAGTACAGAAAGCAGGGAAATGATTTAGTTCATCAAATGTCTTACTGCTGTCAGATCAGGCTTTTTTAAGGCAAAATAGCAAAGGGGAAGAATTACCTTGCCTGGCGTGGCCTGAACTGGATGTAGCTAAGGCATGCTAGTCACCCACACCCTGCAATCCATGAAGAGATGAAAGTCCAAAGAGGGTAATTCCCTTTCTGTTGGAACTCTCAGGGTGGGTCCAGCACTGGAGAAGCCTCTCTCCTCCCAAAGACTCCATCTTGGCACCTGAGACAAAGTTCACCAGGTTTAATTCTTGGCTGGAATTAGAAGGTGATGTCATCACCTGTGGAAAAAATGCAGAGTATTCATGTAGCCCTGGGCACAGGTGGTGTCAGCACCTCCAAATGTGTTGGTTGTCATGCCTGCAGTCCTGTTGGTCCATGGTACTGTCTTGCAGCTTTTGAGAGAAGATTTTGTAGCCATCCTGCCTTCTCTGTGAGTCCTGAATTCTAACAAATACGTGCTCCTGGTCATGGTACTTTCATCCATCACCCTTCCTGTCTCCTAGGCAGGAGGGCTGTCACTCAGTGTGGCATTTTGGTGGCAGTCACCATACAGAAGTCACAGGATGATTTCAGTTCATCTAAAGTTTCATTTTTTCTGTGGAATTTGCAGAAATAATGTCAAAAATTCCCCACTGACACCACAGAAATGTCTCCTGCATGCACTGGATGGATGGATGTCTTTGTTTTAACAGACTCCTAATGAAACTTACAGTAAAGGAACCTTTGTAAAGGGGAGAAGAGGGGATAATTAGCTCAGAGCTGAAAGCAAAGAAAGATTGCTGCATTATTCTTCTGAACATGGGCACAGTATGCAGAAAAAAAAATAAAGGTTCTTGGCTTTTATCCCTCAAAGACCACTGAAAAGCCATAAGTTTCTACATTCCAGTGTTTCTGCTTTTTTGCAGCTGTCCAGCCCCCAGACTCACTAAAGCAGGTGGGCTTTCTGCTTGCTGTAAGAGAGCATCCAACTTTTTCTTTTCTCAGCTAAAGACAGTAACCAGATCAGGAAACAGTGTGGAACAGTCTCCTGACCTTTCCTGAGCTGGTGTGAGGCTTTTGCACAACCAGCACTGCTCCCCAGTTGTGCTTTCCCCTGGGATCAGGTCAAGCTGCTTTTAAAAGCCTTCAAAATGTTCAAGTCTCAGCTGGACAGCTTTAGCAGATTAGTGGAAGCTGTTTAGGAAATCATTCAGGAAGAAAATTCAGATTATGGTCAGTCTCTCTGCAAAGGTAATATTGAGAGTATAAACTATTATTTAAACCAAAATGTCATTCCCAGTGAAGATCCTGTGCATGATGCATAGTGTTGACAGCATTCTCACTTCAGTGGATATATACTGCTAATATTAGCTTTACACTGAAAGATAAAATCTACTAACCCTGCAGACAGAGCCCTTCTCCATTGTGCTGAGGAGACAGCCAAAGCAGTGGAGGACAACAGGAGTAGAACAGGCATTGCCCTTCAAGGGTGGCATTGACACTCCCTTCCAGGAGGTTTTCTACCATTTTCTGAGGACCAACTAAGAAAACATTTCGGAGCAATCTGAAATAATCTACTGACTAGAGAAAAGAGCTGTTCTCTGCCTTATTTCCTTGCCTATAACCTCATCCATAGAGTAGCTCACACATGCATGAAAGTTTAAAGCAAAAATGAAAGAAGATAAATCCTATAAATTAGCCAGGAAGCCTTTTTAAATTATTCAAATATTCTTTGATTTCAATTAACTTTTAAAAATTATTTAAAAGGTACAGAACATTTAAATAAGGAATGGATTTAAATTAAAATATCATTTTTGTGTTTATATATTCATTTACAAGTTCCTTGATATTGAAGTTCAAGATATTTTCTAAGTTCTTGAATGATTTTCTATGCCCTAAATGTTTTATTGTGTTAGTAGTAAATGCTTATCTATATTGGGATCTCATCTATGTGTTTAAATTCTGTAGTAAAGATACAACTAATAAAAATATGATTTCTGTCATATTCAACAAGCTGTTGTTGTTATGCTTTTCTTCAAACTGAATTCTGATTTCCATTCTGGCAAAACTTCACTAAGGAAAACAGGTTTTGTGACAGGACGTTGAAAAAGCTGGCAAAATACTGACAAATTTGAGTGTGTTTGTTTTTGAAACAACAACTCCATCATTGGCTAAGACCGGAAGATATGAAATCAAGGGTTTGCTGTTTTGCTATCCTGATTTTAAGCAAGCATGAAGGGACAACAACTACTACATTTAGTCATTGCAATAAGAAATGGCAGTACCCTACCTATAACTACAGCAGTAACTGGCAAGGTGAAGAACATAAAGATATTTATTTTCATAATCTTCAGGAAAAAAATCATACTCTCAAGGTAAAGTGTGGTATTTGGTGAAGCACTGTGTCATTCAAAGCATTAAAATATGAAGAGATAAATATGACAGTGTGACACCCACGTGTTTATACAGCTGACTATTGTTTATAGATCTTCCCTATCACCTTCAGGCTCTCACTTTCTACTAGCTGAGCTGCGTCTGGAACAAGCTTTTCCAAGGTCATTATTTTCTCTTCCTTTTCCATGTATTTATGCCAGTTTACGTGTATATCATGTTCAGAAAAGACAGGCTAAGCTTAATAGTATTCTTTATGATGTTATAGATTAAGAGCTTTCAGGATTTGTTGAAGCAGTTTGTGGTCCATCAAAATCTACCTGTAGTTAAAATGAAACAGCTTATGAGCAGAGTGGAACTGAATCAGCCATCCAGGCACAGGTAAATGGAGCTAGTTATGTTTTTCATATGATAATGTCTAACTCCAATCATTCCATAATGCAATGAAGTTCTTACCCAAGGCAGTATTCTGCATTTGCTTCTGATCGGTTTGCGCATGAATTAAGTCAAGGATTTGTGCATCTACTTAGTGCCAGTGCCTCCCTGAATAATATCTGTCTTACAAAGATGACGTGAACCTCTTTTGTCTTCTGAATGCCAAACACTAAATGTGTTTGTGTCCATACTTAAATTTTTTTCATTCATGTAGTGATGTACAACAAATATTTTCTTGTCTTTAACAGCAGAATAGCTTTCAAAACTAACAATATGAATCATAGATTGAGATAAACAGCTTAGTCTGAATATTTCATCTATTTGTAAATAATCTCACAGATTTTAAAGCGTTGGTCATTTATGAAGATACTTCTTTAATTAAGACCTGTGCTCATTTCATGATACAGTGCAGTTGATGCACAGACACATCATTACTAACATTTTAGCCATGCCCCTGGTTCTGATTCACCAGCAGTTATGTGTGTCTCCGTTGTATTCAAACCCACCAAAAAATATTCAGATACTTTAGATAAGATTACTTCCTCTTTGAGGCAGATTAGGGAGAATATTATATTTCAGGAACTTGCTTTGTTGTCCTCTCCCATCTGGTCACAAATTTCTGAAAGGCCTTTTGTCAGTTTTGCATCTCTGAAGTATGTTAGCTTGAATTTTGTTGTTGTCTGTAAAGTAATCACAGAACACATTACAGAACACTTTAGGTTGTGTGGTATTATCATTTCCCAGTCCTTCCCCTACATGTTTAAATCTTCAATGTCTTTCATATCTTCACCAGTGATATTGACAGTGGGGTCGAGTGCACCCTCAGCAAATTTGCTGATGACACCAAGCTGACGGGTGCAGTTGACATGCCAGAGAGACAACATGCCATTCAGAGGGATCTAGACAGGCTTGAGCAGTAGGCCCAGCTGAACTTCATGAGGTTCAATAAATCCAAGTGCAAGGTCTTGCACCTGGGTCGAGGCAACCCACATTACGAGTACAAACTGAGGGACGAAAGGATTGAGGGCAGCCCTGCTGAAGAAGACCTGGGGGTACTGATGGATAGCAAGCTGAACAGGAGCCAGCAGCGTGCCCTTACAGCTCAGAAAGCCAACCATGTCCTGGGCTGCATCAAAAGCAACATGGCCAGCAGGGTGAGGGAGGTGATCCTGCCCCCCTGCCCTGCACTGATGAGGCCTCATCTGGAGTACTGTATCCAGATGTGGAGTCCTCAGTACAGGAGAGACATGGACCTGCTGGAGTACATCCATAGAGGGCACAGAAATGATCCAAGGCATGGAACACCTCACTCTGAGGACATGCCGAGAGAGCTGGGGCTATTCTGTCTGGAGAAAGGCTCTGAGGTGACCAACTAGTGGCATTTCAGTATCTAAAGGGGAGCTGCAGGAAAGAAGGGGACAGACTCTTTAGCAGGGTCCATGGCAATAGAACAGGGGGAAATGGCTTCAAGTGCAAGGGAGGGTAGATTTAGGTTAGATGTAAGGAAAGCACATTTTACAGTGAGGGTGGTGAGGCATTGGAACAGGTTACCTAGTGTTCTGGTTTATGCCCCATCCCGGGGACTTTCAAGGCAAGCCTGGATAAGGCCCTGGGCAACCTGATCTATCTATGATCTCCTTGTTCACTGCAGGGAAGTGGACTAGATGATCTTCAAAGGTCTCTTCCAACTTTAAGGATTCTATGATTCTATATATTTAACATGTAACATTAAAATTAGGTCTTGCCCACTTATTCTCCATTACAAAAAGCCATCTGTTATGAATTTATGAATTTTTAAGGAGAGAGTGGTGAGGTACTGGAACAGGCTGCCCAGGGAGGTTGTGGATGCCCCGTCCCTGGAGGTGTTCAAAGCCAGATTGGATGGGGCCCTGGGCAGTCTGGTCTAGCATTAGGTGGAATGGTGGTGGCCCTGCATGTGGCAGGGGGGTTGGAGATTCATGATCCTTGAGGTCCCTTCCAACCCTGGCAATTCTGTGATTCTGTGATTCTGTAATTCTGTGAATTTCACATTCAAATGTTTTAAAGTTGTATGAGTACAGTATTGCTATGCCAATAACACACAACACTGCATAAAAAGGAAAAAACAACCACAAATATTTGAAGAGATTCTAAGGGAAGGACTCATCACCAGCTGGTAGGTGCCTAGACTGTGTAGAGAGTTATAAACTGCTAATTCCAACTGGCACCATGTGGTGGCTGTAGGGAAACAGGTATGTGGTTAATTTATGTACTGAGCAGTAAGGATTTAAAAAAAAAAAACACAGGAGGTAATACCAGGTGAATTGAAACATCTCTGTTCTAATGTACTGTACAGGAAGTATAAAGACAAGGGTGTATGGTGTGAGAGATGAGCCACACGGTGGGCTCTGTGATCTCACTGTGGGTCCCACTGCCGTGTGACAAGATCATTGCTACCACAGTATCTTCTGCAAGTTGTCCTTTTCTCTGTCCTCCAGCTGCCTCAAACCAGCCCACTCATAGTATCAACGGTTACTCAGTCTATATTGGAACCAGCATTTTGCTATTTAATTTTGAAATTCCTACATTTTCTTTCACTCCAAGTTCATGGGAAACTATAATTTCACTGTAATTTGAGTGCCACTGCAGCTGAAACTTACAAAAAAAAGAATTGGCAAAAAAAGAAGGCTGGAAATGGAAATAAGAGTTTATTGTTTCTTCTTCCAAATGTATTTATTGATAAATCAAATCTTACGCATATCATCTAGAATGGTTTTCGAGGACAACTCAAGAGCATCGTGCTTCTGCATAAGCTAATTCTCAGGGAGGAATTCTATGTAGCTCGCATTTTTTTTCCTTTTTCAAAAATTAGGAATTTCAGAGAACATGGAAGTTTAATTAAGGACAGTGATGTTCTGTTTGTGAAAATGTAGAGTACAGTTTTTGTCTGTAAATGCCTGACATGTCAGTATTCCCAGAATTTGCTTGATGAAGGAAATGTTACAGAATAGTAGAAGTAGAGGCCAAGGAAAGACTTAGGTCTGTTTCATTCCCCTGACACAGGAAATAAATGATCCAGAACATCATGATAAAAAGCTTATTTTATCAAACAAAAAGTTCATGGCTTTCCCTGGGGGCTGCAATTTCACAAACAGTGCCAAAAAAATCAGGATCATAAGCACTGTGTGACTTTCCCCAAAGCCCCACCTACACTGTGCGTTTCCTCTTTTAATGCAGATATGGAGTTGTTGTACATAACATGCAGTAACATGATAATGTGTTAACACCATGAGTTGAGGGTTGGATCTTTCTGACCTTAATGATTCTATGATTCTATGTTTCTGTAAAAATGTAAAATAATAATTTAATATCCATAATAATGTTTATATGAAGAAGAACATGAACCTTGTAAAGATTTCATGAGGAGAGGATTGCTGTGTCATGAGGAAAGCTGTAGCTCTGAACAAAGTGCTTGCGATGGCATACAAAAAATGAAAGTAGAGATGGTGATGAAGGGATCCAGGAGCATAAAAGCACAGATTTAATCTGTGAACACTCAGAAGTTTGGAGGAAACAAAGGCAGGGTTTGGTGCAGTTATTCTTCATTTTGACTCCTTGTTGTTTCTCTTATGATTCTGAGAGCCAAGTGCCTCTGGGGAAGAAATTTTTCTGAAAATTTTTGTACAAGGGTCAGATAAAGCAGTCGATCAAAGGATGGATACCTGCCCTCTGGGAAGTGTGTTAATAAGTTGGGGAGGGTTGAAGGGTGGACAGCTGAGACCACATCCAAATGTTGAAGATAAGTCCTGGAGCTTGTCTGTGCTGGAGAAGGAGATCTCAGCTGCCTGTGGGGCCTTCGTGGGAGGGATGTGCCCCAGACTGCAGAGCAGACAGGAGCTGCTGCTTTCTTCAAAAAGAGGAGGAAAGGGTACAGGAAAGAAGGTGACATCTTAAATGGCAATATTTCTACTCATACTATTTGCAGTGTGACATGTCTAGACGGTTTAATTATCTATTAACCCACCCTATTTTATTGCCAGATTTTACAGCAATAGAAAACTTTCTGAAAGAGGCTCTGGTGTCATGAACAGATGCTGAAATTCACATCATGAGAAAAATGAGGAAAACCAGCAATAACTGTGTTGACCCAACAAGCACTTGACTCCTGCCACTTTTTTGGTTCCTGGGTCTCCAGCAAGGTGATGCATACATAGACCAGGAACATGGTCTGAGTGAAGGGAAGTTCCCTCCTTTCTCTTCTGACATTGTCGTTTCTGAGCCAGGCACCGTCCCTGGCACTGCCCAGTGATAGGACTCTGTGCTGGACAAGAGTGCCTGCAGTTGGACACTACCAAGGCTTGGCTGGACCTCTGGAAAGTGGCTAGATTACTAGGCTCCATTGACACAGTGGTGCTCTTGCCCTCTTGCTCAGTCTTGAGATTCAGAGCATGATGATATCCATATAATTGTTGGAAGAACAATTTCCATCAGTTCTCTGTACCCCCAGCAGACCTCTAGCTTCATTCTGGGTAATGGCTGGACAGTCACTGCTGCCTGGTTTGCCATATTGATTTTACAGGAAACATGGCATCCACTCCAAGAGGAGTTAATTATCTCCTCACTGCAGACAACCAGTGCAGCTAAATATAGTTCATGTCCACGTGCAAATTAAACATTTACATTACTTACACTGGACTTCAGCCCATGTTTGTATTTCTAATTTTTGCTGTTGCATTTTGACTGCCCTGGGTATTGCTGCTTCATCTTGCACTAAATTCCATGGTTCTGGATATCTGGCTTCTGGAAGATTTTGTTTGCTCCTTGCATCTGTGTGTGGGATCTTGTTCTTATTTTTAGTGTAGAGGTGGCAAACATTCTGGATTATTGATTAGACTTCATCTTATGCTTATGTTGTAAGACAAATAAATATAACTAACATGCTAAGTTCTAAGGATGCTGAAGCCTGTAGACAGAACTGTCATTCAGCCATTAGGGATCATGTGTGAGATGGGGCTTAAAGGCAGGGCATGAAATACCTGAACATATCCTAATAAGCCACTTAATCACTGACTTTTCAATGATGAGATCTTTAAATTTAAGATATTTCTTACCTTTCTGAGTAGGATGTCAGGATTAATTCAATACACATTTATGAATTTCTCTCATTGCCTTAAGTAGGCTGTGCTCCAGAATACACAGCTACATTGTGATTGATGTGTTTTTACATTTAAGTAAATAACAAGAGCAGTTCAAAGAAGGTACTCTTTTTTGGAATATGGAAGAATATGCTGCCTTATCCTGAGCTGAGAACAAAGCCAAGATGGCCAGTTAGAAATTTTGATTTATTTCTGTAGATCAATCTCTCTGCACTAATCTAACAATAGGGCTCATTAATAGACTTTAATTGACTCTATGACTTGTAGAGATAGCAACCATAAATGCAATTTGAACATATGCAGATGGTGGCTAAGGATGGAGCTTTTTCTAATGGCTGAATAGTGAGTGCACAGAGAGGTCTGAACATTACTGAGCTTTCATCATCAAAGCTTTCATTGTGAGTCCCACTTGCTGGTGTGGAAACTTCAAACTGCAAGGGCAAGCATCCACACATTTAGTCAGCCCCATTACCTAATCTCCAGCAGGTGATCTGCATTCATTCTCACAGTGCTTTTTCCTAGGCAGTCCACAGCAACAGAGAATGCTAGTTTGTGGGGAACAAATTATACCCATTATCCCAAAAAGCTAAAGTTATTACTGAATAATTGCCTGACACAAACATGACAATTGGATTTTTGCCTGACTTTCCCTCCATATTCTATAACGAAAGAAAAAATATCAGAATATTGGCATGAATTTATCCTTTAAGTTAACTTGTCTAGCTTCTTTTCTAATTCATTTATTTATTTTTTACTCTATAGCATCATGCAGTGTGCCTTTCACAATTCAATTACTCATTCTATGGTGAAAAAAAATCATTCCTTTTATTTGTTAAAAACTTCCTGCCTGACTATATTCTTTGTAGTCATTTTGCTACTACAGACAGCAAAAAATTCTTCCCTGTGCACCTTTTTTATGCCCTTCATGTCCGTATTTTCATCAATCTCAGCAGCAAAGGAGTGTTCCCATTACTTTACCTAGCCTAGCAGAAGTCAGGCAGATCAGCAGGATTTGCCTCCACACCTGTATCTCATGACCAGGAAATCCAAAGCAAATGCTGAGTAAACTCAACTACATGAAGCTTCTGTAGCACTGGAGTGGATTGGACAGGAGTCAAACCAGTAGCTCTGGGTCCACATCAGGGAGCTTTGAGACTGGGCATGGACTTTCCTGCAGCATAACTCAGCCAAAAACGCAGACAGAGTCCCAAAGGGAGACTCGGATAAAATGCAATTATTAGGGACCTGTGGTAAGGCTTCCTGCAGCTCTCTTTGAGGCTAGACTGCCTGTTGAAGCTGACACTGAGACTGAGCAACAGAATCCCTAGGAATAATGGAATGTCCTCAGGTCCTTGGCAGCGCACAACCACAAATTCTGCTAGGCTGAAGAAATACGTTTGGAGAAGGACAGACTCTTTAGCAGAGACTGTTGTGATAGGACAAGGGGAAATGGTTTCAAGCTTGAAGAGGGTATGTTTAGATTAGATAGAAGGAAAAAGTCTTTTACGGTGAGGGTGGTGAGGCACTGGAACAGGTTGCCCAGAGGTGTGGTGGATGCCCCATCCCTGGAAACTTTCAAAGCCAACTGGACCACACTATGGGCAGTCTGACCTAGCTATTGATGTTCTTGTTCATTGCAGAGGAGTTGGACTGAATGACCTTTAGAGATCCCTTCTAATTCTAATAGAATTCTATGATCCTATGATTCCATGAAAGCAGTGGTGTTCTTCCGGAGACCAACAAATTGTTCCAAAGATAGACAAATAAAAATCTTCCACTCATTTGGAATGTAGATGACAAAACATAGACTGGGACTATCTTTCGGACGTTACTGTCCTGAATGGGATCAGCTTTTCCCTTTACAGCATCCTCCAATCATTCCGTCCAGTTTAGTAACTAAAATGAGCCAAGGACCATCCTTAGCCCTGTGGACAACTGGCTTGACAGGACTTACAAATTTATCCCATCAACCAAAAACAGACCACATCTAACAATCTGTTTGAATTGGTAATGCCATGCTAATCCCCATGTCATTTCTGAGCACTGTTGCAAAACCGTGTTAAGAACTGAACTAACAGTGTAGGATGGACAGTAACAGGCCAGTGCATATGTCCACATCTCACCACTGTTTGGATCATTTTCATTGACAGAGAGCAAAATATTGTTTCCTTGACTCACATTAATTAGATGTTTCAGTTTAAAGGGTCATTTGAGGTTATTGCGATTAGTAGCTGTAACTACATATGAAATAAATACAACAGCACACTCTTCAGAGAGTTGGGTTTCAGCCTTCTAGCAATGTGCTTGTTACAGCCAGCTTACAGACTGATGAATGTATTTGAACCTGTAGGATCTACAGCCTTAAAAATAAAACTTGAATTATGCAGGATGCTTTAGCAAAAACAAACTAAGAAAACCTTACCTCCTTAACCAGCTGCACGCCAAGAAAGATCTACAGCCTTTATCCATTTAACAGTCTTCCATGTGTCACCCAGATGGAAGAAGGGATGGTGAGAAATGGGAGCATGGCAAGTGAGAACCTTTCAGCTCTTTCTGGAATCCTTCCAGTCACAGTGTAGGGAGCCTTTTCTGGGGGCTGACCAGACACTTCTGCTCCTGCAGCAGCCACCGCCCAAGTACCAGTTCACCCTCTTTGTATGTGTTAGCCAGTGTCTCTGTAGGGGGTATGGTTTTCTTGCCTATGCTATACAAATGGTGACAAATTTGTAAATACTTCCCTATAGAGCAGCTGTTCTCTGATCTCATCCATTCTCCAGCAGTTCAGCTCTATTGGATTAACCATTTGTCTTTGGAGCTGATGTGCTCTGGTGTGGTCACAAGGGCAGCTTCTGTAGATGCTGCCTCTCCTTTTGCGACTGCTTCTTGCAGCATTTCTTTTTGCCATGCTCTTCAGGACACACCATACAAGAAAGCAGGTAGCCTTCATTTCCTACTCCAGTCTTTAAAATTTGAGCTTTTGTTAACTTTCAGGAGATTCTAATGAATATTTCTATCTGCTGCCCTTGAAGTAACACATGCAGAAAAGTGCTGGTTACCAGAACAGCAGTCATGCCTATGGAGGAAAAGAAGTTCTGCAAGGGAACTAATATCTGCAGTTCCTTACACCAGATCATTAATGCAATACATTGCTGCTCAGTTAACACTACGCACCATCTTCTACGCTATTATCATCCCCAAGCACTTTTATTTAAACACGATAGCATCAGATTGGTGACACCAGTCACTGAAACAGCATTAGCATGCCTCTTTGGCTTCCATGAAGTTCTGAAGTTAGGTGAATTCTTTACATGTTGACTATTTTGGCAGACTACATTGTTCTACAATTTATCAGTTGATAACTTTTGCTGCCTCACAGTCATTGTGTTTTCCCAAGTGAAGAACCTTTGGCTGAGCTCTGGAAATGTATGCGTTTCACAGAAATGAAAAGTTATTAAATCAGTACTGCAGGGGAATGCAGAGGAATGATCTGTTTGTAATTCTGGGAAAAACAATTTCGAACACTGTTTTTAAAGCTTAACAAAATTACTTAAAATCTTTCACAAAAACAACCAACCTTTTTCATCTGGTCTCCAAGGATTTCGTTTATCTTTCAGATCTAGTTGCTGCAAAATACTGATAATGCAGAAATTCTATGAGGCGTTAAATCTCCATCTACCAGTGGTTTGCAGAATTAATCAAATTACCTTTTAAAGTTAATGCAGTCGGTGAGAAGAGTTTAATGATATTCAAAACCTTCATGGTAATAATTACAGATGAAGAGGGTCAGTCAGTTGAGAATTAATGCAAAAAGTGCACAGAATTATAATCTGAATTAATGTATCAGACCGTGCAGAAGGCATTGGAAGAGTGAGCCATGAAAATAAGATTCATTTACTTCCATTCAGAAGAGTGAAATAAACTCACATGTGTAAGATTTTGAAGCAGTGGATGATTTTGAGGCTGCAGCTCTGCTAGAGAACAGACAGCTGGTTGAGAGAGGCAACAGACACAAGAAAGAGAAGAGAGAAGGTGAGCAGGGATTAATCTGGATTATCTCACAAAGTTTTGAACTCTCAGTCTATCATGACTCAAGGACAGAAGTTTTTCCACAATTTTCTCTCACCCTGAGACTCTCAACTTTTGGATTTCCTCTTCTAAACACCTATTTTTTCACAGTTTTAGAAATGATTAATTACTCAGTGAGGGAAGAGATTTAGCTGTCTTTTCCCATGCAGTTTATAGTTCCTTAAATGAAACAATCATGTAAGAACATTCTTGCAAAACAGTAAAATGTTCTCCTGGCTCTGTTCTTGGAATCACACAATCTCTGTTGGAGAAGACCTTTAAGACCACAAATACCAACCATCAACCCAGCACACCCAATCTCATCACTAAACCTTGTCCCATAATGCCACAGCCACCCAGTTTGGGGTGGGCAAGCTCAGGACACACTCTGGTTTCAGTGCAATGGGCATTTTGTCTCTGTCTCACCCAGAGCTGAGAGGCAGCACAAGCAGACACCTTTGCCTCTGCAAGGCTGTTCCTCCTGGTGAGCGGCATAAAATATGCTAACAGATGAGTATGCCACAGTCCCAAGGTACCCTATAGTAGACAACAGTGACATTACTTTCAGAGAAAGGCTAGTCAGTGTGTTTTGAAAAAGAGGTCTTGATTACCCTAACTATCTTCAAAATTGTTCTCTGTTTTTGCAAATCTTCACCTACAGCAGCAGCTGCCGAGCCAAATTGCAACTGGCTGCCCACAGTTATTTCTAACTTACTATTTTTGTCACACGTATGTTACTTAAATATTCCTGTGTTCATTCTGTTCCTCTGAGAGACTATGTCAGTTGCTATCTCTTCCATGCTATTAAATCAGTTCAGACATCATATTGTAAATGTTCCCAAAAAGTGAGGCAGAGCTGCTTTTATGGTTAATTGCATATTGAACTTCTCCTGTGCTGTTTTCACATTTCAAGCATCACTGCCCATCAGCAGTTCAGATCCTTAGTTTGCACGTATGAAGGAATTATCAAATGTGGCAGTTGGGTTCCTTGCAGAGATCCTGTTTACATAGCAATGTGATTATGCTATTTGACTGTGAGGGTGTAAATTATGCTTTCTGCATAACTATATGCTGCACTCTTCAGGTCAGCAGTACTCGGCTCACAGCAGGCAGGGAATTGCATTGACAGTGGAGATTTCCAGAGACATAAGATGATGAACAGATCCTTTATTGCAGTCATGAAGCAACATCAACTTGAAATGATGTGCCATTGCTGCAACTCAGGCTCATCGCTTGAGGCTACTTTAGTGTTCACCTGCCTCCCTAGTGGACCACTCTTTTGCTGTTGGTTTTCTTCTTCCACCATAACCCTAAGATAAAGCCTGAGAGCTTTTACCAGTTCTTCCATAAATCTTCTCAGTGTTGCTTTGCAAGCAACCAAAAGACAAACTGAGCACATCATACTCTGGCTTTGTTCTGCATTGTGCCAGGTAGTGACGTAAGGACATATATTGCTGTGAAATCAGATGTTGAATACAATTAAGCTTCGTTCAGTGAAGCTGGCCTTGAATAACACCTGATGTATTGCACTGTTGAGAGCTATAAGTTTTAATTAAAGCACTTAAAACTATTCCAACTCATTTTTTTTTATTTTGTTGCAAAGGAATTTGGCACTTTTATTGCTTTGCTGCAAATATTTTTGTTTTCATCATTTGACAATTGTAGATAATAGGTTTGTCTGTGTTTGATCTTCTAATCTCAGTCAAAAAAAACCCACATATATATATATATATAACTCGGATGATGTAATTATAAAATGTTATAGTTAATCCATAGTGAATCCCTTCATGATCTTGACATTTGCAAAAGCAAAAAGTATGTAAATGCTCTTGGAAGTTCTGTGAATGACAGCACATATTTTAAAACATTTCAGTGTTTTGTGTGAGATATAGGTCACACGAGTAGAGTTTAACTTCCTCTTCTGTATTGATTTCGTCGGGAAAATAAAATAAGATTTTTCAAACAAGAATTCTGTGGTTGCGGCCATGAAATCTAAGGACTTGCTTTGAAGGACTCTCAATAATTCTGATCAAGATCTTCCTTCATATAATTTCCCAGTAGCTTATTACCTAGACTTACACTCTGGTGAAAAGTGGCTGTTTTCTGTAGACAACATTATTTTAAAAACTAAGGAGGGAAGACATTTTTAGCCAAAAGTGAAAAATTACATCCAGATTTGTGATGCTTCTTCCCTTGAGATGCTTTATGGAAGTTAGAAATCACTCCTTTCCCAGCCCCAACAATGCTTTCCATCAGCTCCTTCCTGACACTGGTTTGCTGCAGTGAAGCAATGAAGGAGATTGTGCTGTAATTTAGGTGCTGTTTGTTTTGGTATTCTGGTCCAGATGTTATCACACAGCAGGAGATGCCTGAATACCAGCACTTCCTGTCATACCAACAGAACTGACCATCAAGGAATCTGTTGCCCAGACATGGCTTTTCATGGAGCAAACCATCCTAAGAAGCTCTTCCCACAGCTCTGGTAGCTTTGGAGCAGGTCGCACAGAGGGGTCACCAATAGACTTCCCCCATTTCTTTATCTGTGTTGTAGAACCAAATTTACCAGCTTTAAAGGAGGTTTTAGATTTCAGTGTTCTTTCATAAATGCCTTCAACAAAATGTTTTTCATTTCTCATTATTTGTGATAGCAAATGCATTAAAGTCAGACTTTTACTTTTGACAAGGATGTTCACCAGCCCACACATAAATTCTGCTCAATAGTCCTTTTTTCTCAGCATGGGAGAGAAGAAAACCAACATTAATTTACTTCCTCCTTAGAAAAAGTTACTGATGTGGGTAATAGATGAGCAAAGCTTTGTGAGATCGCTTTACAGCTTTAAGCACTGACATTACATGAGATTATTTTAGAAAACACCAAAGTTAATGAGCAGTCAAGTAGGTCTTAACTTAATCCTAAACCGTGTAGGAGTTTATACCTTTCCCATTCATTACTTTTCCCTTCGCTAATCCTAAACTATTATGTTCTGAAAGGCTTAAGTCTTTTCCCATCCACTGTGTAAGGCCCTCTATGATCAAGAGATATCTTGGATTGAGGTGCCTTTGTCCGCATGTTTTTTGCTCGTGTCTTCTCCACCTCTCAGGAGAGTCACCCTGCATCCAGGACATGTTGGAGGGTGTCAGGAGCTGGTCCTGACAATCAGCATATGTCCAAGCAAGCAGCATGCCTCGGGGCTCAGAAGTCACTGGGGAGGACCCAGCCAGTTCTCCCCTTGACTTGGGAATGGTAAAGTGCAATTACATCTGTTAGGAGAAAAATTGGTCAACCTCAACATCAGTAGAGGTTAATGGTTAACTGGGAGATTTCTAGCATGGTAGAGGGTAGCTGCTGCAACAGGAAAATGGTTCTGAGAAACAAATCACTGAGTTATTAAAGTTCAGTGTGCTGGTGGGGCCCCGAAGGGGAGTTTCTATAATACCTTCAGACACAGTGCAGGTATGGATTTATTAATTTCTCAGTTTCATTTCTGACTTGTGCATGGTTGCGACAGCATGTGCACTTTGTATAACATGATGCAAGTTATTTTAACGCTTACCAGTTCACGACAGCCTTGCCCAGGGCTAAACCTATGATGAAAGCAAACCCCATACACTTTCTGCCTTGCCATTTCTCATTTTCAGCAAGGGTTTGATCCTAGCACTGCCCTGCCCCAGGATTAGCTCCTTCTGCTGTCTCTCTCTTTGCTGAATCAAGGAAGTAATCTGGTAATTAAAATGGATGTTCTTGTGACTTACAACACATTTACCCTCTGGCATCAGTCTTTCTTAAAAACATACATCTAAGAGAAAACATCAACTTGCCTATGCTCCTCAGTTTCTCGTGCCACATGAGGTTTAAGTCCACATCAGCGGTCAAATATTTATATCTAATTTTGATGTTTGAAATTCAGACTCCAAGGAATCTTAATTAAATATTTCATTTATGTAAAATAATACTAAAAAGCACATGATCACACAAAATATTAACTGAAAAATAGCTTCTGAAGGGAAAAATTAAGTATTTTATAGCCACTAGTTAGTGAACAAATTTTCCAAGCCTGCCGAGGAAATCATCCATGGATGTGAGATAAATTATATATACCAGTTCAAAAATTCCTCCTGAGAATTCAGATTCTGTGCTGTACTACTGTGTGGCCCAGTCCAGAAATATTTAAATCTTATAGCTTCAGGAGTAGTCCCCTGAAGTCACAGTGAGTGAGACAACTATTAACTGAGCAGCACCATGTTGCTTTTCAAGTACTGTTTTTTGCAATGTGAAGGCTGGGCTTCTGTAGTGATGTTATGGTTGCACTCTACCAACCTGGAGACCTACAACATGAGGAAAGCCCAGTGGTGACCAGTCTCATGAATGTTTCAGTTTGGACTCTATTGAGATTATGCATCTTCCACTCTTGTCCTGATGCCACCATGGGAATCTCTGAGGCAGTACATGGTGCTGGTGAGCTTTTGTGTGTTATGGCACTTGCACTATTTTACTTTTTCTTTTTTCGAAGAGCACAGAGGAGCTGCAGACAGTTTTTCAGAAGGCAGATTGGACAGCCCCAAGTGAAACACAGTGCAGAGTTGAATGACTGCCTCAGATTCTCAGGAGGTTGTATCCCACACGTGAATAGTCAGGTGTCTGAAAAGAATAATATCATAAACTACTGTAGAAAATTCTTGAATAGACGATAGTATGGAATTAAGCAAAGTGCAATTCTACATGTCTTGCCCTTGGGTTGTGCCTTTCTTCCATCACTGCAGATAGATTTTGTGGTAAGGACGTCCTCAGTATTTATGGCTTTCCATTGCCTGTTGGTACTCAGACCAGAGCCTGCTCCAGTGTTCTGTGCTGTGTGATGACAGAACACTGGCATAGGTTGTGCAGAGGCTGTGAACTCTCCTCCTTGGACATCTTCAGAAGCCACATGAACATGATTCTAGGCACTCTGTTCTGGGTGTCCCTGCTTGGGCAGGAGTTGAGCCAGAGGGACCAAGGGGTCCCTGCCAACTCAGCCATCCTTTTGTTCTTTGATGCTGGACTACAAAACACCAAGACAAGCTGTGATTTTGCAGGTGATGATGCTCCAAAGCTACCTTCAGATTTGAGCCTTTCCACTCCCAAGGTCTGCACTGGAGGAGACAGAGGCACCCATGTTTGACTGGCAGAACATGGGCATGTTTTTGTCTGGGCTGGATATGGAACTGAGATAAAGGTAATCAGAGACCATTCATAGAATCATAGAGTCATCAAGGTTGGAAAAGACTTCTAAGATCATCTAGTCCAAACATCAACCCATCCCCACTAAAACATCTCCCTCAGTGCAACATCTCCACTTGAAGACCTCCAGCACAATGACCTCACCACCTCTCCGCACAGCCTGTTCCACTGCCTCATCGCTCTGAAAAAGCATTTTTCCTAATATCTAGCCTGATTATCAGTTTTTCTAGATCATCATTTGATTGTTGAAAAAAAAGGCAAGTTAGATATTGGAGGTTTTGCAGGTCCCAAAAGATTTGGTATTTTCCTCATAACTAGTGATTCTATTATATTGCTGGACTATTGCAATTCCTAAGGGTGCATGGTACGGTTTAATTAATTAGCAGTACCAAACACTGAGAATGCGTGATGACTTGGATGTGATGCTTGGTAGAGGTAGGCATAGAAATCAGTAATATCCATAGGAGAACTTTAAAATCTATTCAAGAATGTGAGTTCGAATGTATATATTTTATTGATTAAATCAAGAACAATTTAGTTCATTGTTGTATATGCTATGAAAATCAGCATAATAAAAACACATGCTTGCATAATATTAAGCTTTTATCCTCATCTCTCCATACTGAAATTGTAAATTAATTAATTCTCTGTAGTCTGCTTTTTAATTTATTTTTGTGAACAATTTATTGCTCTGGAGACTGAAGCCTTTTTAAAGCGAAGAACAGACAGAGCTTAGCAATGACTGTGTGGATTTTCTCAAACTATATTGCCAGTGAATTTTAGCTCTGGTATTTTTGATTAAAAGTTTATTTAGTATTCATTCTCTTTTGATCTTTGGCTCTTTGCTGATAATGTCAACATGGCTACAGAAAAACATCAGTTATGGACATGTGTTTTCAGAGGATCACTGTAATGGTAAAAGATCATAATCTTAGATAAAATTAATCTGAATATTAATTCTCAAAAACTTGGTATACTTACTAAAACAGGTTATGGAGCATATTACAGTGGAGAAAAAGCATAAAGCTTTAATTGTAGCTATTGAAAAGAAACAGCTGAAATCTAGCTTTGTGTGGGGCTCTACCTGTCGGGACAGAGATGTGCCCAGACAAAGAGAAATGTGGTGGCAATACTTCACTCTATTTCTGAGCCTCTTCGCTTTGAGTGGCAGCCAGAGGGCCACCAGACTGGCAACTGCCAGGTAATAACTACACTGTGGTGAGGGTTAATAGTGTTAGAACAAATATAAAATAATGAATAAAGAAAATACAGTGGCAGTACTCATGGAGAGCATGCATGGTTAAACTTTTCTTACGACACTGCACATATAACATCTTTTCTCGATGAAACTGTGGAGAATCTGTTTTCTCTACAGATTACTTGCAGTTTTATATGCATGAAAATGCAATATTTCTGCTGTGGTGAAGAGCTTTCCCATGTAGTTATACAAATTGTTTTGCTGTATTCAAGCTTTATTTGTATCACTTTATTCTGTCCTTAGAAAGAGAAATAACATCAGTATGACTCCTTATAAGCTGCCCATAAATCACAACCTATAATTCAGAGAATTCACCCTTCACTTCTCTGTGAATCCCAGTAAGTTTGGACTTACTAAACGATATATTTTTTGTATGTGTTCCTGTTATAAAAGTGTCTACCACATTCATTGATCATGTGTTCCTGTGTTAAACTACCCTAACTACTCTCCCCATTACAAATGCATGCATTATTCCTAAGGTTATTTTTTGTCACCAAAGATCTGTGTTCATGAGTGAAGAAATTTTTTGAGAGGAAAAAAATCTGAAACTAAAATATTCGCCTCAATAAAATTGGTTGTGACGAACAACTCGTCTTATCTGCATTAATCCTGCCGTGAGCTTTCTCCATTTCTCTCCACTCATAGAATCTTAGAATCATAAAAGTTGGAAAGACCACTAAGATCATCTAGCCCAACCATCAACCATCTAGTTCCATGCAGTGCTTGTCAGCCTGGGTCAGTAGGGCAGCCTGGATCAGAAAGCTGTTGTTACTCAGGCACCAGGAGGTACACCCAACATGCCCATCTGCTCCCCAGAGGGATGCACTTGCATTGGTTTGGAAGAGCACTATTCTTTTGGGGCCTCATGGGCAAACATCCAACTTTCTGGATAGAATCTGCATTTTTCAGCCAATCTGTGAATGATATCCAAGCCTCAAAACACTTCATGCCTTTGCTAATATGTATTAAATGCATGTTTGTTGGAGTCTGTAGCTGCTGAAATATATCAGTTTATTTGAAAATCCTGACATCCCAGAAACATACATTGAAATGCATCAATACAGATGTTGTTTGCCTGGACTTACTAATTGCTCATCAGTGATCCGACAAACCCATCTCCCTGCTGAATTCAGAGAGAATTCATTATTTAATAGAACTAATCCTTTCTCTTTCACACATACACACACACACACACACACACACACACAAAATCACATTGCTTCTGTTCTAACATCACAGTCTCTCTTTGTCTTGAAGAAGGTTGATATGTTCTTTACTGTTAAATTAGGTATTGATTTCTTATTTCTGTTGGCTGACATCCTGTCACATGAAAGACTTTAATCAATAGATCATATGTCAGCTGTAGTTATTTCACATACCATATTATTATTAACATCATCGTCATTTTTATTAGTTTTCATTTCTGTCTAGACTGCTCGAGGGTATGAGCATGTCTTTTCCATTGTTTCTTCCTCTAGCTCCATTTCATATAGAGATCTCACAACATAAACTGACAGAGAATAAAGCTGTGCATCTATGCCAAAAGCAGGCAGCAAAATGAGGGATTAGGGAGAAAGCAGCCCTTCCCCAACAAGCTACCATGCTATGCTTTGTTTTATCTTGAGTAAGCCGGTCCATTTTTCCTTACCTTGTTTTTTTGCAGTGCCAGAGAAGAAACAAGCTTCTCACTTTTGCATTTGTGGTCACAGAATTTCTCCTGGCAGGGTAAAAGAGTCAGGCCCCCTGATCCGATCCCATTCGTACTGGTTTTCACACAGCTATTGGCCTCAGTAAGATGCTCCTCTTTTACAGAAAACAGTTCAAATTTGGATCGAGTCTTCATTCCTGGAAAGACACGTTCTGCTGCCTGTATTGCCAATTAACATGCCTCATTTTTCACAGGATCCACTGGGACTCTAGGCTGCTTAGAACTAGACCATGTAATTTGTCATATCTCCCTTTCCCAGCCTTTTATGTAATGATGCATTTCTGTTGTGCCTAACATGTTGCTGTCAACTATCAGGTCCATTGCTGGGAAAAAAAAGGCACAACTGGAATCTTTAGGGGAGCAATAGCCCAGCAGAAAGTCATTTCTACAGTTACATCCTGTTTTTACCAATTGTGTCTCTCCACACATCTAACACATAGTTAATGGCAAGCTGTTATTTTTGAAAGAAGTTAATGACTGGTTTTGAGCATAGAAGATCTTTTAGAAGATCTGGACATTCAGTGTTATTTATTCATGTTGTGTATGATTACCTTATTTTTTCAAGTACAGAAATGTAATTTTTGTTGAGAAAAACAGTGAAGGTTTGTGCTAGAGATGTTAACTGCATAATGAATGCATTTTAGGACATCTGATAACCATGCCGTTTCCCCCTGCAATTTTTGAAGTTTGGATTTCTGATTGTTGGTGATTGTAACCTTCCTGAGATGGCAGAACACCGTTGTCTGAAATACAGTGAAATACTGCAGAATAACATAAAGCTTTGCACTTGAACTCAAAGCAAATCTTGTGGTGCAGAAGCAAATCCTTTCATTCCACTGTCTGCAGCTGATACTCTAATGAGCATTTTAGTTTCAGACTGTTAAAAATTCCCATTTAAATTATAGAGAATGTAAAGAGGAAGAAACTTAGGAAGAAATCAGGAACTAGTAAGATCCTAAACTATATCCTATGAAACTTTAATGGTGCATGTGCATAATTTGAATATTTGCTTTTTATATGAAAGTGTATATTATGTACTATCCTACATTTTCACAGTTTGTTTTCATGTTATCACACTGGACTCTTATTTTAATGTAATCATGCAAAACACCCTCTGTACCTGTCATTTGATTTAACTGAGACGTGGTGGGAGCTAATAGACAGATGAAGTACCCTTTGACAGCTTTCCTTGATTTTTTTAAAGTTAGCCAGGACGGGAAATTACCAATTCTTTTTACATAACTTCATCTATGACTAACAATTCTGATAATTATACTCTTAACTTGTACCAGGATTTCTCCTACTGAGCTGAATGAGATTACACAATAAGCTAATCTGAAAAAGGGGTTATCTGACATTTTAGCTTTCTCACTTTCACTTGATCTTCAAAATCATACCCTCATGATTTTTCCTCCCAACTTGGCAATAAACATTTCCTACTTTACTACTTTACTCCTACTTCAGAAGTCTTCCTATCTCTCCACAAATTGTTTATTTGTGAGCACAGAAGCTTTAATTTCTGGTCTTTCAGGGAGCATCTGTAGCCAGCCAGTGGTCAACAGCAAAAATCATTGAGTATTGACATAAAGCATTATAGAATGTTTGGCTTTTGGAAGTCAGTAGGAGTCTGCATTGGTATATTAGGATTTGTTCCCAAATGAACAAAGTGTTTTCACTAGATGAAGCCAAGCTCAATGGTGAAGAACACAAGTTGTGCATTTCTTTGTTGTATAAGGCCTAAACCCAGTCTTAGTTCAGGCAAAATTCCTGATAACCTAAGTTCAATATTTTTTCTTTCACTGTTTAAATTACAATCTTTTTAGTTTATAATTCGGAATTTTAACCTAGTTTAGCAAAATTCTTAAGCACACACTTGAGGACATGCTCATAGATTTTCAGCATTTAAAGATGGGGCTAAAGTCCTCTGCAGAGTTGCAGTACCACTACTTCTTTTACTGCCAATTAGTATTAAATCTTGCATAGATGAAACTCTCATCTGAGTCAGTAGGGGAAGAAAAATTGTTCTGAATACCCTGACTAAAGAATTCGGTCTACAAAGAACTTACATAGCTGAGATTGTTTTATCCTAAGCATTTTGAATTACAGTTTTGGTCTTCAGATTCAGGCAGAAAATAAACATTCACACAGAGACTGTTAACAGCAGGTAGAGAATGGCTAGAAAACTTAATTTGCTAACAAGCAGTTTTACAAGCACCTATTCTTACAAAGCCTAGTTTCCTACAGATTTATGTCTCTTGCTTGATTGGCTTTATGACTGAGTTATTGTGAGATTTTCTGTTATCTCTGCATATATGTACGATCTTCTCCTGCAGAGTAATTTGATGGCAACATGCAGGCAACCATTGACTGCACATCTCAGCCAAGAGACTCAAAAGTGACTGGGATAAGCTCGTGGGTATCTGAACTATGGCTCTCCTCAGTTACCCTGCAGCTTTCTGTGGAGTCTGTAGATCTCAGTAGTCTTTGAGACAGACCTTTGCTGTTTTGTCTGATATAGTTGAAATCAGCCCATGAATTGGGAAGTAATTAGCAGCAAATGAGGGAGGTATGACCTGTGGAAGATGTGCACTCTAGTATGATGTGAAAATAATCATGAACTGGTTTCAAGAAAGAATACTGCCCAAGTCCACCAGAAAGTGGAAATATATAAGTGAGGTATTTAGGATCACTTAAATGTAGAAAACCGTGGGGCATTTTACAAGGCCTGCCAGGACAAAGCTATACATCTCTAGTTGATCCCAACCACCCCTACTAATTTTGGTACACCTCCAGAGGCTGCTGTTCTGGTGATGATGCCATGCACTCAGCGGCGACTAATCTGGATTTTTCAAGTGGTTTGCAGCTCAGCCCATTGGGGGCTGTTCCTCTGGATACTTTCTGAGCACATAAGAGGTGAATGATAGGAGACAGCTCTTTCGTCTGCCTTTCTTCTTATCTCTATATGTTTTCTATTCCCCATCACCATTTTCCAAGCTGAGGACTTTGAATGTATCTCTCGCTCCTCTGAATCTGCTGATGTTCTGTGTAATTAGCTCCGCAGCTCACCTGCCAGACACGTTCTTGCCCCTGCATCAATTTCTTGGAGTCAGACAGACTGCTGATAAGCTTTACATGGAGATTAATCTGCCTTGTTGCATAGTAGTGCCTTAGTCTGAGCCTGGCTGCCCTATCACTCCCAGAGCTCCTAATTGAAGAGGTACAACTTTATTCATCTGAAGGCTTCTTTCCCCTAATGTAGTCAAGGTCCTTCTTCCTCTGCACCACATGGGAGGACGAATGTAATATAAAATTTAATTTTAAAAATGAATCTGGACATTTTAAAATGTTATTTAAGAGAATATTCAATGTAAGCTTTGGATTTTCTTCAAGATCTTGCTTTCAGTGAACTAAGAGCTTATTAGCAGTTCAGGTTTTAATTTATTTCTCCCTTCTGAACGTCCGTCAGTTCACAGGTTTCACAGACAGGATGGGTTTCAGAGTTATGCCTGCCATTACTTCAGTATTGTCTCTGATGCTAAATCATATGGTGCATGCAGGATAAGAACTGAACTGTACGTTGCTTTTTAAGGTTCTCTTTATGACTGTGTTTCAACAGTCTAGCTGCAAAGAGCAAAAAATTTCCCAGTTAAGATTATAAGAAGCTTCTTTATTGTCATGCTTCAGTTGTGGCAAATCTACCTGAACATACATCAAATTTATATTCATTCATTATAAATTTTTCTCCTAGTGAGGTATGCTGGGGAGGAACTTCAGGGCTACTCAGTATTGATTTTCATCTCAAATAATCCTTAACACATGAGTTTTCCATCTTGGCAAAATAAATAAATAAATAAATAAATAAAATTGTGAAGTTTCCTCTTTTTACATTGCTTCTAACAGCTGGAGGAAAGAAGACAGAAATCCTACATCAAAGCTCGCTATATCTAATAACCTCAGTCAGTTACACTGCATCAGGCTGGAGCCTTTTAGAGTGAGATGGTTGGGCTAATTTTAGAGTGAGATTGTTGGGCTAATTTCAGTTAGGTGCTCCCATAGGAAACCCCGATAAATCCTGATTGATGGAAATTTATTTCCTTGTAAAGAAGTCTGTAAGAATTGCAGATTTGTTCATCTACGTCTCTGGCATTTCAATAGCTTCTGGAAGATTCCAGAGGTTCTCACTTCTGTCTGGCACTTCTGCAAAGCTTGTAAACACTGCAAAAGCAGAGTCTTTCTGGTCCAGGTAGCGTGTGGAGCTTATGAATTTTATAGCATCAGAGAGCAGTGCTGGAGGCAAAAGACTCTCTAGTATTCCCGCTTCATAAATGCCACAGGTGTCATTAAGCTGGTGGGTACCATTGATCCTAGCCAAAATAAGATCAAAGACAGATACCTCCTGATACTTCAATATGAATACATTTCTCTCTGTTCTTGTCTTCTCAGCTCTGAACAGCAAAATAAGTGTCAGATACATTGGAAAAAGTTCCGTCTTTGTGATTCTCTAAACAAAGAGAAGAGGTTTCATTCAAAATCAAAGTACCCATGTGGAAATCAGAGATTTCTGTAGAAAAAATAGTTGTGTACTCTACATGATAGAATACATTTGATAGAATGAATTCAAATTAAAGTTACACATACTTCACAGAGCTGAAAGCATACCATTAGTACTGCTTAGAAAACAGAATGTTTATGATATAATTGATGAATTCAAAAGGAAGACACAGTCTCTGTATCAATTCAACAAAAATTCAGTATCTCTTATTTGACGATTGAGAGGAAGAAGAAAGTAGGGTTTGGCCAAATTAATTGTAACTGTACTGTGATTTTTGATGAGACACATCTCAAGAAATACAAAAAAAAATTGTATCTGGAGGTGGATTGAAATTTCTTGCATGCGGTCCCATCATCTCCATCTTTCAGAATTCACCTTAAATTCTGTTAATAGTGTATCCTTCTGGACCACGTACGTACTTAGCAGTCACACATCGCATTTACCCTCATTGCTCTCTGTTGTCAAGTTTTTAAAAGAACAGTCTGCCCCAATAACAGAGAATCAAATCAGACAAATAATGAACCTACATGATGATGAGTCACATCCTCCACGTGCTTTTGCAGGCAACACCGTCAGGACCCACTCAGGCCAGAAGTGCCACAGCTGATGGGCAAAGAGAGAAATACTTGAGTGTCTTGCAGGCACATTGCATGGGGGTGGTATCACATAGTTTTACCATTAGCAAAAGCTGCACTTTTTGTGCTCAGAAAACATACAGAAAAAGAGTGCACAAGCACAGTGACCTCTCAGACAAGTGCCTTCTCATTCTGGCTCCTTCCTGTTACTGATATAAGCAAGTGAACATACTGTCTTATAACCACTGTCTCAAACAGGTGAATAGAGAGCTGAGGCTGAAGGTCTGTACAGCTTGCAATCTTACACTGTCGGAGCCACGTCTTTCTTCTTGGAGATAGTTCCCTTGAACCTTTTGGGGAAATAAGTCCATATCTGGTGTGGCAGAAAAAATGCAGACAAGATTTCTGGTCAGGGATAGAGAGGAGTATACGAATGTGATCATATATTCTCCCTTTCAGATCAAAGTAATATAACCTGCTCCTCATCCCCAGGGAGTCAGGATCAAACAGATCAAGTCTTCACCAGAGACATCTAACAGGCTCCATTATGGGCATCCTGAGCAGACAGAATTCAATAAAAAAGGTTCTTCATTGAACTGGAAAGCAAACATGAATCCTTGCAAGTGATATGTATTTTTCAAGTAAAAGGGGAAAGGTTCTGTATTTCTACTTTCTCAACAGGTATAAAAAAAGGATGTTTTGAACTTCAGCATCTGACACTGCCTTGTGCATTGGCAAATTCTGGGAGGGAGAGACCTAGATGGATTGTCCCTCTCCACTCTGCTCTTGTGAGGCCCTATCTGGAGCACTGTGTCCAGGTCTGGAGCCCCCAGTACAAAAAAGACAGGGAGCTGTTGGAGAGGGTCCAGAGGAGAGCCACAAAGATGATCAGGGGACTGGAGCACCTCCCCTACAAAGACAGGCTGAGGGAGCTGGGCTTGTTCAGCCTGGAGAAGAGAAGGCTGCGGGGTGACCTCATTGCAGCCTTTCAGTACCTAAAGGGAGTCTATAAACAGGAGGGGAATCAACTCTTTGAAAGGGTTGAGAACTGCAGGACAAGGGGAAATGGTTTTAAATTGACGAAGGGGAGATTTAGGTTGATTGTCAGCGGGAAGTTCTTTACAGAGAGAGTAGTGAGGTGCTGGAACAGGT